>NC_141832.1:8164708-8489708 GCF_982586985.1 Callionymus lyra | reverse complement strand
TCTGTTCCTCCTCCTGCTGTGCATCTGGATTTACTCTCCTCCACCTCCTCCTCCTCCTCCTCCTCCTCCTCCTCCTCCTCCTCCTCCTCCTCCTCTTCTTCTTCTCTCTCTTTCTCACTCCTCTCTCTCCCCTGCAGACTGGGCGTGGACCTGAGGTCACATGACCTTCGGCTCTATCGGTTCCCCGCCACGCCGGACGTTCTCGTACCGTCTCGCTCCATCACCAGCGAAGTCTAGAGCGTCCGGAGCGCTCGCCGTGCTCCGCCCACCCGGCGCCGCGCTGCTCCACGCTGCAGCGCTCGTACTCCACGCAGGTCTAGACCCGGGACCAGGGAACCGATAGAAAAACTCTTTCTTTTTTTTATATAATCACGTCTCTGAGATCGTCTGCTTTGGTCTGTGTGTCTCACTCCCATCGGTATTTACTATGTGACTTTGATGTTGGACGGAGGTCAGAGAGCGAAGGTCACACTTGCTCTCCGAGAGAAATGACGACGTTCTTGAACGCACCACCGCTCAGCAGCTCAGCAACAGCGCCCTCTGCTGGCAGCGTCAGACTTTGACGTTTCGATGAAACGTGATCTGTTGCTGAAGCAGGAGTTTGGATTTTTTTTTTTTTTTTTTGGACCGAAGAGAATCCTGCTGAGAGACGTTTGCTGCTCCGAGGAAGCCATACACACTCCTGCACACACACACACACAATCACACACATGCACACACATAATCACATACACACACACATACACACACATACACACACACACATGAAGAGTGACAGTTGGAGTTCACTGGGATCAAAGACTCCACTTGTTGTGTTGCTCGACACACTAACGCAACACAACAACAACAACAACAGCAGGTGATTTTCATTGTGTAGTTCACAGACTTGTTGGCATGTGTGAGTCTCTGCTACTTTTTTTTTCTAAAGACAAATCCAACGTTGATGTAAATATGTTTTCCAGTCGCGACAGTTTTGCTGGTTTTGACTTGCACACTTTCTTTATCCCCCTCTTTCTTCTCCTCCTCCCTTTTACTCCACTTTATTATCTTTCTCCATCGCCTCCTTCTTCTCTTCCTCTTCCTTTCTTCTTCTCCTCCTCATCCTTTTTTTCTCCTATTTATTCTCTTCCTCCTTCTACTTTTCTTCCTGCTCCTCTTTCTTCTTCTCTTCCTTCTCCCCTTTCTCCCTCTTCTTCTCTGCTTTTCCTCTTACCTCTTTTACTTTTCTTCCTCTCTCTTCTTCTTCTTTTATTCCTCCATCTCCTACTTCTACTTTTCTTCCTCCCGAAAATTCTTCTTCTTCTCTTCCGCCTTCTTCTTCTTCTTTTCCTCCCTCTTCTTCTCTACTTTATCCTTCTTGTTTCCAATCTTCCTACTTCTTCTCTCTTCCTCATTCTTTCTTTCTTCTCCTCTTTCTATTCCTTCTTTTTCATCTCCATTTCTCTAATTTTTCCTCCTCTTTCCATTCCCTGTCTCTCTTTGCTTCCTCCTCATTCTCCTCCTTCTTTTTCTTCCTATACATCTATGTTCTCCTCCTTAACCTTCTTCTTCTTCTTGCTATAACTGTCTCTTCTCTTCCTCTGTCTTCTTCTTACCTCTTCGTCTCTTTTCTCTCCATCGTCCTCAATCATCTTCCTATACGTCTGTTGCCTCCTTCTCTTTCTTCTTCTTCTTCATCTTCCTATATTCTCTTGTCTCTCCATCTCTCTCTCCCTCATCCTCTAAATGTACTTTGATTACGAGGATCCATGTCTGTGAAAGGGTTCCCTCTACTGGTTGACACACAGACACACACCCTGGTGTGTGTGAAGAGCACAAGTGTGTTTTGTTCTTATTTCTCTTCGAGCACAGAAATTATCCTGTTTTGTTTTTTATACATGTACATAAAAGGTGTGTGTCCGAGCACAGGAGTAACACAAACAGAAAACGTCACACGCTAAAGCCTGTTGTGTGTCTGTGTCGATCCTTCAGGACGACAACACTTGTGTGCGCACACTTGTGACACGTCGACGTACGAAACCAGCGTCGAAATGTTACATTTGATTTTCCTCGTCATTTTTCTAATAAACCAAACTGGACACAACAGCGTGTCGACATTTGAGCTCAACTTCACACTCGTTTGTGTAAAAAAACACACAACTATTGAACTACACAGCGCCATGGAACAGAACTGCAGGACTAGGACCTTCAGAAGGTTCCACGGTATCAGGACCAAAGTCCAGAAGGTGAAGAGAAACTCACCAAGACCTCCTCGACTCACTGTAGTGATAAAGGGTTGTTGGTGTGTCATGTGACCAAAGGAGGGCGGGACTTCCTGTCAGGAAAATAATCTCACATCCCATAAAAAAACAGCTTTTCTCGCTCGTCGAAATGTAACTACTTACTTTGTTCTGTTAAACCCGGTCATCAATCTGAGGGACTCCACCTGCCATTGTTTGCTTCAGGGCGCCCTCTGGTGGACAATAATGTCATCAGTTAAATAAGCGTCTTTATGTGTTCAGTTTGAGGTCAAAGTTCATCCTTCGACTTTCAATCGCCTCATGTTACAAGTTTCCCTGTGTTGTCATGGCGACGCCTCAGGTTATCGCAAATCTGAAGGAACTCGGCTCTATCGCCATGGCAACCACGTGCAGACCTTGAGAAGACGGAGAAACGTTTCAATCTCGTTGATTTGTTTTAACACAGACTTGATGAGTTTAATGAAGGCGATACGAATAAAAAAAACAAATAATTTGGTATTTTTATTGTTTATTATTATGTTATGCGTGTTATATTATTTTATTTAAAATGCCTGAAAAGGATTACTATTTTCCAACTAAAATAAAGAACGAAATAAGCTGAGGTAATGTTTAATAATACAATAAATTCATATTTATATATTTTCGGAGAAATATTAATCTGAAAAAAGGTATTTTTAAAGTCGTTTGCTCGAGGAATCTTCTGCTGTGGAGCTGCACTGACGCGCCTCCGCCACAAGGTGGCGCCGCACATCAGAGGCGCCTGAGATGTTAAGGACAGATGTTTGAAATGAAAGCTGGACAAACACCTGTAAGACTCGATGTCACGTGATCAGATCTTTCTTAACGTCCACGATAATGTCGCGCGTCTTGAAGAAAGAACCTCCACAGATGCTCATAATGGCGCCAAATTCTCTCAGAAACGCAGCTGCGACGCTGGAGAAACAAGATATTGAAGATTTTTCTTCCACCTGCTGCGTCTTGTTGAGTATTTGTTTCATTGTTTGTGTGTGTTTGTTTGTGTGTGTGAGTATTTGTTGTCTATTTGTGGCTGTTTGTTTCTGTGTTTGAGAGTGACTGTTTTTGTATGTGAAGGTTGTTTGTGAGTGTGTGTTTGTGTGTATAAGTTTGTTTGTTTGTTCGTGTGTGCGTGTTTGTGAGTTTGTTTGTGGGTGTAAGTTTTTTCATTTGTGAGTGTGTTTGTTTGTGTGTATAAGTTTGTTTGTTTGTGAGTGTGTTTGTGTGTGTAACTTTGTTTGTGAGTGTTTTTGTGTGTGCAAGTCTGTTTGTGTATGTAAGTTTGTTTTTGTGTTTGAGTGTTTCTGTAAGTTTGTGAGTGTGTATGTTTGTGAGTTTGTGATTGTGTGTTTGTTTGTGTGTGTAAGTTTGTTTTTGTGTTTGAGTGTGTGTGTACGTTTGTGAGCGTGTGTTTTCGTGTTTGTGAGTGAGTGTGTTTGTTTTTAGTGTATGTTTGTTTGTGTGTCCAAGTGTGGGTGTTTGTCCGCGTTTTTCAGCGTTTGAGTTTTTGATTGTGTGTGTTTGTAAATGAGTGTGTGTTTATTTGCTGTGTGTATGTTTGATTATGAGTGTGTTTATTTGTGATTGTGTTTGATTGTGACTGTGTCTGTTTGTGATTGTGTTTGTTTGTGATTGTGTTTGTTTCTGTGTGTGTCTCACCTCAAACCCTTGAGTTATGATCGTGATCTTAATTCTAGGAATTCTATGAGGTTATATGAATTGGTGCGAAGCCCTCTTACTGTGTCGCTATTGGTCTGCCTCAGCGGGTAAACCAATAGCAAAGCGGTTAGAGGGCGAGCCCCAAATGAAGTAGAACCACAACCTGTTGTGTGTTTGATGAAGATGGTCTCAAACACAGATTGTCTCCTGCAGCTGGTTAGCTTTACCCAGGTGACTTGTGGGTGGATCTAAGGACAGAGCCTTGAGGGACGCCGGTGAAGTTAGTGTGACTCCCAACATAGATTCAGTTGTGCGTCTATTCCAAGTATTACGGTGAAGATGTTTCTCAGATGTTTTACTTTAGACTCGAATAAGTGAAGCAGCTTTGATGACGTTTATTACACCTGTGTGAGAGATTCCACACACACCCACCCACACACACACACACCTACACACACACACACACCTACACACACACACTTGTGCATTATTTATGACTACAGAGACTCTGAGGTGAAACAAAAGAGGAAGAAAAAGGCGCCACAGAAAATCTATAACAACAACACAAGAGAACACGAGACACACTCTGGACTGACACTGTCACCTGAGTGTGTGTTTGTGTGAGTTTGTTTGTTTGTTTGTGTGAGTGTGTTTTTGTTTGTTTGCTGTTATTGTGTTGGACTGTGTTCGTTTGATTGTTTGTTTGCAAGTGTGTTTATGTGTTTTTTATTTGTCTATAAATAAATGCTGAGTCGACTCGGACTGGGACGGGTCAGTGAGTGGACTCGGACTGGGACGAGTTAGTGAGTCGACTCGGACCGGGACGGGTCAGTGAGTGGACTCGGACCGGGACGGGTCAGTGAGTGGACTCGGACTGGGACGAGTTAGTGAGTCAACTCGGACCGGGACGGGTCAGTGAGTGGACTCGGACCGGGACGGGTCAGTGAGTGGACTCGGACTGGGACGAGTTAGTGAGTCGACTCGGACCGGGACGGGTCAGTGAGTGGACTCGGACCGGGACGGGTCAGTGAGTGGACTCGGACCGGGACGGGTCAGTGAGTGGACTCGGACTGGGACGGGTCAGTGAGTGGACTTGGACCGGGACGAGTTAGTTAGTGGACTCGGACTGGGACGGGTCAGTGAGTGGACTTGGACCGGGACGAGTTAGTTAGTGGACTCGGACTGGGACGGGTCAGTGAGTGGACTCAGACTGGGACGGGTTAGTGAGTGGACTCGGACTGGGACGGGTCAGTGAGTGGACTTGGACCGGGACGAGTTAGTTAGTGGACTCGGACTGGGACGGGTCAGTGAGTGGACTCGGACTGGGACGGGTTAGTGAGTGGACTCGGACTGGGACGGGTCAGTGAGTGGACTTGGACCGGGACGAGTTAGTTAGTGGACTCGGACTGGGACGGGTCAGTGAGTGGACTCGGACTGGGACGGGTTAGTGAGTGGACTCGGACTGGGACGGGTCAGTGAGTGGACTTGGACCGGGACGAGTTAGTTAGTGGACTCGGACTGGGACGGGTCAGTGAGTGGACTCGGACGGTGACGGGTCAGTGAGTGGACTCGGACTGTGACGGGTCAGTGAGTGGACTCGGACTGGGACGGGTCAGTGAGTGGACTCGGACCGGGATGGGTCAGTGAGTGGACTCGGACTGGGACGGGTCAGTGAGTGGACTTGGACCAGGATGGGTCAGTGAGTGGACTCGGACTGGGACGGGTTAGTGAGTCGACTCGGACTGGGACGGGTCAGTGAGTGGACTCGGACTGGGACGGGTCGAAGGACGATGTTTGTTTAGATCCTGCCGATCATGTCTTCATTAACTATTGATGCTCCTGCGGCTCCTCCTCCACCTGCTCCTCCTCTCACCCTCCCCCACGACGCCTCCTTTATTCTTTCACGCCTGCATTCTCCTCTCAACAACCCCCTTTCACTCTTCATCCTCGCGCTCACTTCAACACACACACACACACAAACACACACACACACACACACTTCACTCTTTGCATTATCTTTCCCGGAAATTGCATTTCCAGCACAGCCAGGGCTCCATTATGAAGAGCGAGCGACATGTTGTAACCTTTTTAAAAAGCCATTAGTGATGCACCTGCCCCCGCCCCCCCCCCCCTCACAGCACCCCCCCACTACTAGACCCTCGCCCCCCCGCCCCCCCATGCCAGAGGTAATGACATTAGACTGATCCTCCGAGCAGATGCACAGAAGATCCTCCAGGGTCGACTGGTTCGATGGACGGAGTCGTCGACGATTCTCCACCAATCACGTGCTGCCAAAGGAAGGAGCGGAAAATTGTATTTTCAAAATTTCTTACTTTTGAATTTTTCGTTTAAACTTGTTTTTCTCACTTGAAATTTTTGTTATTTTTCCTTTCGAACCTTCCAAACGGGATTATTACCTCTGCCAAGGAGATTTTTATTTTTCATCGTTAAGTGTAAGTTCAAGAAAACTGGAAGTAAATCAGTGCCATCGGAATATAAAATTTAAATGTTTGTTTATTTTTTTATTTTTAAATAATTGAAATAAATACTGTCTGTTTTGAAACGTTGAATGACTAAATCATTGAATCAGCTTTAAAAAGGTGGCGGAGCATAATGTATCCTCTTGCCCTCAGTCATGGCCAAGATCTGGCCAAAAAAATGATTGTTCCTTTATCTGCGGTGGACGTAATGACTCTAGTGGCTGGAAGTTGAATTGCAACACAAGCAAACACTGAAACATTTTGAATTGTTAATTGTAGAAAAATACAAAAACATTCTTATTATTTATTTTTATTTTATTTTAAACTTTATCACAATATGAACCATAAAAATAAAACATGATTTAAAATTTAATTAAACGTTTTTCTATTTTTAAAAAAATATATATTAATACAATACAGTTTTTAAAAATCTAATATTTTCTACTTTTATGAAACTCATAGTTTGATATTCTCAATACAGTAATTACAAAATAAATTTTCTAAATTCAATATTTTAACATTTGTAGTATTTTAAATTCAATATAAAAAATATTGTGTACAATAGAGTCACCAGAAAAAAACAATAGAGCACCGAGCTACTTGATTGAACTTTCAGCCAATCATGTGACGTACAGAGGATCACATGACTTATAATTCAATGCTTTAAAAAACAACTTCGGTAAAAAAAAAAGTCTCAACATTTGAACTTGTAAATTAAATCAATACATTTTCTGATAAACTTCCAATAAAAAAATATGAGATTCAAGAAAGTAAGTTAAACACTTCTAGGATCAGCCTGTAGGGGCGTCAGTGAGCTCCGTCCCCTCCAGGAGGATCAGGTCTAATCCGAGGTCTCCGTTAACGACCGGTCCTCTCAGGGTTCTGATAATGAAGTCAGTCTCTTCCTAAACGGTCCGGAACCGGAACCGGCGCTGTAAAAAAACAGGTCAGCATTTTTTTTTAAACTCTTGCTAAGTGAGTTGCACTGAGGAATTCTGGGCCGCGGGCCAGCGCCGACCAATCAGAAGCTGAGGAATGAAAATGAACGAATTCAAACACAACTTAAGCATCACACACACACACGCACACACACACACACACACACACACACACACACACACACACACACACACACACACACACACACACACACTTACACACACACACACACTGCACCGTCATGTCTCGTCATGTGGCGGCTTCATCGTCCAATTAGAACGCAGGGATGAAGGAGGCGTGAGCAGGAAGTGAAGAACGAACGATAGAAGGAGGGATGAAGGAGGACGAGAGACAAACCAGACGCACAACTGACTCTAGATTCAATTTGTCCAGGAAGTGAAGCTTCTGTCCATCTTTTCTCCTCAACACCTCCTCCGTCCTTCTGTCCATCCCTCACACCTTCATCTCCTCCTTCAACCATCCCTCCATCTTTTTACTCTTGAAATGGAAGTATATCAGTCTGAATGTATATTTTGTTAATGTAATTTTTAATTGAGATTTTGTAGTTTTTTATATATTTTTTAAAATATTATTTAAATATATATTTGAAATAAAACATGTCATTTTTTTGAAGGTTGAACTTGTTTTATTAAACAATTAAATTCAAAAGGTCGCACATTTCTTTTTTTTCACTATTGAATAACTTTTTTTTTTTAATATTTTCAAAATAAATTGATTTATTTTTACACGTAGTTTAATATTCTAATTCCAATAATTAAAAAATAAATTGTCTACATTAAATGTGTTTTAATTTGTAGTCTTTTTAATTCAATATAACACCAACATTTTTATATTGAATTTTAAAAGACTACAAATTTAAAAATATTTTATTTTGAAATTTATTTTTGAATTATTGGAATACAATTGTAAAAAAATGTTTTATTCATTTTGAAAATATTATTAAATATTAAATATTTTATTTATTTTTTATTTAAAAAAAATTGTGTTTAACTAAATAAAAAATGAATCAATGCTTTAAAAACATTTCAATAAAACAATTAAAAGTTTTAAAATGTAAAATGTTGAATATTCTGATGCCACTGAAATACTTCCATATATTTCTTCTTCTGGTGTAAATCTCTCCATCCAACCGACATCCGACACTTCCTCCTCCTCTTCCCTCGTTCCCTCCAGACACCCGGTCGATCGATGACATCATCAGGGCGGGACGACCGTCGGCGTCTGTGGTTCTGACCCGTGAGTCGGCTCCGACCGATGACAAGGCCTCTCCAGAACCTCCCTCCTCGCTCCGGCGCAAACAAGCGCGCCTGCAGACGAGGAGGACGTCTCCCCCGGGTGGGAGCGCGGAGAGGAGGAGGCAACGGGTTTAAGAGACGACGGCGTCTCTGGAGTTGGATCTGTCGCCTCGATCTGCTCGCCTGGATGATGGAGGACCAGGAGTCCTGAGTTCATCCTCCTGTCGGGAACTTCTCATCATTGATGGAGCGTCAGAGAGGGGGGTTCATCCAGGTGATCTTCAGAACGTCGTGAGGATGCCACGCTAGGGAGGAAGAGGGCGGGATGATTGACAGTCGATGGACGTTTTCAGATCCAATCATTGCGAACTGTCTGAGAAAATATTGATACTTTTAATTATCGCAATGTTTTTTTCACGATATCGATATTCAACATTGTATGTTTTTATGGTTTGTATTGTAATAAAGTTTCTTAAAATATGCATTATTTGCATTTTTCTAATATTAACATTCAAATATTTTCAGGGTTTGTTTGTGTTGCGATTGAACTTCCGTACTCTAGATGGCAGCAGTCATGTCGTCCACCGCTGACAAAGGAGTACTGCGAGATTCCGGCGATGACTGAGGACGAGAGGATACAGTGAGTCCAGCAGCTTTTAAAGCTGATGTTTGGAAATATTTTGGTTTAAAAACAAATATAGCAGTTACGACTGAGGACGAGAGGATACAGTGACTCCAGCAGCTTCTAAAGCTGATGTTTGGACATATTTTGGTTTAAAAACAAATGAAAGCAGTTACGACTGAGGACGAGAGGATACAGTGAGTCCAGCAGATTTTAAAGCTGATGTTTGGACATATTTTGGTTTAAAAACAAATATAGCAGTTACGACTGAGGATGAGAGGATACAGTGACTCCAGCAGCTTTTAAAGCTGATGTTTGGACATATTTTGGTTTAAAAACAAATGAAAGCAGTTACGACTGAGGACGAGAGGATACAGTGACTCCAGCATCTTTTAAAGCTGATGTTTGGACATTTTTTTGTTTTGAAAACAAATTAAATCATTTACGACTTCGTCAAGAGTCATGTGGTCTGTAATAAACACCAGAGTAAGTAAGTAAGTAAGTGAGTAATCAAGTACTCGACAATACTACACATATTTTGTTTATATTCTCGGCCCTTGTTCAACGAGGTGATAGAACGACGAGGGTTCAAATCCCGTGACGAGGTGAAATGATTGAATAATAAGTGTTGCATATTTATCTGTTCTCGTCCATGTTGTCGACTCCCTGTGGATCAATTAGAGCCAATGAAAGGTGAGGGTTTGACCTCTGACACCCTCCCCTCCCCCCTCACCACCTGTCAATCAAAGTGTATAATAGTGAACGAAACAATGGTTTCACACGTCACCTTTAGCAGGATTCAAACGTATTCATTCTCAACCTGCCAGAACCTTTAGTGTCACATGAATGTTAGCATGAATGTTATCATAACCTTGGCATGAATGTTAGCATTAATTTTAGCATGATCGTTAGCATTACCTTGGCATGAATGTTAGCATGAATGTTATCATAACCTTGGCATGAATGTTAGTATGACCGTTAGCATTACCTTGGCATGAATGTTAGCATGACCGTTAGCATTACCTTGGCATGGATGTTAGCATGACCGTTAGCATTACCTTGGCATGAATGTTAGCATGAATGTTATCATAACCTTGGCATGAATGTTGGCATTCATTTTAGCATTACCGTGGCACAAATGTTAGCGTTAATGTGCGCATGAATCTTAGCACAAATCTTAGCATGAATGTTAGCATTACCTTGGCAGGAATGTTAGCATGATTGTTAGCACGAATGTTAGCATTACCTTGGCATGAATGTTAGAATGAATGTTAGCATTAATGTTAGCATGAATGTTAGCATTACCTTGGCAGGAATGTTAGCATGATTGTTAGCTCGAATGCTAGCATGAATGTTTGCATGAATGTTAGCGTAAATGTTAGCAAGAATCTTAGCTTGAATGTTAGCATGAATGTTAGCATGAATCTCCAACATTCCATGTTTCTTGACAAGATTTATGAATTATTAATTTATTCTGTCGTTATTTATTTCTCTTCCTACACAAAAAATTTGTCCAAGGAGGTCATGTGATCGTCATGTTTATGCATCTGTTAGCAAAATGCAAATACTGTTGATGCTAACTGTTCCGAAGAAGAGTTTGTCACTTTTGTGTTTGTCTATCCAGACTTTTACGCTGTTTGCACATTATTAGAAGACTGATTGTGTGTTTATTTTCTGATGTTTTTATACGTTGATTTGTTTATAAATCTATTCATTGGTTATTTGTTTATTAGTTTATGTTTTAATATTATTATTAGTTCTTATTTATATCCCAATGTTTTTATAACATAAAAATGTGTTTATTTATTATTTGTAAGTTTGTAAGTTTGTAAGCTGTTGTTTTTTAAAATATGATTAAGTTGTTTAAATATGTTTCAATTTTCTTGTTGGTTTTAAACGGTCATTTGTTTGTAATTTTTCTTATTAATATTTTGTTAATGTGTTTATTTGTCCATCTTATTATTTTTCATGTGTTTATTAGCGGGTTTTTTTATTGTAATGTGTATTAGTTTGTCTTGATGATGTTATTTGTAAATATGTATTTATATATATATTTGTTTTCTTTCTAAATGATTGTGTTCACTCGTTTGTGTCGACACTGGTGACTACAGTGAGTGATTGACAGGTCGTCGTTACTTAAACACGTTCTTTCTCACATGACTTCACGTCAGATGTCAGAGATCGACTCGACAGATGCTTGTTCAGGACTGTGTGTGTCTTTGTGTGAACGTGTATGTCTTTGTGTGTACGTGTGTGTCTTTGTTTGTATAGATGTGTCTGTTTTTTTTGTAAACTTAAGTAAGTAGGTATGTGTGACTCTGTGTGTACACATGTGTGTCTTTGTGCGCACAAATATGTGACTTTTTGTGTAAACATGTGTGTGTCTTTGTGTATGCAAGTGCATATCTTTGTTTGTTCACATGTGTGTCTTTGTGTATACATGTGTGTGTCTTTGCACACATTTGTTTGTCTTTGTGTACATACTTGTTTAACTTTGTTTGTACACACGTGCGTCTTTGTGTATACATGTGTGTATCTTTGTTTTTGTGTCTACGTCTGTATATGTGTATCTCTTTATTTACACATGTGTATCTTTGTGTACACATGTGTGTCTTTATGTACAAATGTGTCTTTGTATGTGTCTTCGTCCATACACATGTGTGTGTGTGTATCTTTATGTGTACACACATGTATGTCTTTTTATGTATTTTTGTATATACACATGTGCGTGTGTGTGCCTTTGTGTGTACACACATGTATGTCTTTGTGTATATAAACATGTGCGTGCGTTTGTGTGCCTTTGTGTGTACACACGTGTATGTCTTTGTATGTTTTTGTGTATATAAACATGTGCGTGCGTGTGTTTGCCTTTGTGTGTACACACGTGTATGTATTTGTGTATATAAACATGTGCGTGCGTGTGTGTGCCTTTGTGTGTACACACGTGTGGGTCTTTCTATGTATTTGTGTATATAAACATGTGCGTGCGTGTGTTTGCCTTTGTGTGTACACACATGTGGGTCTTTATATGTATTTGTGTATATAAACATGTGCGTGCGTGTGTTTGCCTTTGTGTGTACACACGTGTGTGTCTTTGTATGTGTCTTTGTGTATATAAACATCTGCGTGTGTGTGTGTGCTTTGTGTGTACGCACTTGTGTGTCTTTGTGTATATAAACATGTGCGTGTGTGTGTGTGTGCTTTGTGTGTACGCACTTGTGTGTCTTTGTGTGTAAAAGTAAGACGCACTCACACGTTCCTCCCCGACAACATCACACTTTTCTTCCTGCAGGTGCACAAACCACTTTTGCTAATCGCTAATTAAGGAACTCGTATCCTGACATTTTCCGCTGCACTTAGCGTCGTGAATCCAACACTGACACGTATCAATGGAAGCGACATCAGCTCATGTAGATTTATGCTGCGATACTCACACCTTTAAACCTTTCAGCGTTTGTTTCACTCGGAAAGTTGAAGAAGTTTTAAATGATTCATTATAACTTTTCATCATCTCATGTGTTTCTCTCAGAGCTAGCTAACAGAGCTAACATGCTACAGAGCTAGCACGCTACATACCACATCTTCTTCTCAGGTCATGTCCTCTACTGACACCTTCAGGCGCCTCGTGTTATGGCTGGAAATTAATAATCCACAAAAGTCAAGAGCGACTTGTGACACTGAGTTCATGCATGTACCTCAACAAATGGCGTCAGGAGTAGAGTGAGAGAAACAATTATTGGCATATGAATGAGTATGTATGTATTTTTCTGGTTTAAGGAGGGGTAGGTGATCTTAAGAGTGTTGTGTGGAAGCTTCTTGTTGTTCCTGAAACTTCCTAAACCTGTTTTTTCTAAGTGTCACTTTGCTTTTATGTTTAAAATCGCTCAATTTGCCACTTTTTAAAAAAATGATTATTTCTTCTTTCTACCTTCTAAACCGGATTATAACCTCTGCCAAGGAGATTATGTGTAAAAACAAAAGTGCAAAAGAGATATAGCGATGAGAAAAAAGTCATATAAAAACATGCTAAGCCAGACTTTTCTGCTACATTTTGGTTTTTAATTTTTTTTTTATTTAAAATATATATTTAGAAACTAGTGTCTAACTTACACACGCACAATTTAGCCTCAAAATAAAACTGTGAGAAAATAAATTCAAACTTGGATTCTTCTCGTCGAAAACTTTTGTTTCTCTGATCGTTCGTGGGTTTTTTCGATGGCGTCTTTAATTGATTCTAATTTTGGTTTTGGGTGAACGAGCGCGTGCGGAGGCAGCGGTAACCATGGTGACCACGTGCAGAGTTCAGAAGATATAAAAAAAAAAATCCAGAATCTTCCACCGACAGCTTCTGTTTTCACGCAAAACGAAGTAGAAAATGAGTTTGTGTCTTTTGTGTAGTCTCCGCCGGTGTCGCTTGTCCGTCAGTAACACACAAAAAGTGTGCGACACTCGGTCACAGCGTCGCTGTCCCCACACGACTGCTGCTGCTGCTGCTGACGTTTTCATTATTTCCCACAAAGTCTGGCGTAAGTCTGGCCGTATTTCTGCTGAGGATAGATTTGTGTAGATGTTTGGCTGCTGGATGATCGCATTACACGAGAGTTATTGGCCCTGGCTCCCGGCGCCGCGCGTCCCCTCCAGTCACATATACTTAAGGTTTATTTTACTCTCACACTTCCAGGTTTAATATAAAGTTAGCCGCGAATAAACACAACAGAGGATGTTTTTAACGCACAAACGTGCTACACACACGAGATATTAAAGTAGAACAGAAGATTTATCGCTTTATTTCTTCAAATCTCTTTCATTTAGCACTGTTAGCATGTTAGCTTGTCAAACAGGATGTTGGCAGAGCTTAGCAGGAAGTTAGCAACAAGCTAGCTCGTATAGAATATATATCCTTTAACAGTTTCTCTTATTTTTCTTTGGTTTTCTTCTGTTTCAATTAGTTTTATCTGGTTCAGTAAGACGTTTATAAACATATACAACATGTTAACATTTCTCACATTGTGTTCTAATCTTTTTACATTTTTTTTCACTACAGTTCTTTTCTTATTTTGTTTTTTTTAGTTTTTCATTTCTTTGATGGTTTGTCTTTACTTCTTGCATAAATAACCTTTTTTTTTTTTTTTACCGTGGAGACTCATCAAAACAATTCACATTTATTATTTTTATAACTATATATATATATATATATATATATATATATATATATATTTATTGTAACCTTTTGGATATCTATGTAATCATTTTATGTATTTTGGTTATATTGTTTTAGTTACAGTATTTATTGTAGTATTTATTTAATTTAATTTGATGGTCATTGTCATATTTTATATGTATTTAAAAGGTATTGTAATATTTCCATATATTTATCTAAGAATTTTAGATATTTATTATAATTTTCATGGACATTTATGTCATTAAGAAAATATATGTAATTATCTTCATATGTTTCTTTTTATATTCATGTAATTTCTTCAGATATTGATATATTTGTGTATATTGTAATCACAATTATTTTGAAATACTTACGTATTCATGTAGTACTGTTTTAGATAAATTAGATAAATTAAGTAAAAATTAATTTGAGATGTTTATTGTAATATTTTGAGAAACTTAAGTAATATTCTTTGAGCTAATTATTGTCATTATTTTAGACATTTGTCATTGTTTAAAGATGTTTATTTAATTATTTTATATATTTATCGTAATATTTGATATATTTATTGTCATTTTTTCACATATTTGTGTCTTATGTATTTTTAATTTGATTTATTGTAACATCTTTTTTGTATTTTCTCTATTTAATCTTTTAAAATATATTTTTTAGATATTTATTGTTCATTAATGTTTCTTATAATTGCAATAAATTCCTCTTCTATGACAACATGTCACAGAATCTTTAGATACTGTTGCTATACCTGCATAGCAACAGTATCTAACGAGGCTCCATCGTCACATGTGTTGGTCCAGAGTTTCGTGTCAGAAACCTCTGGGGGGGTAAGAGAAGTCGGACCCTAGACCTCGACCAGGTTTACATCACTTGACCGTGTGACCAGTGACATCACTTCCTTTTTTTTTTTTAATTTCCAGTTTGTGCCGCCGGGGTCGGCCTCGCTCAGAGGCAGGTGGCGCCGTTGGCAGCGAGGCAGTCGTGTTCTTTGATTCCTCAGCCAGTGTGTGTTTAATGTGTGTGTGTGTTTGTGTGTGTGTGTGTGTGTGTGTGTGTGTGTGTGTGTGCGGGGACGGCGGCGGCCCGGGTCTGGACCACATGCAGAGAATACTGATCAGAGAACCTGCCGCCGAAGAAAGGAAGGAAGCGCTCGGATGAACGAGGAATCACACACTTGTTGTGTGTTTTATTCCTGCGCCAGAGTGAGAGGAAGAGCGCAGGAGAGGGAGGATGAATGAAGAGAGGGAGCTGGAGAATGAAAGATCGGGAGAGTCGGTTTAATAAAGCAGCAATCTTGAGGGAGCGAGGGAGACAGAGAGGGAGAGAGAGAGAGAGGGAGAGAGAGAGAGAGAGAGAGAGAGAGAGAGAGAGAGAGAGAGGGTGAGAAATGTGCTCGTGGACGGAGGTCTGAGCAGACTGCAGAAGAGGAGGAGAGAGAAGAAGAGGAGGAGAGAGGAGAAGAAGAGGAGGAGAGAGGATGAGAGAGGAGAAGAAGAGGAGAAGAGGGGGGGAAGAGGAGAAGAAGAGAACGAGAGAGAAGAAGAAGAGGAGAGAGGGGGAGATAGAAGAAGAAGAGGAGAGAGGATGAGAGAGGAGAAGAAGATGAGGAGAGGGAAGAAGAGGTGAAGAAGAGGAGGAGGATAAGAGGAGAATAAGAGGAGAAGAAGGGTAGGAGAGATGAGAGGAAGAGGAGGAGAAGAGGAGAAGAAGAGAAGAAAAGAGGAGGAGAGAAGAAGAAGAGAACAAGATGAGGAGAGAGGAGAAGAATAGGAGGAGAAGAAGAAGAGGAGTCCAAAATCACTAATTGGAAAAAAAAAAAAACATTTTTCACCAGTTAAAAACATAAATGGTTCAAACACACTGAAGGTCAAAGGTCAACTGAGGACCTGGACCTGGTGCAGATCTTCAGTGTCCATGACTCACTGCTGAAGAACCTCCTCACACTCACATCTGGATCAATGGTTCAGTTGCTGGTTCAACTCCCAGTGAGACAGAAAAGTCAAGATCACCTGGAAAATGTTGTTTGACGGATGACATGTATGGTAACACACACACACACACACACACACACACACCCCCACACACACACACACACACACACACACACACACACACACACACACACACCTAAAACACAGAACAAAAAGAAATTCATACAATGACACACACACGCACAGATATGGAAACACACATACACTCACACACGAATGGAAACACGCATACACTCACACACACAAATGGAAACACACATACACTCACACACACAAATGGAAACACACATACACTCACACACACCGAAATGGAAACACACACACACACACTAAAATGGAAACACACAAACACAAACACAGATGGAAGCACACAAATGGAAACATAAACACAAATGGAAACACACAATCACAAATGGAAACACAAACACAAATTGAAACACACAATCACAAATGGAAACACAAACACAAATGGAAACACACAATCACAAATGGAAACACAAATGGAAACACACATACACTCACACACACCGAAAACACAATGGTAACACACAAACACAAATGCAAACACAAACACAAATGGAAACAGACACACACACACAAATGGAAAAACACATACACTCACACACAAAAATGGAAAAACACACAAATGGAAACACACGAACACAAATGGAAACAGAAACACAAATGGAAACAAAAACACAAATGGAAACAGAAACACAAATGGAAACAGAAACACAAATGGAAACAAAAACACAAATGGAAATAAAAACACAAATGGAAACAAAAACACAAATGGAAACACAAACACAAATGGAAACAGAAACACAAATGGAAACAGAAACACAAATGGAAACAGAAACACAAATGGAAACACAAACACAAATGGAAATAAAAACACAAATGGAAACAGAAACACAAATGGAAACAAAAACACAAATGGAAACACAAACACAAATGGAAACAGAAACACAAATGGAAACAGAAACACAAATAGAAACAAAAACACAAATGGAAACAGAAACACAAATGGAAACAAAAACACAAATGGAAACACAAACACAAATGGAAACAAAAACACAAATGGAAACAGAAACACAAATGGAAACACACGAACACAAATGGAAACAGAAACACAAATGGAAATAAAAACACAAATGGAAAAACACACAAACACAAATGGAAACACAAACACAAATGGAAACAAAAACACAAATGGAAACAGAAACACAAATGGAAACAAAAACACAAATGGAAAAACACACAAACACAAATGGAAACACAAACACAAATGGAAACAAAAACACAAATGGAAAAACACACAAACACAAATGGAAACAAAAACACAAATGGAAACAGAAACACAAATGGAAAAACACAGTAAGAGAAACTAAATCATGACGACAATCACCAGATGTTTCTTCTCAACTGATCCACTCCACGTGTCTCACAGACGCTGCGACTCACAGGAACCTCATCATGGAAGTATTGATTGACAGGCTTATTGATTGACAGGCGTATTGATTGACAGGCTGTGTGCAGCACTCGCTGACTTTCTTCTGCTTATGCCTCAACATTTCATCCTCCATGATGAACGGCGCCGCAGTCTCACGACGCTTCACCGCGTCAGCAATACTTATGCAAGAGTCGCCGCCGCCGCTGCCCCGGGGAGCTGAGCCGTGTAATCCAGGCCGGATCAGAAGAGGTTCGGGCAGATTTCGGGGAGCCCAGATCCCGCCGAAGCCGCCGCTGGAAATCCAGCGCCCGGAAAATCCCGTGGGATGGGATTAGAGTCGGATCCGGAGCCAGTGGAGGAGAAGTGGCTCCGGTGCTCGCCGCCCTCGCCGTCTGTCTATTGGCTCATCATGACCACCAATTACAGAGTCTGAGACCAGCCACGGCGCTGGTCCTGGACCCGGTCACCGACTGGAGGCCGAGTCCAGGATTTAAACCGGACCATCTGTGGGGAAGTTAATCAGCTCGGCGGTCCCACCCTGGCTAACGAGGACCTCCCGGTGAACAGGTTCATCGCCCAGTTGAGTTACTCTGTCACCTGCTGGAGACTCGGAGTACAGCAGCCTCTCTCTGGTCACATGGTGTGAACACCATCTTGAGTTTCTAGTCGTTAGCATGTTTGCTAGCTACAGTTAGTAAAAAACACATATTTTTTATCTTTACAATAGAGACATTTATAAATGTTTTACATTTTTAACAAATATATAACTTATATTAATGTTTTGTCTTGAGGTTTATTGTGTTTTTGTAAATAACCAAATTCATTAAATTATTTATTTATTTGTTTTTTCCAGTTATTATATTTTTTATAATTATTTGAAGATGTTTCTTAACCTCTAGAATTTTAATGTGTTCATTTTTTTTACATTTATATAATTTATAAAGAATAAATAATAATTTTGAATAAGTATTAACATATGCTATATGTCTAAATGATTCTTGAATATACATTAATATGAAATTTAAATACATAAATAAACTTTATGTCTCAGTCATTGATGAGATAACAACAGTTAGCATGCTAAGACTGTTTTTGTGATTGATTTTACATTAGATTTTACACATTGTCTTTTTATATTTCTGTTTTCCTGTCTTATGTTGTTTGTTTTACATCAAATATAACACAAATATGTAAAATAACTTCATGTTTTCATTTTTATCGCGGTGTTGGCATTCTGATGCTATCTTGCTACAAGTAAAAATACTCTTTACAGTTACTCGCTGTTCTCATCCAAAGTTTTTTACTAAATCTAATACATTCTTTACTTCTCAATCATTGTTAAATATAGATTTTAATTAAGGAACATAAACAAATTCACATGCATATAAAAAGTATGTCTTTGTTCGTCTCTGATTTCGTTAGCATGGTTGATAACAACGGTTAGCATGCTAACACAGTTTCTGCGATAGATTCTTTTTCTAATTTTGGTTAAATCTACTCCAACATATTCTTAATATAATATATATATTAAATGTATATTTTAAATAAAGACCATAAACAAATTCAAATTAAACCATTGTGTCCTTATTTGTCACTGATTTCGTTAGCATGGTTGACAACAACAGTTAGCATGCTAAGACTGTTTTTGTGATTGATCTTATATTAGATTTTACACACTTTCTTTTCAATATTGCTGTTTTCTAGGCTTATGTTGTCTGCTTTGCATCAAATATAACAAAAATATCTAAAAGAACTTCATTTTTTCATATGTTTATCGCTGGCGTTAGCATTCTGATGCTATCTTGCTACAAATAAAAATACTCTTTACAGTTACTCACTGTTCTTAAGTTGTTGTTTTTTTTAACTAAATCTAATACATTCTTTATGTCTTAATGATTTTATTTTAAATGTCCATATATTATCTTTAATATTTCTAGTTTTCTTTGTTTTCTAGTGTTATGTTGTGTGTTTCACTTTAAATGTATCACAAATATATCATGTTTGCATCAGTTGGTTGAGGGCGCGAACACACTAAAATAAATTAAAACACAACTAGAAACGAAAAACATTTAATTTCAGGGATTATCATCTTATATTGTTTGTGGGGGGAAAAAAAAGTCTGTTTATTCTCTGCAAATCCATGTGTAAAAACAAGTATATTTCCGGTGGACGCGTGTTTAATCAACAGACGCTGCTGTCAGCGGCGCACTCTGGCTCAGGAACCCCTCGCGACGCTGAGCCGCTCAATTATGAATGAGCCAGTGAGGATGAACGCGGCGGATGTTCGAGCCCCTGAATCTGATCCTGGATCCGCCGCGCCCCTTTGACCACGCTGACTCCAACAATGGGAGGAGAGACGAGAGAGAGAGAGAGAGAGAGAGAGAGAGAGAGAGGGAGAGAGAGAGAGAGAGAGAGGGAGGAAGAGCAGGAGCAGACGCTGTCCAGGATCTACAGGGAGGATAAACGCGATCTATTTTCTTCTCTTCCTCCCTTTTTTTTTTTTTTTTTTCTTCTTACCTTCATTTGTGCTCCGGCGAGGGAGAGGTTTCAGGGGGGAGGAGAAGGGGGGAGCGAGGGGGCGTTTCCCGCCTCCTGTGTTTCCACATTTGCCCAAATCCAGCGTCGACCTGCGCGTGAATTTGACAGACTTCCAACAATGAGGTGAGTATGTCACTCCTCCATCTTCTTCTTCTTCTTCTTCTTCTTCTTCTCCTTCTTCTTCTTCTGCTTCTCGTGCTGCTTTCAACAACCTCCGGGAGAATTTGTCGTGCAATTGGATGTTTTTTGTTCCGAGCGACGCGAACGCACCACGAGTGTAATTCACAGCTCTTTATTATTATTAATATTATTATTTTTTATTATTATTATTTGTGCCTCATGGTTGTCAAACTCCTGCGAGAAAAGTCCTGACGCTTGTTGCTCGCTCTGCGCAAACCACTCGTCAATTAATTTTTTCCATCTTAAATTCTCGCGTTATTTGGTCTTTCACGCGAGTTCAACCGCAGCTCGTGAGTGTGAACAATTTTATTATCTTTTTATTATTTCTTCTTATCAGGGTTGTGTAACCTTCCCCCCCCCCTGTACTTGTGTGTTGTCATGCTGCAATACAACACACAATTGTGTTACAAACTGCATTTTCTTTAAACAAATTTAAATTGAATATAAAAGTATATATATATATATATATATTTTAATTTTAAGTTGACATGTCACTCATTTAACATTTGTGTTTGTGTCGGCAATCGTGCGTTGAATTGCGGCCATAGGTCAGAATCGATTAGATTCATAGCCGTAAAAATTGGTTGGTCTCTTTTGACAGGTGTGTGTGTGTGTCAGTGTGTGTGTGTGTGTGTGTGTGTGTGTGTGCGCGGCTCACAGTGGGCTCAGCCCTCGGGCACGTTGGCGAGCGTGAACTCTCTGAACTCAATCCTTGTCCATTAAATTCCTATTGATCAAGCAGCAGAGAGAGACATAAAGTTCCATCTCCTCGGTTTTCATGTGGGCTCGGCCTTTTGGGCTCGACCCCCCTGTCAGGGGTGGGGGGGAGGGAGGGAGGGAGGGAGGGAGGAAGGGAGAGGGGGAGGAAGAGGAGGGTGAAGAAGAAGAAGAAGAAAGCGGGTTGAAACGGCGGGAATCCATTAGCGACGAAGGACGAGTTGATTAATTAGAAATTAGTGATCGTAGAAAGTGTGTTGGTGGAAAGTGTGGCCTTGGTGTGTGTGTGTGTAGCTGCTTTTGTGAGTCGGCGCAGTGTGTGTGTGTGTGTGTGTGAGTGTGTGTGAATCAATGTTGTGTGTTGGTTGAGCAGAACGGTGGAGACTTCCATTTAGTAACAAAGCAGCGGCTCCACCGGGAGCTGTCCTGAGTTCTGATCTGTGGCCTCGCACACACACACACACAGACTCACACTGACACACACTTACACACAAAACACACACTCGCACATCATCCCTCCGTTCCACCCTGTTGATTGACAACCACATGCTCTCCATTTGGCGCCGTATGCGCGCTGTACACACACCACCGGTGAAGGGTGTTTTTTCGGGTCCTCGGAGGGCCTCGAAGCAGAGAGCATGATGGGTAGAGGAGGGAGGAGGAGGAGGAGGAGGAGGAGGAGGAGAGGAAGAAGAAAAAAAAAAAGCAAATAGAAGCAGGAAAACAAAACATCTGTGTGGTAATTGGGCTCCCTTTAGTATTGTAACGCACACATCGACATCTGTTTGATAATTGGCTCCTCGGCGTGTGTCGTTCTAAACGCCGGTTTGTAAGAAAAAAAGAAAGGAATAAAAGGAGGGAGGAGGAGGAGGAGGAGGAGGAGGAGGAGGAGGTGATATTGTGAAGACTCCACAGGTCTCTCGTGCACACGTTTACTGCCATTGTCTGCTTCATAAAAAAGAAGGTGCGACGCCTCCCCGAGCACATATTCCCGCGTTTACCCGCGACAGATGAACGAATACAAGTGCGAAGTGTCAAGTGATTGTTTACAGCCTCTTCTGCCGGCGGCCTCCGGGGGGCGGCGGCGTTCGCCGCGGCGCTCCCCGATCCAGGAGCGATATTAGCTGCTCCTGCAATTTGTTCGGTCGGAAAGGGGGGAGCGGCCGTCAAATTGCATAGATAAATACGTTGAATAATTGATGCGGCGCAGGAGTCGAGGAGCCGGTTTTTTTTTCAGCCGCGAGATTTCGCCGCCTCAAGACAGACGGTCCGTCCTCGCGAGGGCGACCACATTACACCCCGCTTTTTTTTTTTACCCGGGGCCTCCCCCCTCGAAATCCCGGGCGCAATCCATCGGGCCCCGGCGACGCTGATTTATGACCCTGCCAGTGGGTGCTCGTGTCGGGGAAAAGGAAAAAGGAAAAACTCCGAACGCCTTTAATTAGGAGAGAGAGACGTTATCGTGACGGATGGATTGATGCCGGCGTACGTGCCGCGGCTTTAATCGCGAGCCGCCGCCATCTCCGCCGTAATACCCGCTGAGATTTTACCCGCGCAACGCATTTCTCACTTTCACCAGGTGTGACTTATGTTGGTTCTGGGGTTTTTTTTTTAGCGAGACCCCCGTCAAGCAGCTCACGTTGACTTCTTCTTTTTTAGCATTTGGAATTTTAGTTATTGCAGTGAGCTTCGCCCGACAGCAGGTGGCAGCTGGTGTCAAAGAAGTAGCTCGCTAAGTTGGCTAATAGTTACGTTTCCTTCAAAAAAGTTTGAGGATCCAGATGGAACTTTTGAAAACGGCAAAGTTTGTTCTGTTTTTTGTCAAATTATCAAAAGAAATTTTGACGTTTTTTTGCTAAGAGATACGTTTTTTTTTAACAGTAACACACATAAAATCCGACAGTTAAAGTGACTCGTTTTTTTGTTTTGTTCGCTTTTATAGCGCACAACTAGCAAGACTCCCATCAAGCAGCTCACTTTGACTTATTTTTTTTTAGCATTTGGAATGTTAGCTATTGCAGTGAATTGTAGCTCGTGCAGCTCAATCGCTAGCTAATAGTTACGTCTCCTTCAAAAAAGTTTGAGGATCCAGATGGAACTTTTGAAAACGGCAAAGTTTTGTCTTTCTGTTTTTTGTTGCATTGTCAACATTTTGTAAAGGTTGTTTTGCTAAGAGATACGTGTTTTTAAACAGTAACACATATAAAATCCAACTGTTAAAGTGACCCGTTTTTTTTGGTTTCTTCGCTTTTATAGCGCACAACTAGCAAGACCTCCGTCAAGCAGCTCACGGCGACATTTTTTTTTTTTTTTAAGCATTTGAAATTGAATCCATATCAGTGAGCACCAGCAGGCAGCAGGTGTTAGAGAATTAGCTTGCAACAACTCAAACACGTGGCTAATATCGACGAATCCTTCAAAATGTTTCAGGATCCAGATGGAATTTTCAAAAATGCACATTTCCAGGTCGTCAACGTTTTTCTCAACAGTTGATTTTTGTTTATGTTCTTGTTTTGCTAACAGATAAAAGTGTTTCAAACATTAACACACACTATTATCATACATACAATTACCTCACGTTTTTCAGCACACAGCTAGCAAGACCTCTGCCAAGCAGCTGACGTTGACTTTTTTTGGGGCATTTTAATTGCTTGCAGTGAGGACCTCCAGACAGCAGGTGGCAGTTGTGTCACAGAATTAGCTTGAACAACTCAAACAAGTTGCGATTGTATTACTAATGACTTCTTCAAAATCTTTGTGGATCCAGATGGAACTTTAGAAAAAATGTGAAATTATAAATTTCTGTTATTTGTTCGGTTGACATTTGTTGAGTTGTTGTGATCACAGATACACATGTTTTGAATCGTTAACACACATTATCATCGCACATTAATATCAGAACGATTCACTAAAAGTGAGTCGTTCACGTAGAATCGTTACGTCTCCTGACAAAACACTCGATGATTTCATGAAGTGAAATCAATCACAAGGATTGTTGCGGGTGTTTTCGGCGTCACGTTGTGTAGTTCTATAGACACTAGAGCGAGTCGTTGTGTAGTTACGAGGAATGCAGAGTGTGTTGACGAATACGAGGTTTCGTGACGATCTGACTCTACGCTCGTGAAGTCGAGTTGATTGAAGTTTTTCTAAAGATGGTTCAGTAGACGTTCAGTGTGTTGCCATGGTGATGTCTGAACAACCTTGTGTTGGTGAAGAAAAGTACCTTCAACACAACTTTGTAATCCTACAGTACAGTGAGTTTTATTTGGATGGAAAGCAGTAACATCACGACAAATAAGGTTTTATTTTGAAATAAGCATCGAAACATTGTGTTGTTTTTAATTCACGTTAAATGTTTCGTCGTCACAATTGTGTGTTTGATGTCAGATGATTGACAGATGAGAGAACAGAAGAATCTGATCACAATAATTTGATTTTTGTCTTTTAAATCAACTGAGAGACTTCATGTGTGTCCTGAGTCCGCCCCGGGGCCTCCCCCCAGTTACACTTTGGTTAAAATAAAATAATTAATAATTAAGTCAAAGTTTAAAAAGAAATAAAAGATCAAATGTTTCTTTTACATAAAAGGATAAAGAAGATTAAAGATTTATTGTATTAATAAATCTTGCATCACAGCCAACATCATTTTCATTAATTAATAATAATTAAAATAAATAAATAAAGTTTTTTTTTTTTTTTTAACAGAAAGTAACAATTGATCAAAAGCCAACCAAGTGTTTTATAAAATTGAAATTATTTTCAATAATTCAACAATTTATTATTTTTACGCAAAGGATTTGTCGATAGCCTCCGTGATGCTAATCGTTGTGTTAGCATCCCGACGGCTACTCTTGAATAGCACTGGTCACTATGATGAGTCAGCAGATTTACGTTCGTAACCATTTAATCGAACAAGCTGTCGGTGCAAAACTGAATAAGATAAGAAGCATCAGTGTTTGTTGATGAAAGAACTCCAGAGAAGTTGCATGCTAACGATTAGCATCGCGTTAGCATCAAGTTAGCATCAGCGAAGAAATATGAAAGAAGAAGTAAAAGGTTAAGTTAACAAAAATACTTAAAATAGAGGAAAAAACTGAAAGTTGATTCAACTAAATTTTTTCCTAAACCTTGAGATACAAACTAGATTAAAAGTTAATGTTGTCAAAACTAAACAGACTATAGAAGCGAAAAGTTTGTATCACATTACAATACTCAATACTGTAAATATTCCCTAATATATGGTTATGCACAACATACGACTTGAAATTATTGTTCTAATCTTTATTGTTTATTTATTTTTTTTTATTTTTTTTGCTCTACCTCAACCTAAAACATATAATAGTTGCTTCAATTATTTTTATAATAATTATTTAACATTAAATATTGTGCTTCTGTTCATTGTTACACGTTGGAAGCGTTTACTTACGCATTTTTCTCGATGACAGAAATATATGATTTTAAAATTTAGCGAATTTTTTATTGAATCCTTGTGGTATAAAAAATGTGACTATTTTCTTAAGTTTGGGTATCAAGTTGAAAATGTTAGCATCGTGACAACAATAGTTACAGAACGAACATTTAAGCTTTTAAATAAAATATCACTATATCAGGAAAGATTGTTTGAAAAGTAAAAGGATGACGTTAAGATCCGATATAGTAAAAATATCTGAAGCGTGACGTGAAAACAAACGTGTGCTAATGCTAATCGTGTTAGCGTGAGACAGCTAGCATGATGTGGAGAATCAAAGCCGCTTCGACTCCCTCGGGTGTGACTCGGCGAGAAACGTCGTATTAGCGTCGGGAGGGTTGTTTTTTTTTTCTTTTCTCTTCTTCGGTGAAAGGAAGCTAAAGTCCGATAAGAGCGGCGTAATCCTCCGACGCCGACCGCCCGTCCGCGGCTTAGCGTTAAATGGACAAAAGGCCGGGGTTCGAGGGATTTCTCTGGGATGACACTCGCCGGAGATCGAACGAAGGTTAAGAGCGAAGGAGTCCCACAGGAAGTGGGCGAGCGAGTGGGCGCGGCGTCGCCTCCTCTAATGCGGCCTAATGGGGGGGCTTTAGCGAGCGGAGGGAGTCGGGGGTTTTTTGCAATCACTTCCCACCACCACCCACCCCGGCGCGGTGTTCCACGTGCCGGGGTGTTTGGAATAATAGCGGGAAAATCACGGCTTTCATGTCTTTTCAGCGGCGCCGCCGTCGTCTCCACTGTTTGATTCCCGGGCCTTGAAGAAGCGAGTGAAGACTTCTTATCTCCTCCTGACACAGCCAATCATGTCGTAGGATGACAGTCCAGATGATACACACACACACACACACACTCCATCAACATCTTTTGAAATTACACTCGTCTCTTCCTTCCTTGACATTTCTCTTCCTCCTCAGAAAACCCAACGAGCTTTTTCTACGCCGTCGACGACGAACCTTCACAAGTCTCTCTCTCTTTCTTTCGCTCTCTCTCTCTCTCTCTCGCTCCGCCGAGCTTTTATATCTTTTCTTCCTGCGCCGCCTTTCATCCTGTTCTCCGCAGTGTGTGTGCGGCGGCGCGGGGGGGCATTGCGGGGGCAGCGAGCGCCGCCCTCGCGAGTGGCGGCCGATAAACACCGCTTTCCTAATCGATGGCGAGGACGACGGATTCTACCGACAGAGATTTAGCTCAAATATTTAACATCGAATTTAAAAAATAACATTTTGGAAAAAATCGATCAATAAAGAGCTTCCTGGAATTGTCCTCCAGCCTCCAGGGGGCGCCATTTTGATAGGTACACAGGTGGTTTTAATGAGTAAAGTGTGAGTCAATGAAAAGAAAACAAAGCTGAACAATGTTCTGTTTTTTTATAAGTAACAGAAATAAGCAGAAATTTCGTCCTCGATCAGCACTTTGCGTACAAAAGACACCAATTTACTATTTGATTTAGTCAAAGACTAATTTTATATATAATGAGTGGATTATATTCCTTGATTTTCTGGAACTCCTGCTGTGTTTTATCTTGCCCTTTAAAGTATATACTTTATTGAATATTGTTTTGATTGTTTAAGCGCTTCGTGACCCTGGTCTGGAAAAGCGCTATATAAATAAATATTACTTACTTACTTACTTAAGGTCTCATTGGATTAAGGAATGTTGCTTAAAGCACATATTTTTAATTAATTTTTTTTACAAAATAAGATTTTTTTTATTTTATTTTATTTTTTAATTTTTAATTTTTTAGTAATTTATCAAAAGCCTATTGAGTGTTTTTTATAAAATTAAAATATTTTTTTTTAAATATTTTCATTTATTAAAAATTTCATACTTTCTACACAAGGGCCACATGGTGACACTAATTCGACCCAATGAGGCCCTTCAGCCTCGACCTTAAAGGGATGTAAATGATGTTTCAAATTTTTATTTTTGTTGAGTTTTTTATGTGTTTGTTTATTTAACTTGGCCCTTGTATATTGGCCCACCACTGCTGTAGGGGGCGCTCTAGGAAAGTGAACCAAAAGACAAATACTTGCCTCTTGAGCAACTGATCTACCTTATTGGCTTTTTTTTAAGGGCATCTGAAAAGATTTTTTAAGTTTTAAGACCAGTAATCCTCTATAGATGAAGTCTTCATCTGGGTGGAGGCCCCCGGGCAGACCTGGGTTAGAGATGGTGTCGAGGTGGTCCTTCGTTTACATCCGCAGATCTGAAACCAGTTGTGTTGCTACTTTGTGGTGTATGGAAGTATATCAGTGGCATCGGAATATTGAATTAAAAAAAATTAAGCCTTTGAAACTTTTTATTAGTGGAGTGAAAGTATCTGGATGTTCTGTTCTATGTTAGTCTTTATATCCTTTGTCTTTGTTGTTTTTCTTTGATCTATGTTCTTTATCTTTATCTTTAGACTTAGATTGTGTCATCTTGTTCTTCCTCTTTATGTTCTTGTTTTTATTTTATTTTGATTTTTTTTATAAAAAATTGCTGTATGTATTGGCTATTGGAAAAAAAACATTTCCCAAAGGAGACCTCCTGAGGGATCAATAAAGTTTTACCTTACCTTACCTTATTTTAATGCTTTTTTAAGGATTTTTTTTTGTTGTTGTAATAGTTCAATACACATTTTATATATTATATATATATATATATATATAAATTCATCTTTACAGTAATCGAATAAAAAAAATCGAATATTTTTCTAAATAAATGATTTTACACAAATACTTTAATATAAGTAAGTAAGTAAGTAATATTTATTTATATAGCGCTTTTCGAGACCAGGGTCACAAAGCGCTTAAACAATCAAAACAATACTCAAAAAAGTACATAAAGATCAAGATAATACTGAGAACAATTACTTCAAAAACAAATTTCGAAATTCAATATTTTTTAACCGTAGTTTTTAAATTTAATGTTAAAATAATGCCACCAGTTAATACCAAAAGAGAACTGAGCTACTTGAGCGGACCTTCAGCCAATCACAGGCCCGCAAAAAAAAAAAAAAAAAAGTTTAACATTTGAATATTTCATATTTTGATGTCCCTGATATACTTCCATAGTTGTTGTTGTTTTTCCCCGTAAAGAAGATTTTTCCGAACTATATCGCCCCCTATAGGCTGGTGTGCGTCAGACAAACACTTGTTTCTCTTGTGTCGCATTCTAAAGGAACAAGTGCGAGACTTCGTCCGACGCCGTCCATCGGCTTTCCCGAACTCCTCTCACCCCTGCTGGCCGTCCCCGTGAACTGCACCTCCCCCCTCCAGCTCCCTCCTCCAGGGGGGGCGAGGGTTGGGGGGGGGGACCGGTGACCCCTCCGAGTTTTGCTCCCGTCTCGACCACGGGTATTCTTGGGTTGATAATACAGATGTCGATGTTATTGCTTGAGAATACGCGTAGCTGAGCGGAAGCCGTCGTCGCCCGGAGAACAAAAAATCGAAGTCACCGGGAGCGTCCGAGGTGAAGCCGGCAGGACTCGCAGGAAGTAAGAACCTCCCGGGCGTGCATCACACACACCTTTTTAGCTCTGATTGTTCATGCGCTTGACAGATGCCCTTATCAGAGTGCACGTGAAGAGGGGAATCCAATAAGTGCACATGAGGCGGCGGGGGGGCGGCGGGGGGGTGGTGGTCTCAACGGAACAGAAGGTCCAGCAGTCACACTTGCTCCTGTGGCTCGCCCGGTAGAAGGTCACGCTGAAAGAGCAAATCCAATATCCAGACAGGCTGGCGGGCAGACGGAGCAGCAGCATTTAGAAAAGTCAGAGATAAATCTGCGTCGACTTCCCGACGACAGAGACGGACCAAAAAAAAACAAACCTTTTTTGAGGTTTAAGTCACGTTCAAGTGGCTGTGAAAGGGTTTTATCTTGTTCAGGGAACTAAATGATAAACGTTGAGCTCCTTAGCTAGGTTAGCATGTTAGCTTTGTTAGCTTATGTCTTTGTGTCGAAAAGAAAAGTTAACTTGACACGTAACATTTTATTATTCACTTCATCTTGGTTAGCGTTTGTTAGCATAAGAGTGCTATGTGCTAGCACACTCAAAATTAAGCTACAAGTTATTTAAGGAATCCACACATTCCACACATTTTCATTTATTAGCTTAAAATAGTCATCTTGGTTAGCATTTGTTAGCATTAGAGTGCTATCTGCTAACACCTGTTGAACTGATTAAAAGTTTAGATATTTAGCTTGTGTCTACTTGATTTATTTTACACAATGTGTCAAATTGACATATTTATCTTCCACACAATTTTCTTTATCAGCTTAATACCGTCGTCTTGGTTAGCATTTGTTAGCATTAGAGCGCTTTGTGCTAGCACATTCAAAATTAAGCTACAAGTTATTTAAGGAATTTCACTTGTGTCTACTTGATTTATTTTTCATGGTGTGCCAAGTTAACATTTTTATCTTCCACACATTTTCATTTATTAGCTTAAAATAGTCATCTTGGTTAGCATTTGTTAGCATTGGAGTGCTATCTGCTAACACCTGTTGAACTGATTACAATTGTAGATATTTAGCTTGTGTCTACTTGATTTATTTTACACGATGTGTCAAATTGACATTTTTATCTTCCACACAATTTTCTTTATTAGCTTAATACCGTCGTCTTGGTTAGTATGTATTAGCATTGGATTGCTATGTGCTAGCACATTCAAAATTAAGCTACAAGTTATTTAAGGAATTTCACTTGTGTCTACTTGATTTATTTTTCATGGTGTGTCAAGTTAACATTTTTATCTTCCACACATTTTCATTTATTAGCTTAAAATAGTCATCTTGGTTAGCATTTGTTAGCATTGGAGTGCTATCTGCTAACACCTGTTGAACTGATTCAAAATTTAGGTATTTAGATTGTGTCTACTTGATTTATTTTTACACTATTTGTCAAATTAACATTTTTATCTTCCACACAATTTTCTTTATTAGCTTAATACCGTCGTCTTGGTTAGCATTTGTTAGCATTCGAGTGCTATGTGCTAGCACTTGTTGAACGGACAGCATGATTTATTTTTCATGGTGTGTCAAATTAACTTTTCTCTTCTACAATTTGACTTATTAGCTTACAAAACACTCATCTTGGTTAGCATTAGCATTAGTTCTACGTGCTTTTAAAGTCATTAAAAATGTAGCTACAAATTTTTCAAGGAAATTGGCTTTTCTCCTTAATTCTTGTTTCCGTTTTACTTTCTTTTCACCATAAATGAAATTTTTAGTCCAGCGTAACATCTGTTAGCATTAGATTGGTGCATGCTAGCAGCTGACCAAATTAAGTTTTTCAGGTTAGTGATCTTAGCGGCGTGTCAGATAATTTTTGATTTTAAATGTGATTTAATAATCCCAAATTATTTGACCTTTTTACAGATGATACTAACCAAAACCCCCATTACCCCGACCTAGGTTACAAGACAAATATGTTAGCATGTTAGCTCTGTTAGCTTGTGTCTTCTTTATCTATGTTTTCGTTGTGAGCCAAAATAACTTTTGTCTTCTACATAATTTCACTTATTAGGTCACAAGAAAGATGGGTTATGTTAGCATGTTAGCTTAGTTAGCTTGTGAAAAGCGCTATATAAATAAATATTACTACTACTTACTTACTACTACTATATGATTCTGTTGCTAAATTAACCTTTTCTTTGACTCGACTTTACTTTTTAGGTTCCAAGAAAGTCCATCTAGGTTAGCATGATAGCTTTGTTAGCTTGTTCCCACTATATTGATGGACTTTTCTGAGGTGACCACGATGTCGTTGGGTGAGTAGCCGTGTGATGCCGTAACATTATGACCACCAGGACCTGGAGAGAGTTTTTTTTGGGTCCCTTTGACGTGTTGTTTCCTGACAGGACGAGGAGGATCAAGTTTCTTCAACGTTCTTTATCTTCATGTCAATCAAGGTAAGTAACGAGCAGCTGTTAGCACAACGTTCATCACGCAACAAACTTTGACACACTTTCAAACAAGAGATGTGAATATACAACCCATAAATGTTTGAGATGTTAGTAGGTGACGGCCCGGGTCCCAAATCCAAATACGATACATCGTGATACTGTAGTAACAATTATATATGTGTAGTATTGTCCAGTACTTGACTTGTTGCAGAATTTACAGACCACATGACTCTTGACGAAGCTGTAACTGCTTCCACTTGTTTTTAAACCAAAATATGTCCAAACATCAGCTTTAAAAGCTGCTGGAGTCACTGTATCCTCTCATCCTCAGTCATCTCGAGAATATTGCAAAAATAATTGTGATATTTAAGTGTATTGATAGTTTTTCTAACAACCTGGTTACAACCAAGTATTATTATGAATAAAAAGATATTGAATGCATATTAAAGCTGCTGGAGTCTACTGTATCCTCTCGTCCTCAGTCATCGCTGAATTTTTATTGTTCCTTCAGCTGCGGAGGACGTATTAAACGCTTCCATCTAGTGGTCAGAAGTTTAATTGCAACGCAAAAAAAGACCGGAGTGAATGTTAGCATGTTTATTGTTAATAAAAACGTCAAAAAGTTAATTTTAAACACATTTTATTAAAATATAAACCATATACAAAAATAGAAAACAAAACATCACTTGAAAGCAACCCCCCAAAAATAAATAAATGCTCACAGTATTGTTGAAAAATATGTTCTTAAAAAGTAGAGATACAGATGCTAAATGCTAATATAAGCATAACAACTCTAAGGAAATGTCATGTTCATCTGCTCAGCCGTGACCACGTTTACCGACAATGTCGTGTTTTCTATCTTCGCACTCGTGCGACCGGTTTCCTCGGCGCGCGTGTGGTTCGTCCCCCGACTTGAAGGATTTGACGCGAGCGTCGTTGTCGCGGCTCGTAATGAGATTATTCAAATCCCTCCATTTCACAGATCGTGGCTCATCCACCAAAGACCCTTTGACAGGAAGTGTGTTTGTGTGTTAAACCCCGGCCAAGACGATTCTCCACGCCACTCCCTCGACACACGCTCAAGTGTGTGTGTGTGTGTGTGTGTGTGTGTGTGTGTGTGTGTGTGTGTGTGTGTGTGTGTGTGTGCGCATCCTCTCCTGCAATTAAAGCTGTAATTGATTTCTCTGCCGACACTGATTACCTGCTTCACCAGTTTGGTTTCCGAAGGTATCGGATTTAATCCGACGAGCGAGCGACTCTCCGGCGCCCCCCGGTGCGTCTCTATCGTAAAAAAAAAAACTTGCTTATGAAACAAAGACGGGCGACGCCGAGCGCTCGAGATATTTTAATAGAATTTTTGATCAAGAATCGGACTTTGGGAAAATTGCCTGATAAATAATTGCCGAGTCGCTGAAAAAGCGAGTCGACGTCAACCATCAATGATTCATGGCGATCGTTAGCGCCGTCGATACGAGCAGGTTAGCGCTCGCCGATAATTCCTCATCCTACACTCGTAAGTGCTTCTTAGTCAGCGGAGGCCAGATTAGCTCCGATTGGTTCCCAAAAACTGAGTGTGACTCCATCAAAAACTCGGACTTTTTAACGTGGTTTTCTCCTTTCAGACGGGATGAGGATCAGCTCCTCTGAATCGTAAACCATGGTTCTCAAACAGGGATCATCACCGGGTGGTTGTAGTATCTTAGGTGAGGGGGTTATGGAAGTTTACTCCTCGATTCAGGGGGGTCTAAAGTTAGTGGAGAGTCAAAATGGTGGATTTATTGTGTACGATGTTATGAAGGAAGTGATTGCACACGTGTGTACATGAGGGGTGTGTATTGTAAAGAATCTGTTGATACGATACAGGGTCAATAATACGATATATCGTGATACTGTAGTAACAAGTATATATATGTGTAGTATTGTTGAGTACTCTGGTGATGTAGAATTTACAGACCACATGATTCTCGCTTTAAAAAACGACTGTCGCAACTACTGTTGTGTATTGACATGTATCACGATACAGAGTCAACGATACAGTATATCGTGATACTGTAGTAACAAGTATATATGTGTAGTATTGTCAAGTACTTGACTCACAATTTACAGACTCTCGTCCTCAGTCGTAACTGCTTTTATTTGTTTTCAAACCAAAATAAGTCCAAACATCAGCTTTAAAAGCTGCTGGAGTCACTGTATCCTCTCGTCCTCAGTCATCGCCGGCATTCCATTGTTCCTTTAGCTGGAGGAGGACGTATTGACTGCTGCCATCTAGTGTTCGTAAGTTTATATGCGACACAAAACACTGTCAACATTTGCATGTTAATTAAAAAAATGTGTTATTTTATTTGATACACAGTATTGAAATATAACCCACATAGAACTGTGATAGAAAATACATTTTAAAAACTCATTTTTATCGATGCTGTTGAAATATTGATACGCTATCGTAAAAAAAAGGGATGTTAAAGTATATGTTCTCACACTCCGAGTCGTCATGTCTTCAGCTCGTCGTAACAACACACATATGCGTTTTTATATCCGCCATTAACAATAAAACACATTTTATGGACATTAACGTTGACGCTCGTTGTTTTATTATCTTGTTTACGTCGTCTTGAGGTTTAAAAAAAACTTTTTTTCTTTTTTTACAAAAACCCATCAGAGATAATTAGTCTTCTTTCTAAATTGGACTTGTTTTCGCCTCGGTCACGTGATCCCAGCATCAATAATGCAATATTGTATTACGGCGTGAGTCGCCGCGAGTGTGAACGACACATAAAGTCTGAGGACGGAGCCGCTATGAGGTCGTCCATCAAAGTAGAAAGTCTTGTTCCAGTTCGTCCTGAGGGGCTCGAGACCCGGAGCTGCAGGTCTGACCGAGACTTTCTCTTCTGCTGGACGTTTGAGGGGGAAAAGGGATTGGAAGAAAAAAAGTGGGACACCTGCAATGGGTGGAGGCCTAAGGACAGACCGGGCAAGCACTGCAGAGATGCTGTCCCTCGGTAGACAGTGATATCTAGTGGGAGTAGTAGAACCTCCATGTCGCCTCTGGTACTCAGCACACGCTCGGAGGCAATAAAAAAAACGTATTGTTCACAGAGGAAGAGACGCTGCGACTGTTCTGAGGCCCGACATCCTCATGTCTGGCATTTTCGTCGCTTTCGATCAGCTGACCAAGAAGTCTGCAGGTCAGACTTCACCACAACTAGACTTAAACAGAAGTATTTTTGTGTATTTGTTTGTTACAAAGTTTGACAATAATATTTATCATTATTCAATTCAGGAGTGTTTATCGGCAAGAATCTAGCATAAGATTCGTATCGCGATACAGAGTCAACGATACTAATATCGTGATACTGTAGTAACAAGTATATCTGTGTAGTATTGTCGAGTACTTGACTCTGGTGTTGTAGTATTTACAGACCACATGATTCTTGACGAAGTCGTAACTGATTTAATTGGTTTTCAAACCAAAATATGTCCAAACATCAGCTTTAATAGATGCTGGAGTCATTGTATCCTCTCGTCCTCAGTCATCTACGGAGTTTTTATTGTTCCTTTAACTGCGGAGGATGTAATGACTGCTACCATTTAGCGACAGGAGGTTTAATTGCAAAACAAATATTCGTTTTTTATTATTACTATTTTTAAAGTAAAAACTAAATGTAAACAGTGTTGTTGAATATTAGTAGTGTTTAGTGAAAAACGACGTTGCGATATTTACCCCGAAAATTTACTTTACACTCATATGGGATATGGGATTGTGGTGTTTAAATACGTTAGCGTTAAAATGTTTCTCATGCTAACTAGCTGCTACTAGAATATACTAGTAATAACCAGCGTCTGCTAATTGAACGCTAACGTCTGCGTGTGTAGCCGGTAAAGCTATCATGGCTAACACCAAAGTTGCTCATTTACCGGCGGAGGACGTAATGACTGCTGCCATCTAGAGGCCGGAGGTGTTTAATCGCAACACAAAAATGAACAAACACAGTGAATATTATGTCAATTTAAAAAATATATATATATGTCGATATATACGTGTGTGTGTGTGTGTGTGTGTGTGTTTAGGGTTATTCTCTTACACTCACAATCCTGATGACATTGTTGTGTTGAATCTAAGCTTCTAGCTCAGCTCTGAACCAAACACCCTCTAATGAAACATACAAAGACTCATCAGGCGTCACGCCGGAGGTTTCTTCCTCGTCCTCCTCATCGTCGGCGCCGTAATGACCAGGATCAGACAAAAGCTCCGGTGACGGCAGTAATTTCCCGCCTTGATGGGTCACTCCATTAGCCGAGTGTTTGTCCGGACAAACAAAGAAGCGATCTGATGGACGGAAGATAGCGCAGGTATGGAGGAGCGGGGGAGGAGAGGGAGGAGCGGGGGAGGAGAGGAGGAGGAGAGGGAGGAGAGGGAGGAGAGGAGGAGGAGAGGGAGGAGAGGAGGAGGAGAGGGAGGAGAGGAGGAGGAGAGGGAGGAGAGGAGGAGGAGAGGGAAGAGAGGGAGGAGAGGGGGAGGAGAGGGAGGAGAGGAGGAGAGGAGGAGGAGAGGGAGGACATCACGGAGCAATAAGTGGTCTCTCATTAGCGCTCGTCTTTATCACGAGCAGAGGAACAGAAGGAGAGTCTTATTGCTGCCATGATCACTGTTGCTCCCTGAACTCATGCTCACACCTGTGTGTGTGTGTGTGTGTGTGTGTGTTGTATGTGTGTGTGAGTGTTTGTGTCTGTGTTTGTGTGTGTGTTGTGTGTATGTGCGTCTCTGTGTATAGGTGTGTGTGTGTGTGTGTGTGTGTTTGAGTGTGCGTGAGTGTGTGTGTGTTTATGTGTGTGTGTGTTTGTGTGTGTGTGAGTGTTGTGTGTGTGTGAGTGAGTGTTGTATGTGTGTGTGTTTGTGTTTGTGTGTGTGTGTGTGTGTGTTGTGTGTATGTGCGTCTCTGTGTATAGGTGTGTGTGTGATGGTGTGAGTGTGTGTGTGTCGCTGTGTGTGTGTGTGTCTCTGTGAGTGTGTGTGTGTGTCTCTGTGAGTGTGTGTGTGTGTCTCTGTGAGTGTTGTGTGTGTGTGTGTCGCTGTGTGTCTGGGTGTGTCTGTGTCTCTGTGAGTGTTGTGTGTGTGTCTGTGTGTGTGTGTCGGTGTGAGTGTGTGTCTCTGTGAGTGTGTGTCTGTCTGTGTGAGTGTTGTGTATAGGTGTGTGTGTGTCGGTGTGAGTGTCTCTGTGTATGTGTGAGTGTATGTGTGTGTCTCTGTGAGTGTTGTGTGTTTGTCTAGGTGTGTGTGTTTGTGAGGGGCCTGGTGTGTGTGCCTGTGTGAGATTGTGTGTGTGGCTCAGTGTATTTGTGTGTGATAGAGGGTGTGTTCGTGTGTGTGTGTTTCTGTGCGTATGTGAGAGAGAGCGAGAGAGGATGTGTGTGTGTAAGAGAGAGTGTGTTTGTGGCTCAGAGTTTGTGTGTGTTAGAGAGGGTGTGTGTGTGTGTGTGTGTGTGTGTAAGAGAGAGGGTGTGTGTGTTACAGAGGATGTGTGTGTGAGACACATTTAGAATGAACAAATAGATAAAGATAGAATTAAATAAATAAGTAACAATCACATGCATTGCTCTCGGTGCCTGGCAACCGGATCTCTGCGTTGCCGTGGAAACAGTTGCTACAGAATGTGCGGTGATTGGCAACCGTGAGAACAAGGAGGGAATAACATTTGACCTGCTGACGACAGGACGCACGCCTGGGGGGGGTGAGGGGGGGTGAGGTGAGTGGGGTGGGAGGGGGAGGAGGGGGAGGAGGGTGAGGGGGGGGGGGTGAGGAGGGGTGAGGAGGGTGAGGAGGGGTGAGGAGGGTGAGGAGGGGTGAGGAGGGTGAGAGGGGTGAGGAGGGTGAGGAGGGTAGATGGTATCGTGAGTGTGTTTAGAAATCCATCCTGCTTTACTTCCTCAATACTAGTCTCTGCCACACACACACACATGTACACACTCAAACACCTGCCAACACACACACCTGCTAACACACACGCACACAAACACACACACCTGCCAACACACACATCTGCTAACACACACGTACACACACAAACACACACCTGCCAACTTACCTTACCATGCACACATGTACACACATGCTCTCTCTCACACAAACATGTACACACACAAACACACACCTGCCATCACGCACACCTGCTAACACACACACAAAAAACACACACCTGCCAGCACACACACGTGTACACACATGCTTTCTCACACACACGCACACAAACACACATCGGCCAACACACACATATACACACATGCTCTCTCTCACACACACACATACAGACACACACACAAACACACATTTACACACGTACACAAGCAAACAAACACCTGCTAACACACACACACACTTGCTCTCACAGACACACACACACACACCTGCTAACACACACACAGACACACTTTCTCTCTCTCACACACACAAACACACACAATCACACGCATACACACACCTACACACACCTGCTAACACACACGCACACACACACTTGCTCTCTTACACACACAAACACACACAATCACACACATACACACACCTACACACACCTGCTAATAAAGTTTTACCTTACCTTACCTTAACACACACACACTTGCTCTCTTACACACACAATCACACACATACACACACCTACACACACCTGCTAACACACACACACACTTGCTCTCTCACAGACACAAACACACACAATCACACACATACACACACCTACACACACCTGCTAACACACACACACACACTTGCTCTCTCACACACACAAACACACACAGTCACACACATTCACACACCTACACACACCTGCTAACACATACACACACTTGCTCTCTCACACACACAAACACACACAATCACACACATACACACACCTACACACACCTGCTAACACACACACAAACACTTGCTCTCTCACACACACAAACACTCACAGTCACACACATTCACACACCTACACACACCTGCTAACACACTCACACACACTTGCTCTATTACACACACAAAGACACACACACATCTGCTAACACACACACACTTGCTCTCTTACACACACTCTGACAAACACATATGCTTGTGTTCACAAACATACACACATCTCCACTCAATCATTACACAAACGAATACAACTAACACACACACATACCTACATACAAACACACCTTCTTGTGTTTTCAAACACACACACACACACACTTGCTCTCAAAACGACATACACATGCTCACACGTACACACAACTTCTAACCCTAGCGCACACTCACCCACATCACAAACACACACCTGCACACACAAGCTCGTTTTCACAAACACACACACGCACGTTTGTGTTCACATACAAACACACACATGCTTGTGTCGACACACAGAGTGAGACTTGTGCCACCAGAAGCACTCAGACTGATGCGGACGACGATCAAGTTGGCAAAGATCACACGTGGAGCGAGAAACACTGATGCGGAGGAACAGCTGTGTGTCGGCATCAGCTCCACGGCGCCCCCAGGGTGTGTGTTACGGGGCGCGCGCCCCACGTTTGACTCAAGGAAAGAGAGACGGTGTGTCGAGTAGTACGAGAAGATGTGTTTTTAAAACGAATTATTGTGTTTTCTTTTTGTCTATTAAGAAAACACAACCAGGAAGTAAAAAGAACGAGTACTTAAGTCCTAATAATATATTTAAATCTTTGCTTGAAATGTTCCTCGATAAACAAAACTGTCTTTGTGTTGTTTTTATTTAAAACATGTAAAGTTTCATTTATTTTTTTCTGCTCATGTTTTTTTTATAAACCAAAAGGTGATTGAAATTCCTTTTAACACAATTATTCAGAATTTTAGCCTCAAGCTGCTCAAACCCCACCACCTACCAGACTCACACACACACACACACACTCACACACACTCACACACACACACACACTCATATACACACACACGCCCTCATATACACACACACGCCCTCAGGACTTCACATCTACTCTTCATATATCACTTGTAGAATCTTTATGTGTCTGGAAAAAAAAAAGTGTGTATTTGCCTCATGGTTATTCAACACACGAGCTGATATGTATGCACACACAGACACACACACGTACACACAGACACACACTCATGCACACACACACACTGTGTAAATCAAGAAGGTTGTTTTGCTCCTCAAGCTACAATAAGTGACAAAGGAAGTTGTGAGAGATCTCAGTCATCTTCGCCACCCGAACCTCCGTTTCTCCCGACTCCCCTCCTCTCCTTCCGTCCCTGGCCCTGGCTCCGCCCGGCTAAACTAATAAGGCTGTGATTAATGGTCTGCTAATTGCTGTAATCTCAGTTCATTAGAGTGAAGATTCTTCAGGGGAGAGAGAGAGACGCGTTGTGTTGATCCGGAGCTACAGTCGCACACTCGTGGACGCGTCGCACACTCGGCGAAGCTGGCGCCGATCTCCGTCCAAGTGTGTCTGTTTGGCTGCCAGGCGCTGGCGAGCGGCGATGAAGTACTGATGTACTTCGAGGTCGACGTGTTGCGTTCGGGCGAATGTTTGTTTGTTGTTGTCGAGCGATTGTCGTCGCTACAGGTGCTCGCTTTCGTTATCAAGCAACACAACCACCTGGACGTGTGTGTCCAGGACAGGAGTTGGACGTCCAGCTGTGACTTAGCTTAGCATCCGGAGACAGTTGAGGTGTCCCTTCCATCTTGGTTCAACTGGGAGGAAGCCACGGGGCCAACCCAGGACACATCGTATCAGTGCAGTCTAAGTCTAACATTTGACCCAAAAACACTAAGAAGTTGGTTCAACATTCAGGAAGTAGGTTCAACATTCAGGAAGTAGGTTCAACATACAGGAAGTAGGTTCAACATTCAGGAAGTAGGTTCAACATTCAGGGAGTAGGTTCAACATACAGGAAGTTGGTTCAACATTCAGGAAGTTAGTTCAACATTCAGGAAGTAGGTTCAACATTCAGGAAGTAGGTTCAACATTCAGAAAGAAGGTTCGATATTCAGGAAGTAGGTTCAACATTTAGGAAGTTGGTTCAACATTCAGGAAGTAGGTTCAACATTCAGGAAGTAGGTTCAACATTCAGGAAGTTGGTTTAACATACAGGAAGTTAGTTCAACATTCAGGAAGTAGGTTCAACATAAAGGGAGGAGGTTCAACATACAGGAAGTTCGTTCGACATTCAGGAATAAGGTTCAACATTCATGAAGTTGGTTCAACATTCAGGAAGTAGGTTCAACATTCAGGAAGTTGGTTCAACATTCAGGAAGTAGGTTCAACATTCAGGAAGTTGGTTCAACATACAGGAAGTTGGTTCAACATTCAGGAAGTTAGTTCAACATTCAGGAAGTAGGTTCAACATTCAGGAAGTAGGTTCAACATACAGGAAGTTGGTTCAACATTCAGGAAGTTAGTTCAACATTCATGAAGTTGGTTCAACATTCAGGAAGTAGGTTCAACATTCAGGAAGTTGGTTCGACATTCAGGAAGTAGGTTCAACATTCAGGAAATTGGTTCAACATTCAGGAAGTAGGTTCAACATTCAGGAAGTTGGTTCAACATTCAGGAAGGAGGTTCAACATGCAGGAAGTTGGTTCAACATTCAGGAAGTAGGTTAAACATTCAGGAAGTAGGTTCAACATTCAGGAAATTGGTTCAACATTCAGGAAATTGGTTCAACATTCAGGAAGTAGGTTCAACATTCAGGAAGTTGGTTCAACATGCAGGAAGTTGGTTCAACATTCAGGAAGTTAGTTCAACATTCAGGAAGAAGGTTCGATATTTAGGAAGTTGGTTCAACATTCAGGAAGTAGGTTCCTAATCCAGGAAATTGGTTCAACATCCAGGAAGTAGGTTCAACATTTAGGAAGTTGGTTCAACATTCAGGAAGAAGGTTCGATATTTAGGAAGTTGGTTCAACATTCAGGAAGTAGGTTCCTAATCCAGGAAGCTGGTTCAACATCCAGGAAGTAGGTTCAACATTCAGGAAGTAGGTTCAACATTCAGAAAGAAGGTTCAACATTCAGGAAGTAGGTTCAACATTCAGGAAGAAGGTTCAACATTCAGGAAGTAGGTTCAACATTTAGGAAGTTGGTTCAACATTCAGGAAGAAGGTTTGATATTTAGGAAGTTGGTTCAACATTCAGGAAGTAGGTTCCTAATCCAGGAAGTAGGTTCAAAATCCAGGAACTAGGTTCAACATTCAGGAAGTAGTTTCAACCAAACTACCGTGAAGTAAAAAGGCAATTCTTACGTCATAATGACATCATAATGTCAACATTTTACTTGTTGGTCATTCTGGGACAACAATCACAAACGCTGCCACCTAGTGGGCGTAGTCCATTTTCTCCACCCTGAAGTCATTCAGAAAATAAGTAGATAAAATTTGTTTACAAGAAGTACTAGTTTTTTTAATTGATCGGCCCAATGGGAGAAAATAAGAAGTTCACAAACACACACACGTTGGTTTTCAAAAACACACACAGGTTGTGGTCTTTACACACACAACGGCAACACAACGCTCATGTATTCAACATTCAGAAAGTATTTGTGAAGTCAAAACATCTGTTTAAAATAACTAATACTTCTCTGCGGATTCTTGAACTGATGAGAATTCAGAAGCATTTAATCAGATACGCTGCCCCCTTGTGGACGGGAGGCAATTTTCTTCAGTCTTTAGTCATTCTTAAAATAAAAAAAAAATTTGCTTCTTTTGTCACAAGACCGGAAATCGAGTTCAAACAAGTAAAATGTACGCGAGTATAAAAATACTCTTTTTTTCTCCTTGAAGTCAAACGTTTGACCCGAATCTGCTCGTCGTGTCTTTCTGCTCTCAAGCCAGAGGTGTGAAGTCTGGGGCCTCGGCCCCCGCGGGTTTGAATGTAACCGAAGTGACATCGCACACACACGCACACACACACACACACGTGCACACAGATCCTCAGTGGCGTCGGACACTAATCCGAACACGCTCCGACGAACATGCACACGCCTCACCTCGACAGGGCGCCGCAGGTAACCGGCAGTGACAGCGAGGTGTCTGCGGGATGTTGTCCGGGGGCCCGAGGAGCCGACGTGGCATCGGTCGTCGCTCGGGATCGAGGAGGCCACAGCTGCCGGAGGAAGAGTCGCGGAAACCTGGCTCTTCTCGTGCGATGGCTCGTCAAACATCTCGACGTCTGGCGTCACGAGTGGGGTTAAATCACCCTGACAAGAGTGGCCGGTTCTTGTGCACGCATTTTGTTTATTTATGAGTTTCTCTCGGTGGAAGTTTGGTCGTGTGGGCGTGAAATGGAATAGATAGCACATGGCAACACACAAACTTATGGCACCCCCCCATCCCCCCCTCCCTGACGCCTCCACACACACACCCACACACATACTGGACCTGGCACCGGCTGCTCTTCCAACCCCGGCTGCTTTACATTCGCCAACGTTGCATAATGTTCCGGGGATGTTGAAATTGAGCCGAGGAGGATCTTCGCCGGCGTCCGCCGAGATTTGAGTTTGAACAATATTTGCTGGATCTGATGAACGCGGACTTCTGTTGCACTCGCGGATCAGTCCAGCTCTGCCGGTCTCAGGATCAAGTCTGCCATCTTGTGCGCCTGAGCTGAATAACAAGAAGATCCGAGATTCATTCTTACGTTTCAATCCTCATCTGACACCCTGGACAGGACTCCAGCCACACATATATTTGTCAAGATCATGAGGGACACCCTGGACAGGACTCCAGCCACACATATATTTGTCAAGATCATGAGGGACACCCTGGACAGGACTCCAGCCACACATATATTTGTCAAGATCATGAGGGACACCCTGGACAGGACTCCAGCCACACATATATTTGTCAAGATACTGAGGGACACCCTGGACAGGACTCCAGCCACACATATATTTGTCAAGATCACGAGGGACACCCCGGACAGGACTCCAGCCACACATATATTTGTCAAGATCACGAGGGACACCCTGGACAGGACTCCAGCCACACATATATTTGTCAAGATCATGAGGGACACCCTGGACAGGACTCCAGCCACACATATATTTGTCAAGATCATGAGGGACACCCTGGACAGGACTCCAGCCACACATATATTTGTCAAGATCATGAGGGACACCCCGGACAGGACTCCAGCCACACATATATTTGTCAAGATCACGAGGGACACCCTGGACAGGACTCCAGCCACACATATATTTGTCAAGATACTGAGGGACACCCTGGACAGGACTCCAGCCACACATATATTTGTCAAGATCACGAGGGACACCCCGGACAGGACTCCAGCCATACATATATTTGTCAAGATCATGAGGGACACCCTGGACAGGACTCCAGCCACACATATATTTGTCAAGATCATGAGGGACACCCTGGACAGGACTCCAGCCACACATATATTTGTCAAGATCATGAGGGACACCCTGGACAGGACTCCAGCCACACATATATTTGTTAAGATCATGAGGGACACCCTGGACAGGACTCCAGCCACACATATATTTGTCAAGATCATGAGGGACACCCTGGACAGAACTCCAGCCACACATATATTTGTCAAGATACTGAGGGACACCCTGGACAGGACTCCAGCCATACATATATTTGTCAAGGTCATGAGGGACACCCTGGACAGGACTCCAGCCACACATATATTTGTCAAGGTCATGAGGGACACCCTGGACAGAACTCCAGCCACACATATATTTGTCAAGATACTGAGGGACACCCTGGACAGGACTCCAGCAATACATATATTTGTCAAGGTCATGAGGGACACCCTGGACAGGACTCCAGCCACACATATATTTGTCAAGATACTGAGGGACACCCTGGACAGGACTCCAGCCATACATATATTTGTCAAGGTCATGAGGGACACCCTGGACAGGACTCCAGCCACACATATATTTGTCAAGGTCATGAGGGACACCCTGGACAGGACTCCAGCCACACTTACAGTATATTTGTAAAGATCCTGAGGGACATGTATCACAATACAGTAGCAACAATACGATATATTGCGATGTATCGTGATAGTGTAGAAACAATTATATATGTGTGGTATTGTCGAGTACTTGACTCTGGTGTTGTAGTATTTACAGACCACATGACTCTTGACGAAGTAGTAACTGCTTTCATTTGTTTTCAAACCAAAATATGTCCAAACATCAGCTTTAAAAGCTGCTGGAGTCACTGTATCCTCTCGTCCTCAGTCATCACACGGATCTCACTTGATTTTATGGTTCCTTTAGCTGCGGACGACGTAATGACCATCTAGTCGTCGGATGTTGAATTGCAACAAATGACCAGAATATCGTGGAAAAATAGAATTATTTCATTCTAAGAATAGTTTATTGTAATAATAATAATAATAATAATAATCTGTATTTATATAGCGCCTTTCTAGGAACCCTTAGAGTCGTAACTGCTTTCATTTGTTTTGAAACTAAAATATGTCCACCGCATCCTCTCGTCCTCAGTCATCGTCGATACGTTGTACCTTTACCTCCTGAGGATGTAATAGCTGCTGCCATCTAGCGGCCAGATGTTGAATTGCTACACAGAAATGAACCAAAATCCCCTGAATAATTGCGTGTTAATTGTATATTAAATGAATTAAAAAATGTATATATATATATATATATTTGATAAAACACACTTTATTGAAATATAAAAGAGCTAGCATAAAAAATAAAATACAATAGTTATAGTTCCGTTCATTTTTGTTGCTGTTCTAGTCTAAACCCAACATTTATTGTGTATTTATTTGTGGGGTGATTCATCCACACACAGTTGACCCGGAATCACTCTTGGTTTGTTCAACAGTTTTACTCCCGAAATCCCCGCCGGCGTCTTAATCCGCCAAAAAAAAACTTGAGCGCGGCGACGAATCCAAAAAACGCCGTGTTTAGCGGTTTGTTTGAACAACAATAACTGTTTTTGATCCACGACCTGCGCCCGGCTCTCTAATGAGCCTCCTCCTGAGATAATGAAATATATTCCGAGCCCTGCTGAGTTCAAACATTGCTCAGCGGGCCCCGGGGAGCTCCATAATTACCGTAATTGACTAAAGACGGAAGCCGTTTATTCGCTAATGTATCTGCCGCTGGAGAGCCAATCGGAAGGCGGCGTCGACGTACGTCGTTTCCATCGTCTCGCGTGAAGATATCATCGTCGAAATATCGAGGCCGCGGGCGTTTTTTTTTTAACATTTCTGCAACATTCAGACGGAGTTTTCCCGGCGAGCAGATGGTGGAGTGTTTTCTCATTATTCGCCGCGCTCGTCCTTGCGAGATTGTGGTTCTCGCCGAAACCTTTTGTGTAACGCCGGCGTACGAGCGCTCGCCGGTTTAATTTCATTACGCCATGTGGCCTTCTCGCCGCGGCCTGATTGTGTTTTATAGGTTCTCGGAGAGAAAAGATCCAATCAAGGGGCGGCAAATGGCCGTGACCCCGGGGCGGCGCCCTGACATTTCCTCGGCGTCTGGAGCTCTGTCTCACCACTTTGTCTCTTCTAGTAAAAAAAAAAACAACAAGGAAGACGGTGAACACGAGACGCAGACGGATGTGGTCGAGACGTTTACGGCGACCGTTGATTGGACCGTTCTGACATTTGGAGCCGCGGCTTTTTTTTTTTTATATATATATATACGGCGAATAAATGTGAAATCAAGACTCGCTCTTTGCACCACGTCTGCGTCATCAACTGTCGTTTTATTATGTTATACAGTTTTATATTAAAGGGGAGGAAACTCTTATGGAAGCTGTGGCTCTTGAATCGGGCCCGGGGGCCATTTGTGGCCCTTGAACAGATTTTATGTGGCCTGACATAAAAATATTTTAAAAATAAAGTTGTTTTTATTTGATTTGACAACTCGAATGTATAAAAAAAATAAAGCGATGCTAAGTGTCGATGCTAATTACTAAATTATTTTTTTCTGTCGGTGAAGAAGACGTTTTGTTGATGACGCAAGAGCTTTTATTTTGAAATTCTGAGTGAAATAACTCATGTTGCTGCGTGTCAAATCGTGCACTTCTCTTAGTGCACTGCTTTACAGTACATGTTAAGACAGTGCACTTACTTCAACAGGGTAGTACTGTCTCAAATCAAACTCTACTGCTACACACTTACAGGAAATGACTCGACAACTTCTTCTTCTACTACTTTTTAACGCTGATTGTAACCAGTCATTATTATCACTGACACTTGACAGCACTTTTCACCAATTAAAACAAGTTATTAAGTTGTGTTTCATTGTGTTACTACTGTTGTTGTGTTGTTTTGTGGTCAAATTAGTGTTTTCTAAAGACATTTACGTCGATATCTGCTCCGAAGACGCGCCGTCAGCTTCAGTTCAGCGTCATCTACGTCACTAAGATGGCGGACGTTGAGGGTGGAAAGCGTCCATCAATCCACACTCAATTTTCAGGCTGTTTCAGTGCTCATAGTGCACTACATTTTCACACACTCGGTGTGAACAAACAGGTGTACCCAAAATATTCAGTGTGTACAAGTGCACAGAAATGTGCGATTTGGGACACGTTATTTTATTTTATTTTATTTTATTTTATTTTATTTTATTTCATTTTATTTTATTTTATTTTATTTTATTTTATTTTATTTTGTTAACTTCACGCTACTTCACTTTAATTTAATTTAATTTAATTTAATTTAATTTAATCTCATTTTATTTTATTTATTATTTTTGTTTTATACATTTTATTTTGTAATTGTCCACCAAAACAAAACCCAGTTATTTTTTACAATACTGGCAATAAATGTTTTCTGACTTTAATATACAGTAAAGAAAACAACATTAGTTTATTTCTGTAATATTATATTTTTTTCTCATAATAACAAACTTTTTCTTTACCCTTTTTTGTTTATACTTCGTTGTCGCCCCCGTCACAATATATTATGTGGCCCATTATTATTACGTATATATATATATACATAACTGTATATTAACATGTCTAAATCAACACGTTAACTCTTGTATTTATCGATCTATTTCGACCGTATATCACAAACTAATCACGACTGAACCGGGCGACGGTCGTGACTGCATTAACGTCAGAAAGTAATACTAATAATGAGGTGTTGAGGGGGAGGCCAGACTGCTGCAGGAGGTGCAGGAGGTGCAGAGCGGACCTGCTAATGAGGAGCGCAGAGGCGGAGGTCTGCAGGAGGCTGGGGGGCAACACAAGGATTTGTATGTGAGGAGGAGGATTTTGTAAGAGATGCGGGAGTTGACGGCGAGCCAGCGGAGATGGATGAAGGTGTGTGTGTGTGTGTGTGGGGGGGGGAGTGGGGGGGGGGGTGGGTTGAGGGGGTGATGGGCTGCCAGGGTTCGGGTGAGGGGTCTGGCAGCTGAGCTCTGCACACACTGGAGCCTTTCCAGGGCTTTTCTGCTCACCCCGAGACACAGGCGAGCGCTGTAATGAAGCTGGAGGCGGGGGTTCGGGGTGGTGGTCTCGTGGGGTGGGGTTGGGGGGGTCGGAGGGGTTCTGCGAGCGGCGGCTGGATTCTGGAGGTGTTTTACAGCTGCTTATAAGCGGATTTGTTGATTGATTAGATAAGTCCTAAATGACAGCTGCCGGGATTAAAGAGTAGCTCGAGCTAACACACCTCAGCGAAACAAAAATATGTTAGCCGCTGCGCTAGCTACACACACACACACACACACACACGCACACGCACACGCACACGCACACGCACACGCACACGCACAGGAACGACTCCTTCGGAAACACAAAACAGCAAACGCGAGGTCAGATTGTTTCTCGCTCCGTCTGAACTCGTTCGTCCACTAAGCCCGGAGACTTTGAGGAACACGAGTCAAGGGTTGGACTTAATCGCGGCGAAGCAGCTTTAATGCCGGGTCAGAACATTTCATCCTAAATGAGCTCCGGCGCAAGGAGTTGGACTTTATTTTCTTTTTTACTTCCCGACTTGTTGAAGTGCAGACGAGTGAATCTACAAAGACCTCGGGGAAAACTGCGCTAAACTCTGGTGTCCCTCAGGGGTCCGACCTCGGTCATTTTTTCTTTTCTCAACCTTCGTACTTTTCTTTTGTCTTTTCATCATGACGCAGAAATACTTAAACACTTAATTGTCGCAATAATTTTTGATGATTTTGTCTTTTAAAACGTTACTATTTCCATAGTTATTTTAGGATTTATATTATAATCAAATGTTCGTACTGTGATATAGTTCGATTTTTATTAACAATTAATGTGTAAATATTCACAATATCTGTTCATTTGTTGCAAATAAACCTCCGGCCGCTAGATGGCAGCAGTCATTATGTAGTCCGCAGCTAAAGGAACCATAAAATCCAGTGATATCTTGGCGACGACTGAGGACGAGAGGATACAGTGACTCCAGCAGCTTTTAAAGCTGATGTTTGGACATATTTTGGTTTGAAAACAAATGAAAGTAGTTACGACTTCGTCAAGATTCATGTGGTCTGTAAATACTACAACACCAGAGTCAAGTACTGGACAATACTACAAATATATTCTTGTTACTACGGTATCACTGTATCGTATTGTTGCTCTTGTATAGTGATAAGGTAAGGTAAAACTTTATTGATCCCTCAGGAGGTCTCCTTCGGGAAATTGTTTACTGTTTATTGTTTTTGATACTTGATCGCCAGATTCTTGCTAATACAGATCCAGAACAAACACAGAACATACCTCTGCCAAGAGGCAGATTTGACTTGATTTTATGAGCAGTTCAAATACATAACAAAACTTTGCCGATACTTGAAACAATTGAACAAACTACTGTCCATCATGGATGATGACAGTCATCCTCTGAACACTGTCATCAGTGAACAGAGAAGCAGAATGAGAGCACGAATGCTCCTTCTCAGGTGCAACACTAATAGACTCAGGGACTCATTCATTCCTCTGGCTATTAAATTGTACAATTCTGAGTTCGGGGGCAGGAGTGGAGTGAAAGTATCTGGATGTTCTGTTCTATGTTAGTCTTTGTATCCTTTGTCTTTGTTGTTTTTCTTTGATCTAAGTTATTTGTCTTTATCTTTAGACTTAGATTGTGTCATCTTGTTCTTTATCTTTATTTCTCTTTGTTCTTGTTCTTCTTTTATTTTGATTTATTTTTTATGAAAAATTGCTATATTTTCTGTGGCTATTGGAAAAAAATAATCAATAAAGTTTGACCTTACCTTACTTAGGCGAGTACCCTTGTCTTTTAGCTTTAGCAACCTAGCATCGGAAACAGCGCGAAGTCAAGTGAAACGAAAATAAAACATTTTTTAACGACAATGAACATCCTGGTGATGACCGAGGACGAGAGGATACAGTGGACTCCGGGGAAGCCTTTTTCAAGCTGATGTTTGAGACCGACACTATGACCTTTAACCTTTAACCTTGTCAATGCTGCCACCATGTCGACAATATTGTTTTGTTTATTGACAATTCAGCCCAGAAATAGAACCAACGTTGCAAACATTTTTTTAGTCTTCAAAAACACTTTTGTTTGTCGGTGAGATCTCGGATCAAAATTCTCTTCACGAAGCTCCTGAACCTGAACCTGAACCTGAACCTGAACCTGAACCTGAACCTGGACCGTGACTGCAGCTCAGTCCTGCTGCTGCTGCGTCATCCCCTGCTGACCACCTTCTATACCGGCAGGTCATGTTCATGATGTGTGTGTGATGTGTGTGTTCAACAGTCACAGGACACACTCGGACTAAAAACATCCAGAACATTCAAAATGAACAAATAGATTCTGTTGGGACTCAACTAAATGATTTTCAAAATAAAAGTTTGATATCATTTCATCATTTATGTTCGTCCTGCACTTGAAACACAACAAACTGTTACAGAGGTTTAAGTTTTGTCATGACGTTGTTCAAACACTCGCAGGAGCCAAGGTCTCAAGCAGGTCATTTAGTTAGAAAGTGGATTAATGCGAAGGGAATTTTAAAATGAATGCTATGTTTCGCTAGCCAAGCTAGTGGCTAACAGTGCTAGCTAGAGTGAGGTGAACTTGTGTCGTTGTAAATGTAAACGATTTTATATTGTGTATGTGTGTAGCTACAGTGAAACAACAAAACACAATTTCTTATTTTAAACGGAGACAGGAACATGTTGAACGCTGTCAAATGAATGGAGTGAATCTTATCTTTTTACGGAGCGATTAACACGTCTTTAAAAACTTCAATATATTAAGTGGTTAAGATCGAAGAAGACGCCGAACAATGGCTTCCATTTTAATGAAGAAAGTTAAGAACTGAGCAGGAATGAAAGGCTCTAATTAGAAACATGTTTGTGTCGACAGATACAACATTTCATTATTTCATGGAGGATGAAACTCGATGTGGAAATTAACCCGAACATATTCTTTAATTAAAATCTCAAAACCCGTCATTTCAGGCTTTAGTCAGCAAGTCATTTTATATGACCACATGTGGCCCTTTAATGCAGTCAAAGGGCCACATGTGGCCCCCGATCCACACTGATCATGATTAAATAGGGTCTAATTATTCACATTATTTAAAAATAATGATAATAAAAACAATAAAAGCAATAACAATAACAACAATAATGATAATATTAATAATAATAATGATGATTATTATGATAATCATGATAATAATAACAACAATAATAATGATAATAATAATGATGATAATAATAATAATGATAATGATAATGATAATGATAATGATAAAAATAATAATAATAATGAAAATGATAATGATAATGATGATGATGATGATGATAATAATAATAATAATAATAATAATAATAATAATAATAATAATGAAAATGATAATGATAATGATAATGATAATGATGATAATAATAATAATAATAATAATAATAATCATGATAATAATAATAATGATAATGATAATGATAATGATAATGATAATGATAATGATGATAATAATAATAATAACGCTTATGATAATCATAATAATAATAACAACCATAATAATGATGATAATTCAACACGTCAATTATTGTTTATTTTAGTTTATTCATCACTTTTTAAAAACTTAAATGCATCTTAAATTAAACAATCTTCCGCTGGATCCTGTTCTTCCCATCCTCATGACACGCTTCACCTCCTTCCTTCACTCCTGCATCCCTCCATTCTCTTCTCCTCCTTGAATATCCTTCACATCACATCATTCACTGATTCGAACAACTCGTCTCCTGTACCTCTGTATCCTCCTCTCCTTTCATCCATATCTAATCATATCATTTTCTTCATGAATTTCCTTTCAATTGCATCTTTCCTTTATCTCGCTCTGTCCGTTTACATCACGCAACTCCTGCAGAAATCCTTTCTTATCTTTCTATTTTTCTATCCTTCCTGCATCCTTCCTTCTTTCCTCTTCCTCCTGTTACAGGTGTTGGTGGTGACCCAGCTCCCCGGGGTGAGGGGTGAGACCACCCTGAAGAGGTCGACAATCAATACGGACAGACGTCGACTCACACCTGCTCTTCACTCACCTCTGCTTTTTCCCAGAATTCCAAGAAAAAATCAACCTATGGTTGTTCAGATGCTGAGGAATAATCACAGCCGTTGATGGTTTAATTTCCTCTACATTATTAGAGAGAGGGACACCCTGGAAAGCTTGGTAGTATTTTACAAGAACAAGAAACCTGCCATTTCCTCTTTTTTACTTTTCTTTTTTTTTTTAAATCATCATCAATATACGGAAATGTAAGTGTTATGAGATCGAATGACGATGTTTATACTATTAATATTTATATATATATGTAAATATATAATATATATAAATGTATATGCGTATGTAAATATATAAATGTAATTGCAAATATCCACTTTGTTTTGCTTGTATTTCTTCGGTGCTATGCTATGCTATGCTAGGCTATGCTATGCTATGCTATGACAGTTCTCCTAGAAAGAAACTCATTATATATCATATATATATATATATATATATATATATATATATATATATATATATAAAACGTTGTTGCTACAGTATCGTGTATTGTGATACGTATCTTATCACACGTTTTATTTCTTGTTATTTCCTCATAGATTACCACAATTTATTTTCTGATCTTCAACGTATAAAAAGATTTTTAAAAATGTGTTAAACTTCACCTCACTGCAGCTAGCACAGTTAGCAGCTAGCTAAGCTAGCAATTGTAGCATTCAGTCAACAATAACATATATTATAGTATGTCATAAATTAATTTAAGTTAATATGAAGCTTTTGTGCTTGAGGCCTAGGCTCCTGAAAATGTTTGAGGGATGACGCTAAAAGAAAAAAATATTGGTTCTTGTTATGAAGAAGGAAACATTTTTATATTTACTTAAATCATTTTAAAAGTATTATTTTAATTTAAGTATTAAAAGTATTATTTTACTTAAATAATATTTTAACTCCAGTATTAATATGAAGGTGGTTTTATTATTTATTGTAAACAATTAGTATAAAAAAGTTTAATCAAAATAATATTTTCAATTAAAAACGTTTTTTAATCAAATAAAAAGTGTTTTTTATAGAGACTGTTTTCTTTCATTAACGTATTCTTTTCTGTTTTAAGTGTCTTGATTATTAAATCCCCCCAAAAAGAATATAAAAAAGATTAATTATTAAAAATGTATTTAAAGAAAAGTCGTTTTTTGAGTTTTGAGTCGTTTTTTGAAGCAAATTCTTTTTTCATTGATTTTTTTTTCTTAATTGAAAATGTTTTTTTGTTATTGAGGAATTTTAAATAAATAATAAAGAAACAAAATGACCTTCGTATTTAAAGAGTAAAATAATAAATATGATGTTGTTTGACTTTCATTAGGAAATTGTTTTTCTAAACAATGACTAAAAAGATCAATATTTACAAAAAATACTCACACACGTCAGAAAAATAGGCAGCATTAAAAAACAAACAAAAAAAACAGTGTCTGTGCAGTTCTGCTGGGTCGGTCCCGGGTCACCCTCTCCTGCAGGAGCCGGAGCTGGATTTAATGACTAATACATGTCGTCTTATCATCATTACAGGTTCATTACAGTGAGTTCACGAGCAGCCACGTGTAAATTAAGTAGTTTAAACTTAATCCATTCAACTAGTTCAACAAAGGAAAGTCTGTGGAGAATTGACTTTTTCTGCGCTGTTTATTAATTTCTTTTTTGATTTAATTTATCTTCACTCACGAGCCGTTAGGAGAGAAAAAAATCTATTCATGGGAAACAAAAAAAAAGATAAATTCATTCATTTCAGAGTGAGAGGCGAGAGATGAGCGGGAGTGTAGCGCCCCCCGGTGGCTGTTTTCTTGCCACCGCCTGTTTTCATTCTTTCTTCTGCCTTTTTTATTGCTTAGAAATGAAAATAAAAAGAGACAGCACTCTTCAAAAATGAAAGAAAAGCAACAAAAAAAAGATGCTTGAGTTCTGTGTTTGTTTACTAGCTAATGCTAGCTAATGCTGGTTTATCTATTTTCTAAAAGCTTCAGTAATGAATAAAAAAAACGTTTATCTTCTCTAAACCTAAACATGTGTGTTTTATTAGTAATACAATAGTGAATAAATGTTTTTAGAAGTGGAAAAAAAGGACATCACTCTTCAAAAATTAAGGAAAAGCAACAAACAAAAGATTCTTGAGTTCTTTGTTTGTTCATTAGCTAATGCTAGCTAACACGGGTTTATCCATTTCCTAAAAGCTTCAGTAATGAATAAAAAAAAACGATCTATCTATCTATCTATCTATCTATCTATCTATCTATCTATCTATCTATCTATCTATCTATCTATCTATCTATCTATCTATCTATCTATCTATCTATCTATCTATCTATCTATCTATCTATCTATCTATCTATCTATCTGTCTGTCTGTCTGTCTGTCTGTCTGTCTGTCTGTCTGTCTGTCTGTCTGTCTGTCTGTCTGTCTGTCTGTCTGTCTGTCTGTCTGTCTGTCTATCTGTCTGTCTGTCTGTCTGTCTGTCTGTCTGTCTGTCTATCTGTCTATTCTGAACTTATTTTTGACTCCAGCTTCCTCACATCGTTCTAAGGAACATCTACCTCTCCTTTAATCATAACATGGTCCCTGACTCGTGAATCTGATGACATTTGTGTCCGAACTATTGTTGCATCTTTATACAAACAATCGACTCATCTCAGCTGGTTTTATCCTGATGTTTGAAAATGCAGTTATTAAACCAGAGAAGAAGAAGAAGAAGAAGAAGAAGAAGAAGAAGAAGAAGGATCTGGTTCAACCAGATATGCTGCCTTGACTCGTCTGCAGCCTCCAGCAGAACAAAGAGATAAGATGTTTGAACCACATCGCTCTTTGGTTTGATCAACTTTAAACAGTTTCTGTCCATATGTCCATAATAATGGACTGGCTAGCTTTCCAGGGAGTCCCTCTTCTCTCACACATACCTGAGATGAGCTTCGTCCACTTTGAAAATCTGCTGCTAAATGAAAGTTTCATGATAACAATGAATACTTTAGTCTCTTTCATGTCTTTTGTTCTTACAGGTTTTGGAAAATGTTACATTGAGATGATCTTTCAACAGGAAACTCTGGAATAATGTTGTAGAGCTGAAGTTACGACGGTAGATCTCTGAGAATGTTGATGTACAGGTTCATTTATCTTATTATGCTGCGAAGATTTAATAGTAAAAAGAGATATTTATTTATTTTTATAATTAACTTATTATCTATTAATCTCCTGAATATTGTTTGATTAATTTACATTTTATTTTTGTTTTTCTGTGACTATAATATTATATTAATGTAAGAAAGTTGGTGTTTTTTCTTAAATTGTATATAAATACAATATACACAAATTTATTTAAATATTTCGATGTTTTTGTCTGTTCTTTGTGATTTCCAGAACAACGTAAATCTTAATTATGCCCATTAAAAAAGATGTATCTTTTTATTATTTTAATGTAATTTAAATAAATTATCTTGATTTTTTGTTTTCTACATGTCAAATATATATATATATATATATATATATATATATATATATATATATATATATATATACAATTCAAGAAAATCATAAAGTGAAAGGGTAAAATGTTTTTTATGAACAGTGTTTACAAAAGTAAAAAGTATATTAATTTAATTAAATTAAAGGATAAATAAAAGCATTATTTATTTATTTTTAATTCGACACATCATGAAGAAATAATACAACTCTAACTTTTACTACAATGTGTGTGTACTTCTATGAATATAAAGAGTGTCAACAGTTTAAAAAAAAGGACAAGTTTGTTTATGTAAATTAAGAAAAATAATGTCATTATATTTATTTACACAAAATTCAAGACAAACCATGAAGTAAAACTGGACTCGTGAATATTGCTTCCCACAAAAAAAAGTAGATAATTAAGTAAATAAGTTTAAAATAACTTGAAAAATCATGAAAATATTCTATAAATATTAATACAAAATATTACTTTAACTTCAACTACATTTTTCAATACACAGTGTGTTAAAGACAATTTTAACAAATGTTTGTATAAATTTAGGTTTTTTTTTTTTTTTTTCATTTTATTTTCATGCAAAATGTAAAATTGAATTCATATATTAATATAATTTTATCACTTTTGTGTAACACAAATATTTTTTTGATCAAACATCATGTGATAATTCTCTCTCCAGGTTCAAAGAATCCACTGATTTCTTCACAATCATTTGATTTCATCACTTTGTGGCTTTTTTTCCTCTAACTAGTGATTGTTGTTGTCGTCAATATTGACTCTTATCAGCCTGATGTCTGATGACTTCACCTCCTCCACTCGTTTGCTTCTCTTTTTCAACGTGTGGGGATCTGTGTGGAAACTGGGTCAGAACCTGAAGTGACCCGCGTCGGATTTAGTCCGTGACCGGAGCCGCCGCAGTCGGACCCACTTGTGTGAGTACATGCAACACAAACATCTCTTGTGAAACCACTTCCTGTTCCATGGAACTACGAAAACCACGAAAAAAAAAAGACTATTCAGTTCCACGAGTTGTTGTTTTTGGACAGCGAGGACGTTTACGATGAACAAACTGGAGCGAGAGTCGAGGACTGTGACAGTTGGAATAAAAATAATCAGGTCCTGGATCAGCTGCTGTTGGAATAAATATCTAATAATACTTGACAGTTTATATTTGCTGATCTATTCTTAGATACTGACTTCACTTTCAAGACACGGAGCTGAGATTAAATCTTGGAATTGAAGTGTTTTACTGAGATAACATCAAACTAGTTTTTTCCCTTTCCTTTTTTTTAATCATTTCTATGTTGCAAAGTTGTTTTAAATTGATCAGTCACATGATCGTCTGTGCGTCGCATGATTGGCTAAAAGTTTGATCGTGTAGCTCGGTACTTTATTGGTAATGTCTGGTGACTCCATTAAAACAACATTTTTATATTGAATTTAAAAGACTACAAGTTCATATATATATTAAAAAAAATAGACTTACATGTGCTTAAAGGAGAGGTAGATGCTCTTCAAAACCATGTGAGGAAGCTGAAGTCAAAAATAGGTTCAGAATATTCCAGAGATATGTAACATTGACGCTGAAAGTCATTCATTTGGAAAATATTTGAATTCTTTAATTCAGTTATAAAAATAAAAAAAACAATCATACAATGAACAAATTATTTAATTCATTTATTCAAAACTGTTCAATGCTTAAAAACATAAATAAAATAATAAACATAAATACAACTAATATTCTGATGGAACTGATTTACTTTCATTTTCAATCTATTAAATTATTTCTAGGTCAAAAATTCAAGAAAAAATGACTGTAAAATTTTTTGTATGTTTTTAAAGTTCAGTTTTAGAATTCAATGTCAAAAATGTTAACATCTGGGAAACCAAGGAAAAGCAATGGATCTGTGGCTTCACACGTATTCACTCGTACTTCCTGTGACCTCTTCCTGTCAGTGTAACCTGACGACAGGGATCCATTGCTTCTCCTTGTTTTCCAGATGTTGTACAATTAATTTATCTTTAATTAAAATGTTTCTTTTACTGAATTAATTTAGATATAATTAATATTTTACAAAATATTTGTATAACATTAGTCTTTTTTTCACATTGATTTCTTAACTCGGAATATTTTTTCATGTTATATTATTTTACACGTCCAGTTTACACTGAATATAGATATCATTTTAATGTATATATATATACGTATATTACAAATTAATATTTTTTTAATTGAATGGTTAACAATGAATATTTTTTAAATAGATGTTTTTTCACATTCAATTTTTCACTGAATCTATATAGAATTCTACCATATACGTATATTACATGGTATTGTTTAAAATGAATATTTTTACATTTAACTTTTTTTTACGTTTTATTATTTTACACATTAAATCTTACATTAAATTTACATAGAATTTTAACATATATTCATTTTACATGGGATTGTAATATTTTGTAGTACTATTTTTTTTAATACAGAATGGTTTACAGTGAACATATAATTAAAATAAAAAAACACAAGAAATTTCTAATGTAAGTAAGTAAGTAATTTTTATCTATATAGCGCTTTTCCAGACCAGGGTCACAAAGCGCTTAAACAATCAAAACAATCATAGATAAAGTATATACTTTAAAGGTCAAAATGTTGATGTTAATAATGCTTGACATTTGATGGTTATTCAAGTTTAAATTAAGATTTTGATACTAAAAATTTCAGTTTTTGAAATATATTCAAATTCTAATCAATTTAGTTACATTGAATTTTAACATTTACAGATATCTTTAAAATTGTACATTGAATTGTACCCGCTGAATATTTTTCTCACATTCCACATTTTGACTAATGCATTGAGAAAAAAATCGACTTAAAAAAATTCCCAGTTCTTGAAAGTTGATGACGTAAAAATTCCGTGTTTTCTAAGTCACACGTGACACATTTACTTCCACAAACCCTCCGACTGCTGCCCCCTTGATCTGACCTCGATATGCAAAAAATAATAATGATTCACTCTGGCTCGGGAACATCTTGTAACTGCAGTTTTTTCAAGTCAATATCCAGGTGTGAAATAAGAAAGTCACGCTTTTTTTTTTATTATTTAAATTTTTTCTTCCTGTGGGCGTGGCCGCCGGAAGAAAGGGGGCGTTCCCCGCCGGGGTTGAAAGGAAGGCGTGACGTCATCGGTCGGTACAAACCTGTCAAAATAAAACGAGGCTAAAAAACTTTTCACCGCGAACGTGTCCGTGTCACGACGCTCGTGGACGAGCACACACACACACACACACACACACACACACACACACCAACACACACCCCTCGCGAGCGGCGGTTATGGTCGTCCGCGCGTGTCCCTCGTCTGTCCCCGGGCTCGCGCCAGCGGGCTGGAGCACTTTAGCCGACGTGCTAGCAGCTGAAGCTAACTTGTAAGAAAGTGGAGGAGGCGAAGAAGAAGAAGAAGAAGAAGAAGGAGACGTAGAAGAAGAAGAAACGGGGGGAGCTCGCCCGCCCACGCACGCACACATCCCTATGCGACGGATAGCAGGTAAAAAAAACACCTCGAGTTTTCCTCCTGCGGCGTTTTTTTTAGCGCGTTTTCACCGGCGATGTTCCCTCGTTTATTACCGGTAACGCAGCGAGTGTTTCTGGGGCTCAGCAGCAGCAGCAGCAGCAGCTCCTCGACAACAACTTCTTCACGTTCGCGGCTCGATCTTTTGTTTTAACGCCCAGATACGATCTACTCCGTGTACCCCCCCCTTTCTCCTCCTTTCTCCTCCTTTCTCCTCCTTTTCTTCTCGTGCTCCTCCTGCACACACACCGTGTCTTTTGTTGCTCGTTCATCTGCATTCATTGGAGGAGCTTCAGCCGCAGCAGCATCAGAACCACCAGAACCATCGCTGTTGCAATGCGGGCTCGGTTCGTGTTTCACTGGAGAGATTATTTACGTTCAGGTCGATGTGTCAGGGAGAAGGAGAGGGCGATGCTTTGCTGACAACAGCAGCGAGCGAGATGGTCCAGGACATCCCGGAGGTTAAACGTGGAAGAAGAAGAAGAAGCAGAAGAAGAAGAAGCCGCAGTGGAGAGGCTTCCTCTGGTGCCTCCTCCTCCTCCTCCTTTTCCTCCTCCTCTCCTTCTTCATCTTCCTCCCATGAGGCTTTGTAAACCAGGTGAAGAATTATGAATTATTCAGACGCAAGTCTGGCACCTTTTTTTTTAGGAAAATAGTGTGTACAATTCCATAGATAAATACATTTAAATGAAACCAATATAAGCAGACAGGTCTTTTGAAGAACGAGTCCAGTCATGTAAGCATCATTTTTCTAGTGATAAATAATAAGAAAGTTATGTATAATTTCAAAAACCAGTGATTATAAACTTAAACCTTCAAGCGATGGCTCGCCCCAAACTTCACTCGTTTTCTACTCGTTTCTACTTCACTACCTACGCTAATAACATGGATTTAATTGATCTAAAACACAATATAATTGAGCTTTACATTACTCTACGTTTAAACGACTAGGAATTAACGGAAAATGTCGGTGTGTGAATCGATAAGATTTAAAAGTATGTGTGAATGGCTGAATTTCCCCTCGCGGGACTAATAAGGGTTTCTAAAAAAAAAAGAAAAAAAGACAACAACTTAAGACACTTTAATTCTTTCAGGCTTTTCCTTGATTCTCTTGAGACTCCTGTGTTTGTCTCGGTGTTGTCTTGACCTTTTAAGTATATATTTTAGTGGGTATTGTTTAAGCGCTTTGTGACCCTGGTCTGGAAAAGCACTATACAAATATTACTTACTTACATTTCACAGTTAAATGCATAACTTATATTATTTTAATAATATTTTCCAATTCATATTTTACTCACCTTAGATGTTTTTCCAGGGAGTTTTTGTCGAATGGAAACAACGTTGTCAAAGATTTGTGGAACTACTACTTGTATTGTTGTGTAGTGGTGATTCATTCAGGAAATACACACATACCTACTTGAAATGATGCCGAGACAAATAATCCGCCTTTTCTTCTTTGTCCGAGTAAGAATAAACCACATGATATTCATTAATACAAACATTTTTCTAAGAGCTTGTTGATCCCCCGGAGTGAAGCGGAGTTTTGCGATGGCGAGATATTGAAGAGGGTTGTTTTGATTCTTTTGCGAGATTCAAAAGTGGTTTTGTGGTCGACCGCAGTTGCACGGCAGCGTCTGTCGCTCACCGCCATATGTTACTTTCTTGTTTCCTGTGTTCTCTGAACCTTTTTACAAGAATAATCTGTTCCTTTTTTAGAGTCGGAGACAAAACATTTTTGTTCATTTTAATGTAGCGACTGGAGCTCAGTTGTCTTCGTCTTCATCTGCGTCCAAAAAAAGACACTAAAAAACATCAAAATACCTCCATAACTGCTCGTCTGTAACCTCCATCTTGTATTGAAGCATCGATACGAGGAATTGTTTTTCAAAACAATTCCACAAGTCTGTGTTTTAAGGTTTGATTTGAAAGTTAACAGCCTCTCAGTTCCTGTCTGGCGTCTCGCCTCATTGAAACAACTGTTAGCCTAGCATCGTCCGCTAAAAACAAGCTAAAAATACAGACTTGTTTAATTTATCTTTCCCAACAATTTCTAACGTCGAGGCTTTATTTCAAGATGGACGTTACAGACGAGCAGTTATGGAGGGATTTGGATGTTTTTAAGTGTCTGAAGACAACTGAGCTCCAGTCGCTACATTAAAATGAACAAACATGTTTTGTCTATAACTCTAAAAAGGAACAGATGACTGATTACTGAAAGTAGTTTGAATTTTGGGTGAACCATCACTGCATGTCCTTGTGATCAAGATGGACACAGTGTGTTGTGGTGTAAGAAAATATTGATACTTTTGTAACATCGCAATGTGTTTTTTTTAAGCACAGTGTTGTTTAACATTCAAATATATTCACTTTGTTTCTCTTACGAAATACAAATATCTTTATTTTCTAATTGAGTAACAAAACCTAATATATTGTCGTTCACAGTATCACAATATAATCGGATTGTTGCCCCAGTATCATGATGTGTATGGTAGTATCTTGGCAGTACACACCCCCTACACAGTAGATGTTTTTATTGCACATACATCTGTTTGGACCCGTACTCAGTTCCTCTTGTTTTGTTCTTTTTACGACGTCAAACGTGCCAAAACAAGTCGACTCGGGCAACATTGTCGTGTTCTTCTCCCTTGTGTTGTTGTTAAAGATGACCGGTTGTGTAGTTGTTTGATCAGATTCTAAATAAATACGAATATATATTTCTTTATTCGTCTCACACTATTGGTGTATTTACACATGTAGACTAAACTTCATTCCAATAACAGTCCGTTGTCCTGACTCGTATTGGTTTCATTTTAGATGCTTTCAAGTCACGTCTTGGTCCAAATTAAATTCCGCTTTCAAAAGAAAATGCTGCAATTTTCTTTCAAGGCCGCCGGTGTGTTCCTCCCACTATTATCTGCTGTCGTCCTCGTGTCTCTTCAAGCCTTTGTTCGCCGCGGCGGCCAAGAATGCTAGCATGACGGTCGGCATTTTCACTGTAAAAATAGAACTTTAACGTCGGTACTGAAGTGTCATGTGGAGTTAGCAAGCATGCTAACTACTTCTGTTAGGGGGCCCTTCACATCCGACCACATTATTTTGAGTTCCCGTCCAGGTTCTTGCGCAACATCTGCAGGCGGTTTGTTGTCGTGTGTCGGGTCAGAGTCCAGACGAAAACAGCCGTGTTGCAACAGATGCTGCCGACGACCGAGTGGGAAGTTACAAACTGCACACGTTGCTCTGGAGGTTATTGACGTTCATGTATCTCACTCCAGTTGGGAAAGTGTTCAAGTGTTTTCTTTTGAGATTCCATCCATTCTCAATTTTTCTTTTGAAGGGAAAAAAAGTTTAAACTTGTTTCAACTCACCAATGATGATTAACACTTTGGTCTAATATTTGTTTATGCTGTATATTTGACTTTGCAAGTTATTATCTGTGAAATTATCTTTAGTTATCTTTTAAGTATCTTGTAGCCGATCCCAGATACCCGCCCTCGGACCACATGAACTGGTTCGGATAGTGGGAGGCAACTGGAGGGCCACAAAGGGCAATAAAGTAGGGATGTAAAAAAAAAATCAATACACCAATGTATATTGATTTCTCTTTCACGTTATTGTATTGTTTTTTAATGGGTGTTTTAAATCAGTTTTTATACTTATCATAGTATTTATAGCTTATATTGTATACAAGTGTATATAGATTAAAAATACTCTAAATACTAATATTTATTTCAACCATTTATCAATTAACATGCAATTAAAATCGCAGATCACGGCCATGTCTGAGGACAAGGGGATACAGTGACTAAAGCAGCTTTTAAAATCCTCATGCACTAAAATATCCCCTGAAATCGTACAGAAAATATGCAAGTGCGCTGAAATGTATGGAATCGCATTGTATGAGATCTATCATGAGATGAGTGTATTGCTGCGGCTTGTGAAGTTTTTGTCGGGTTCTTAAACAACTTCTTTACCAACTGACTTACCCGAAAAATAAGACCGTCTGGTAGCCTCTTTCTTTTCCATCCATTTATCCTTCGACATTCATTAGAGACTCAAAATGAACTCAAAGCTTTTAACCCATGTTTTATGAAAAGACAGTTCTTTAAGTACAGAGTTTATTTGTAGAAAAGAAATGTCTGAAATTTAGCTGAATAGTTGGACTTGGTATTGACAACTTTTACGCTTCTCTGCATAATTTATCGTCTATTAAAAGCAGGGAAGCAAAGAGCGTCACTTTATATCCCGACTATCTCCTGTATACTGATCTTTAATGTGGATTTAATAAGAACTAGTTGAGCTCCGTCGCACAAGCTTTTGAACAAACACTGTCATTCCTCAGCCCTCGATTAACAAGATAATCGTGAACAAATGTGAGAATTCTACTGAAGTTACTCCAGAAATAAAGTATTTATTACTCATAATTATGCAGCATATTTCAGTGTTGTGTTATTATTGCATGACTGTGCATGCAGATGGTTCAGATACAGTCTTCAATTATTCAAGTAGAGTGGCTTCTTAATGAATTATTCTATTGTCTAAATGAGTGCAGGCGGGGACAGAACAAGTACCAGTTCTCACCGAGGTACTCGTCCCGATGGTCCGTCTAAGAAGTTTATTTTCTGGATATTTGCTTTTGAATTGTAATATTCTTTTTAGGATTAAATCACTTGAAGGCACGTGGGAGTGTTGGCGGACCAGTGCGGTTTGGCAGGAGGCGTATGAGGTCCTTAGGCGTGACTCTGGTGGATGTAGAAATTGTGTTGCTTTATCAAAGAGTTAATATTTGTGTTTGACTGATAAGTGAGTTTAAACATTTTGTCACTGATGGTTGTGATCGGTGCGAGCAAACAACTTTGTCGGGCTTATCGCAGAACACTTGTACACAACTTTGTCATCTTGGTAACTTAACTTTTAACTGGATTTTTTTGTTGTTTTATCTCAAAACTGTAACCTGGAAACTATAAGCAAGGCTTTGGTCTTCATTCTTTCCCTTCTTGTCTCTGGTAAAATGAGCATATTTTTCAGACTGTTGGTCGCACCAGATTACAAGGTGTGTTAAGCGAATCAAAACAGTCGGCATTGTTCAGTTGTAACACAAAAAACACAGAACAAAACATGCACTTTTGAAGTTTATTCCGTCGGCATAAATCAGTCGATTCATTCTGGTGTCCGAGTTCAACAGTTTCGGCATCAATCGTGCCTGAATCCGTCTGTCGTTGTCCGAGTATCGTAGCCGCAATTTCGACGCTCCACCAAGCACTGGCTACGTAGCTTAGCAAATTATTACTCAAACATTTTTACAGATTTTTGAGAGCCGTGTACCACATAAAATTGGTAAACCAGAATTAATCCATAAAGCCTACAAGGTAATAATCTGTAAAATCTTTGAGAAAATTCAAGGATATTAAGTAGGCCTTAGAGTCCATAAAAACCACTATCAACAAGGTAGTGTCTGGTATCAAACTTTGGTTCTTTTGTTGCACTAATGGAAAAGCTTTGGTAATAGTGTTTAAGTATCCAAGGCTTGATGATGTTTCTGAAGAAATACTGATGAGTGACAAAGGAAGTGAACATCAGTTTGATTTCTCACTTGTTAGCAAGTGTTTTTTTTATTGCACTGGAAATGATGTGTAGATTGTTTTCCTGAAAGGAAACGGCTTGTTGGTGTTAATTGACCGAGGCTGGAAAAATTCAACTCTAGATTTGTACTGTGTGTAATTGTATCTGTTTGTTATTAAACTTGTTATTGGTATCGGAAAAAAAGTATGGTTCAAGAACCGGTATCAAAGATTTTCAGCGGTACCCAGCCTTAGAACAAGGGTTCCCATCTAGTTTGGAGTCTTTCTAGACCTCGACCCGGTTTAACCAACTTCCTGTGGGACGTCGTTGAGTATGTAAAGTGGTGGTTATGGACGCTCATAAAAGAACCATGGGTTACCCAGAGAGAAGGAATCAATGGTGAAACTGTTAACAAGATCTTAAAAAGTGCTCTGAAAATCACCTTGTGGAACCGGAAGTCAGACGAGAAGATCCACTTAAGATGATCCCCTAATGTTTCAATAGAAGGAAGAAAAAAAAAACGTGGATCTTGCAAAGACCCGTCCTGAGGAGGTGGGACTCATGGGCGTACAAACGCTCCGAGCAACGTTTCGACACGTTGCTAGACCAGGTTTCCGGTGTGCCCTCTGACCCGCATCTGTGCCAGGAAACCAGACAGAACGCCTCCGGGCTCAGGAGTTGCTCCATCTTCACAATCCTCTTTGCTTCCCTCACGTAGCGCTCGTTTCCCCCTAAAGCTTTGTCCCGACAAACGCTGTAATCCTGTCAGAAAGAAAGTCGACGTGACGAGGGCATTTCACCGTTAATCCCGGTTTTGCAAGAGTTGAAAAGTTCTTGTTGGTTTGTACTTCCTTCTTTTGAGAGGCTCCGTCGGGCTCGCAGCCGTCACTTCCATCGGACGCTCTGTCGCCACTTCACATCGCCGGCGTAGCCCTCCTCGCCCTGCCGTCGCCCCCTGCTGTCGCCCCGATCGACGGACGGCCGTCGACCCGAGCCGTGCACCTGTCTCACCTGGTGTGTGTTCTGTTGTGTTTAGGTGAGTGATGGAGACGAGAGAGTTGACGGTGGTCGCCGGCAGCTTCGTGGGTTTCCAGCTGTTCTTCTCCGTGGTCAGCCCGCGGATCTCCTCGGCGCTCTCGCTCGGCTATGGACAACTGCTGCCCACCAAGCAGACGGAGTGGAACTCCAGGTTCGTTGCCACGAGTTCTTAAAAACTCATTTTCATGTTGATGTGCTGACAAAACTGAGGTTGAAGGAAACTTATTTAATGGGAATTTAATCCTACCTGTTTAGGCTTGTGTTATCTATGTTATCTTTGTGGTATCCCTTGTGTTGTCTATGGGTCTAAATGACCCTGAAGGCCCAAAAACAAATGTATTTGTAAGTAATTAAGTAAGTTATTTTTATTTCTATAGCACCATATTATTATTATTTCTAGACCAGGGTCACAAAGCAGTTAAACAATCAAAACAATATTCAATAAAATATATACTTTAAAGGGCAAGATAAAAACTGATAACTCGGGGTCACGGTGACCCGAAGGCCCAAAAACAAATGTGTTTGTATTATCCCTTGTGTTATCTCGGGGTCAACGTGACCCAAAGGCCCGAAAACAAATGTGTATGTGGTATCCCTTGTGTTATCTCGGGGTCGAGGTGACCGAAAGGCCTGAAAACAAATGTGTATGTGGTATCCCTTGTGTTATCTCGGGGTCAAGGTGACCGAAAGGCCCGAAAACAAATGTGTATGTGGTATCCCTTGTGTTGTCTCGGGGTAAAAATGACCCGAAGGCCCAAAAACGAACGTATTTGTGGTGTCTGTTGTGTTATCTCGGGGTCAAGGTGAAAAAAAAAAATGACAACAAAAGGGATACCACAAACACGTGTTGTTTTTGGGCCTTTGGGTCACCTTGACCCTGAGGTAACACAGGGTCAAGGTGACACAAGGGTTAAGACAGTTTTCGCTTGCAGGGCAAATGCGTTTGATATTTACCAGAATGTCTAAAGATTTTGAAAACATTCTTCCACCTAAAATAACATCTTGAGACTGCAGAGTATGTTGTTTTGGTTTTTTTTGTATTCTATTTAAATATTAATTAAATATATAAAGCATAATATTTAAATTCTATTATTTTTTAAAATTGACTCCAAATCTCTGAGTTCCGACTGAGCTTCTCATCTCTAGGCTATTGACTCTCGTTAATATTTTTAGATGAGATTACTCGCCTAGTATTTGACTAGTTTAAGTGGTAAATTTTCTGTTTTTTGATGCGTTTAAATCCGAGTGGTTACGGTAAAAAGGAGACGATGGATAATCTCTCGGAGAGACTTCAGGGAATCCAGTGTCTCGAGTAAATCTTTCAGCAGCAGCAGAGGTTCGTTACCTCCTCACATGACGTGTGACTCCAGACAACACAACACCTACTTTTGACCGACGAAGAAACGCCGCCTTGTTTTCTCGAGGGAATGATGAGAATTTAAAGGGTTTAATTCCTACCGGGATGACACTCTGCTGCCTCGTGTGACACTCGCTTCTTCCTCTCAACACGTGGGAAACACTCGGCGTTTGTCGAGACTGATCTAATTTGAAGTGAAACTGGAATTGGATTTATTGATCCCTTAGTCGGTCTTTGGTGGTTTATCAGTGTCACTGGAATATTGAATGGTTGAATTTAACGTTTAAAATATGGGAATTAAAAGAATAATAATAATTAAATTAATTATTTGTTTATTAAGCATTTCTTTTAATCATTTTATCCAATAATGTGTATATAGAAAGGTTGAATTTCTTTGAAATAATTAAATTGTATTTTGTTTTATTGAAAGGTTTAATGTGTTTTATTGAATAATGTAAATTAATAAAATGTATATTTGAATAAATTAAAATTAAATCAATTTAATAATCCGGATTGAATCTGACTACGGATAAAAAAAATATGGAATTAAGAACATTTACTACTGAATTTTTAGAATTATGATATCAAAATTAAATACAATTTTACTTGTATTTTTTTTTTTTTTTTTTAAATAACTCTATATACGAATTATTCAATTGGACTTTAATAAAAACAAATTCTTAGTTTCAATATCGGCCCTTTAAAGTATATACTTTATTGAGTATTGTTTTGATTGTTTAAGCGCTTTGTGACCCTGGTCTGGAAAAGTGCTATATAAATAAAAATTACTTACTATTGAATCCAATGCATGAAAAATGGTTCTATTCTTTAAAAAAAACAGAAACAAAATTCAGTAAAAAAATCTAAAAATGTTAATTTGACCATTAAATATAAAAAATGTTGTGTTTTAACAACAGAAATATTCACTATAACTATTTCATATTTAATCAATATTTTGACATCAGACGCTCACGCAGCCGACCGAGGAGGAAGTATTTTAGACAAACGCCGCCTCGACGGCTTCATTACACGCGAGTGACCTATTCCTCACTCCGCGCACGTCACATGACATTAGCGTGTCGCTAACCCACTCCGTCATGTGTCATCTCCACCAGCAGGTCGTGCAGGTAGGACGAGGCTCAAGTGAGGCGTGGGAGCAATAATGGCGAGTGATGTGAAACTGGCCAAACGAGAGCAGGCGAAGGCATTTACAATAAACCGACATTTAACCGCATCTAGTGTTTCAGAGGCGAGGGTTTCTCTTAACAAAACCTCAATTATTCAGCAGTTATTTAAAAAGAAATGGACTTTTATTGAATATTTTAGTCAAATTTTTCGCTCTTGTTTGATGGTTTCATGAATTACGTCTCTTGTTTTGATCTCGTTGAGTTTGAAGGATGATCCTGACATGGTTCCACGTGTCGTGTTGCGTATGTGTGACCCGGGAGCAGCACCTGGTCGCCGTTGAACCAGTAAACACTGTTTATTTTGGCGACGCTGCAGAGTTAGAGGTTGAGCGCCGACGTGGCCTCGGGACAACAACACCAGGCGCTCGCACACCAGGACGCGAGGGAAGCGGCGAGCGGAACGCGGCTTCGGGTTTCAAACGGAAACTTTTTTTTGCGGGGTCTGTGGTTCAAGAGGGCAGCGACGTCTCGCTGAGGATCTATCTTTGGATCACTCGAAGGGATCAACTTGAAACCTACTGTACCAGCTGAATTACAAGCAGCTATTCTAGCTCTTCTGTTATGTTAGCATGTTGCTAAATGTTTAACACAACAGCTGCTATTGAGAGTGATAAATCAGTTATTTTATGGTTCTGATATTTTATCAGCTCTTTTTAGTTTATATTGTAGCCAAAAGCTAATCTGTTGGTTTGAAATTTGATAGTAAAGCTCGCGCATAAGATCATATCTGTCTTCTGCGTGTTAGCTAGCTAGCTATGTTGAGCGACTTTCTGCTAATAAATTGAATAAACCTTTTAAAAACTCCCGAATTCAGAGCAGGTGCTGAAAGAAATGTACATTATACATGTATTTTGTAGCCAAAAGCTAATCTGTTGGTTTGAAATTTGATAGTAAAGCTCGCGCATAAGATCATATCTGTCTTCTGCGTGTTAGCTAGCTAGCTATGTTGAGCGACTTTCTGCTAATAAATTGAATAAACCTTTTAAAAACTCCCAAATTCAAAGGCAGGTGCTGAAAGAAATGTACATTATACATGTATATTGTAGCCAAAAGCTAATCTGTTGGTTTGAAATTTGATAGTAAAGCTCGCGCATGAGATCATATCTGTCTTCTGCGTGTTAGCTAGCTAGCTATGTTGAGCGACTTTCTGCTAATAAATTGAATAAACCTTTTAAAAACTCCCGAATTCAGAGCAGGTGCTGAAAGAAATGTACATTATACATGTATTTTGTAGCCAAAAGCTAATCTGTTGGTTTGAAATTTGATAGTAAAGCTCGCGCATAAGATCATATCTGTCTTCTGCGTGTTAGCTAGCTAGCTATGTTGAGCGACTTTCTGCTAATAAATTGAATAAACCTTTTTAAAACTCCCGAATTCAGAGCAGGTGCTGAAAGAAATGTACATTATACATGTATTTTGTAGCCAAAAGCTAATCTGTTGGTTTGAAATTTGATAGTAAAGCTCGCGCATAAGATCATATCCGTCTTCTGCGCGTTAGCTAGCTAGCTATGTTGAACGACTTTCTGCTAATAAATTGAATAAACCTTTTAAAAACTCCCGAATTCAAAGGCAGGTGCTGAAAGAAATGTACATTATACATATATATTGTAGCCAAAAGCTAATCTGTTGGTTTGAAATTTGATAGTAAAGCTCGCGCATAAGATCATATCTGTCTTCTGCGTGTTAGCTAGCTAGCTATGTTGAACGACTTTCTGCTAATAAATTGAATAAACCTTTTAAAAACTCCCGAATTCAAAGGCAGGTGCTGAAAGAAATGTACATTATACATGTATATTGTAGCCAAAAGCTAATCTGTTGGTCTGAAATTTGATAGAAAACCTTGCGTGTAAAAGCATAGCTGCTGCGCTAATACCTAGCTTCTGTATGTTAGTATTCTAGCTTTGTTGGAAGATTGAGTTAGTTTAGGGATTAGCTCGCAATTTATGAGCAGAAATGATTATTTTGAAACTGAGTCAACTTGTTAATTACGATCATAATAAAACCGATAATGTGATGTACTGGTCTGAAATCAGATAGAAAAGTTTGCATATAAGAATAAGTTGCTGTGCTTATTAAGCTTCTGTATGATAAGGTAAGGTAAGGTAAAACTTTATTGATCCCTCAGGAGGTCTCCTTTGGGAAATTGTTTTTTCCAATAGCCACAGAAAATACAGCAATTTTTCATAAAATAAGAACAAGAACAAGAACATAAAGAGAAAGAACAAGATGACACAATTTAAGTCTAAATATAAAGAACATAGATCAAAGAAAAACAACAAAGGATACAAAGACTAACATAGAACGTAACGTAAGTAAGTAAGTAATATTTATTTATATAGCGCTTTTCGAGACCAGGGTCACAAAGCGCTTAAACAATCAAAACAATACTCAAAAAAGTACATACTTTAAAGATCAAGATAATACTGAGAACAACACAGGAGTTCGAGAAATTCAAGGAAAAGCCTGAACAAATAGAAACGTCTTAAGATGTTTCTTAAAGGAGTCAGTAGATCCATCAAGCGCAAAGAGAAAGGAAGATCGTTCCAAAGCTTAGGAGCAACAGCCTGAAAAGATTTCTCTCCTCTGGTCCTGAACCGTGTGCGAGGAACCATCAGTAGATTCTGATCCACGGACCTCAGAGCCCGAGCTGGGGTGTAAGGCTGGATCAGATCAGTGATGGAAGGTCTGACCATGAATAGATCTGAAAGTACGAACCAGAATTTTAAAGTTGATCCTGAAAGAAACTGGAAGCCAGTGAAGAGTTTTAAGGACTGGAGAAATGTGAGTTCTTCTACTTGAGCGGCTCAGAATTCTCGCTGCAGAGTTCTGAATCAACTGCAGGCGAGACAGATCCTTCTTGTTTAGACATGAAAACAAACTGTTGCAATAGTCCAGACGAGAAGAAACAAACGCATGGATTACAAGCTCCAGATCATGTTCCGACAACATTTTCCTAAGTTTAGAGATTTTTCTCAGTTGAAGGAAACAGTTTCTGGTCAGTTTTCTGCAGTGTTGAACAAGAGACATGTCTTTATCAAATACAACACCCAGGTTTCTCAGGCTCAGTTTGACAGACTGACCTAAGTCATCCAAGTACTGACTCAACCCTGGAATCTTATCATCAGGAGCAATCACCAGTGTTTCAGTTTTGTCCACATTTAGCTGTAAAGTGTTTTCACTCATTGTTTGATTTCTAGCAAACAATTGACTAAGCTGTTCAGCCTCTGGGGCTCAGTTGGATCAAAAGAGCAGTAGAGCTGGATGTCATCAGCAAAAATGTGATAAGAAACATCTGGAAATCTCTGAATGACTTTACCGAGGGGAATCAAGTACAGCAAAAACAATAAAGGACCCAGAACAGAACCTTGAGGGACTCCACACAACAGATCTGCCGCTTCAGACCTCATTTGATTGGCAGATACACTAAAACTGCGCCCAGAAAGGTAAGATGAGAACCATTCTAACACAGACCCAGACAGTCCCACTTCATCCCTCAGTCTTCTCAGCAGGATCTGGTGATCAACTGTGTCAAAGGCTGACGACAGATCCAAGAGAACCAGAACAGTGGATTTACCCGAGTCAGCCGACATCATGATGTCACTGGACACTTTCAATAAAGCTGTCTCTGTAGAGTGATGTTTACGGAAGCCAGACTTAAACTTCTCATGGATGTCGCTCTGATCCAGGAACAAAGACAGTTGCTCAGACACCACCTTCTCCAAGATCTTGGACAAGAAAGGGAGCTTAGAAATAGGCCTGAAATTACTGAGGTCAGTTGGGTCTAAGCCTGGTTTTTTGAGCAGAGGCTCCACAATGGCATGTTTAAATGCATTGGGAAAAACCCCTGTGGAAAGGGAGAGGTTCACCATATTGGTAACCCAGGGGCCAATTACATCAAATACTTTGATAAAAAGCCAACAAGGAAGGACGTCATCTGAGCAAGAGGAGGGTTTTATCTTGTTCACTAAACGTCATGATACTTTCACTCCACTCCTGCCCCCGAACTCAGAATTGTACAATTTAATAGCCAGAGGAATGAATGAATCTTTGAGTCTATTAGTGTTGCATCATGGGAGGAGCATTCGTGCTGCATGTGCTTCTCTGCTCACTGATGCTGAGAGGATGACTGTCATCATCCATGATGGACAGTAGTTTGTTCAATGATCTCCTCTCAGCAACTGTCACCAGTGAGTCCAGCTTCATGCCAGCCTTCCTGATCAGTCTGTTAATATAATATAATATGTTAGCATGCTATCTATGTTGGAGAATTGCATTAGCTTACATTTTGTATGCAGAAAAGATTTTTATTTATCTTTTAAACTGAGTAGTCTTTTAAAAAAAAAAACGCCCAGACTTGGAGCAAGTGCTGATTATGGTCTGAAATTTTAATGAAAATCTTTGCGTATAAGAACATGGCTGCTGTGCTAATATCTAGATTCTGTTCGTTAGCATGCTAGCTATGTTGGAAGATTGTATTAGCTAAGACATTAGCTCACAATTATGAGCACAAGTTGTCATTTTGAAATTGAATTAACTTTATCAAAAAAGGTATTTATGTTTTTTATATACATATAATGTAGCATATACATATAAAGTCGATGTTTTGATCTGGAGTTTGATAGAAACGCATTTAAGGTCATCGCTTCTGTGGTAATATCAAGCTTCTGTATGTTAGCATGCATGTTAGCTTAGACTGTAGCTCACAATTCATGTCCTGAATTATCATTTTAAAACTTAGTAAACATCTTAAAGATGCTCAGAATCAGACCAAAATACTTGTTTTATTAAAAATTTAATGATTTAAGTTGTTTTTCTTCACCTTTATCTGAAACAACATGTTGTGCAACAGGACTAGATTCGTGTTATTGGCCAAGATTAGAAGAACTTTTACTGATAAGTTCGTCCGAGGTCGCAGGTCGGATCCGAACGAGTCAAAGGGCATTTACTAATGGTTCTCTTCAGACCGTCCTGCTGTTGCGTAACCGTCAACTCCTCATTGTGCTGTTTACGTAACCAGCGCTGAAGTGCGAGGAGGGAGAAGGAATTCCTGAAGAAAAGGCCACGACAATATTCCCCGTCGTCGTGACGACGCTCCCTCTGTCTTTACCGTCATTTGAGAGTCGATCCTGCGCCGACTTAAGACTTCGACGACTGCACTGAGCGGATAAGAACCCGACTGTTGCTCCGTCGGTTCTGGACGCTCGGGCCCGGCAGCGGTCCTTCTGCACGGGCCGCCGACTCGCAACGGCTGCGCGGTCACAATGGAGGACGAGTGGTTCTGGTGGAGCGGCGATAAGAGCCCCTGCAGCCCACGAGGGTCTCTTCAGTGGCCTAGATAGCCTCTTCAAATCCCAGGGGCAGGAGTTGAACCAGGGTTTATTAAAAAATAGTTTCACTCAGGTGCTCGCAGCTAGATAGGAGTTCTCGGCTCAGATTTAACCGAAAACTCGTCTTTATCTGAAGTGTACGTGCTCCACATAAATTAGTTTTTCACGTTTTGTTTTTTTCTATGTGCCTTGAATTACAGAATTGATTCATATTTAATTTGTTTCTCATATCAGAGACATTTTCCCGTATTAGTTAGAAATCTGACAATATACGTATACAGTGTACAGTGGCAACGATTCAATATATAGTGATATTGTAGTAACAAGTATGTATGTGTAGTATTGTCCAGTACTTGACTCTGGTGTTGTCGTATTTACAGACCACATGACTCTTGACGAAGTCGTAACTGCTATCATTTGTTTTCAAACCAAAATATGTCCAAACTTCAGCTTTAAAAGATGCCGGAGTCGACTGTATCCTCTTGTCCTCAGTCATCGCCGAGATTTAATTGTTCCTTTAGATGCGGAGGATGTAAATAGTAGTGCCATCTAGTGGCCGGAAGCTTAATTGTAACAAAAAAAGGAACAACTGTTCAATGTTAATTTTAATTAAAATAATCGAAATGATTGTGTTTTAAACACTTCATTGAAAAAAACGTCAAGAACGATGATAATGATGTGATTTGAATATCAATAGAGTATCGTGATTTGTGATATATCACTGTATCAATATTTTTTACTACCTTTTGTAATGTGTGGAAGTTACATTGTAACACAACAATGAAAAAACACCCTGAATATTTGCAGAAATATATATGCATACATGTCTTTTTTTAATATTGATCATGAAACAAACTGCAACATTTAGGTTTGTCGATATTTTCTTGCATCGCTAGTATTGGTTATGTATCCTGAACCAGTACTGTGGTGTCAGCCTTTACTATATAGAAAATATTGTAGATTCTCCATCTGTAGCTGGACCTGCTGCCAGGTAGAACCAGAACCAGAGACGGACGACGAATCTTTGGTTGACTCATGTTACGAAGTGATCAGAATGAACTTTATAAAACTGTGTCCTCGATCTAAAACAAGTCCTGGTTTATAGACCAGAACACACAAGTGTCTGTAAACCAGAAAACTATCTTTTGGCCGATTAAAGCGCATGACTTTTTTAAAAACTCTGATTATTATGGGCTGTTATAGCTTAGGTCACATGGGTCGCCACGAACCACTGCTTACTTCACCTGAACCGGGGCCGAGGACACATGTCCTTAATGTTGCACCGGTGGTCCTGGGACGTCTGGTCCACCATCTGAAAGTTGTTTTATTTTGAACAAAAAGATGTTATTTTCTCTAAGGCTGTGACTTCAGTCAAGTTTACTCCTAAAAATAAACCCGGAAAATAGCGAAAATTCCTGAACCAAAAACTGTATGATTAATCTTAACGCGTGTCCGGGACTGAAGCCTCTCGGATCAGGAACACAACAGTAAATCGGATGTTTATTTGTGTCTTAACGGCTGTAAAAACTTTATAGATCCCACCTTAAGACCCAGCCGTAAATCAAGCGGCGTCTTCTCTTAATCTGCTGGTCTTGAGTCGTCGTGGGAAAGTGTGAGTCAGGTTGTCGTCACCAATGTTTTCGGAGGCGGGTTCGCTTCCCTTGTCTGCTTTGTTCAAACCTCACAAAGAGCGAAGACCGTGATGATTGACGGCCTACGCTCCAGCGCGGGCGACCGTCAAAATCCTAGGAATGCCGAGTAAGCGCCTCGAGCGCAATTTTCAAAACGCAGATTATCAGAATATCTGCTGAGTAATGCCGAGCGAGTCGAGACTAATGCCAGGCCTTGAGTGACGCGGCGGCTGGTTTTGGGATCTGCCGAGACCAGCGTGGTGTCTGAAGGATCCCGGCGTCGGGATAAGTGTAGTTAAATATGGACGAGTGGCACGAGTGGAAGTGTTCTCTCTCTCCCTCGTGGAAAAAACACCCGTCGCTCGGTGACACCATGATAAGACGAGTGTTCCTGAACAACCATCTTAACCGTCTCTGTTTTTCCGCAGGTTGGTGTCCACGGTGCACGCGCTCATCGTCGGGCTCTTCTGCTTGTACATCCTGTGGTTCGACGACGCCGTCAACGCAAACCCAGTCTGGTAAGACCCGCTCCCCAAGAATTCCAAACTCAACTCGTGGCCACTTAGAGGGAACGTCTCGGAGACGATAAGAAGCTTCGACGAGATCGACAAGCGCTCTGATGCCCGAAATAGAAGTTTGTGTCCCGGAAATGACTCGTAAAAACTCTAAAGCGCCGGGCCTGGGTACCACTTCCTGATTGGACTGTGTGAGATGCAACCTTCTGGACCTATCCAGGGTCACCCCTGATATTTAGGGGTCTCACGGGTACAGTGGTCCTTCGCCATAGCGCGGTTCACATTCTGCGCACTCGCTGTTTTAAGGATGTTCTGGGTTTTTACATGTAGTTCCTGAATATCAAGGCCAGGAAAGGTTACGTTTTGCAGAAAGTCTTCTTTGTTTTAAGCGTCTGTTATATTAGAAAGTTACTGTAGAAACAAGGATATATTCATAGTATTGCCAAGTACTTGACTCTGGTGTTGCAGTATTTACAGACCACATGACTCTTGACGAAGTCGTAACTGCTTTCATTTGTTTTCAAACCAAAATATGTCCAAACATCCGCTGCTGAAGTCACTGTATCCTCTTGTCCTCAGACATCTTGCGTAATTTCTTTAAGTGCGGAGGACGTAACGAGTGCTGCTATCTAGCGGCTGGAAGTTTAATTGCGACACAAAAATGAAAAAATGCCGTTAATATTTGCATTGTGGTTGTCACAAGAGCCAATACTTATACCAGTAGGACAAAAAATACAACAATACCAGACTGTATCCACTCATCCTCAGTCATCTGGCGGGATTTCATTGTTCCTTTAGCTGTTGTGGACCTAATGACTGCTGCCATCTAGTGGCTGGAAGTTTAATGGCAAATTAAAAATGAGCAATGTGCATATTTGCTAATTAATTGGAAATAATAAAATATTGTATAATAAACCATACAGAAATATGAAATAAAAAGACCAAAAAACTAAGTGCTATGCACCAATCACCGCACAGATCTTACTTACGGTGCCGACAAAACTGTGAACTCCCATGATGCCTCATTACACACTGCTCTATTTGGTGACGGCTAAGTTATTGCCATAATATTATAGATCTGTGTAAAAAAGTGATTGACTGGCTGGGCGGCAAAGTATCAACGGAGCCGCGTTACTGGGAGTGTTGTCAAGAGAGATGTCGGCTTATATGTCGAGATAAAAGTTAATTAAAACAAGTAAAAACTGCGTATCTCGTTGAATATGCGGGAGTTTCAAGAACGTGATACTGTTACGAGCAACGACTAGTTGTTGAACGTAAATACCTTTGAATGACAATTTCTCGTAGCGTTTTCCTTTCATATTGCGATATTTTTTGCCGCGAAGGCAAAAACCCGATCCGGTGACAGGACTCGCTTCACGCGGCGCCGGCGCGTCAGACATAAGAATCAGCGCAGCGAAGATCTGCTGACGCCTGACCTGTCATCGATCTCGCCGTCTGGACTTCCTTCCTACATGCGACAGAAGCCCGAGTCTGGATGAAGCAGGAGGAGGTTTTTAATCCGTAAGTCATGATACGTTTCTCCTCCATCAGAACCAACGAGTGAATCTCTGCAGAGATGATTCCTAACGTCGTTCTTGAACTTTAAACGTTCCTGCTCAGATTCTCCTCAGCACTAGAAACCCACCAACAAGGCTCCTTTCATAGCGAACAACAGCCTCCCCCCGCCCTCCCCCCGTCCTCCCCCTCGCCTCGTATGCCCTCCACCAGCAGGCTGTCGAATCAATGCACCTCCCTTCGCTCTTATTGTCTCTTTGTCGGGGGCCGGCATCGCTGATGGGGCGAAAATCGGGAGAAAAGTGAAAAGGGACCCAGGAGGAGAGGAAGGGGGGAGAACAGGGGTGAAAAGGATGGGGGACAAAAGAGGGGAGAGGAGGAGGAGGAGAGTCTCATCTTCCTCCTCCTCCTTCTCCTTCTTCTCAGATCCCAGCTCTCTCTCTCCCTCTTAAACCACTTTCACCGAATTAATTCCCGTCATCATCCAGAAGATCACGAGGGTTTTACTTCTCCGGGGGCCAATCGGAGCGGGGCCGCCGCTAAGAGCCGTCACACGGCGTCATTGTTCCGCCGGAGAAAATCCGCATTGTTGTCGCCGCCGCCGCCGCTCGGCGTCCGATCATAATTCATTCACTTGGACGGCCGCGAGACTCCGCCTCCTGCTGGACCTGTCAATTATTTACAGTCATGCGAGGGTCATGTGACCACGAGTGTGAAGCCGTTTTAGAATAAAGATGAAAGATTTAAGACGCGACGCTGCTGCCAAATTCAAGTTGTATAATGACTGTAACCAGAGGAGGTGGAAGAAAATATTTATGCACTTAAAAATGTTATTTAACGATGCCATTTACAATTAACATGCAAATTATGGTTGTCACGATGCCCACATTTCAGTAGTTGGTACAAATACCAGTACTTTTCTTTTCTTTTTTAAATACTTTTCGATACCTTGGTTAACAAAAGAAGCCTGTACTTTGAAGTAGAAAACTTTATTAAATAAATAAAACTTATACAACTGTTAAAAGACTTCAAGTATGATAACAAACTGTGTAACATATGTGCAAATAAAAATGAAAATCAACCAATATTATATATACAATCAGTGGCACACGTGTATATACTGCCCCTGTTGGTTCTGTCAAGAAACAAGGTACCAATACATTCTGGTATCGTTGTATTTCTTGCGTGCTGGTACCAAAGTATTTGTTCTTGTGAAAACCCTGATGCAAATATTAACTATATATTTTTTGTGTTGCAATTAAACTTACTGCCGCTAGATTGCAGCGGTCCGTACGCCCTCTGCTGGAAAAGAAATCTGGCGAGATGACTGAGGACGAGAGGATACAGTGACTCCAGCAGCTTTTAAAGCTGATGTTTGGACATATTTTGGTTTGAAAACAAATGAAAGCAGTTACGACTTCGTCAAGAGTCATGTGGTCTGTAAATACTACACCAGAGTCAAGTGCTCGATACTACTACTACTACACATATATACTTGTCACTACAGTATCATGATATCGTATCGTATTGACCCTGTATCGTGATGTGTATCGTGACAACAAATTCCTGCCGATAGTAGCCGGAGAGCTGAATCTTGGTCATTAGCCGCTAACGCTAGCATCTCTGTGGTTGGTCACCTTCACCTTCAGACACTATTGCTGTGTCTCAAATCGCATACTACTCTTAGTATGCTAGAAGTTAGTATGCATGAGTCTAGTGTACGTACTAACTAGTACGCAAATTCTCCGCAGATAGTATGTCTCAAATCAAACTCTGCTGCTACACACTAACCGGAAATCACATGACAGCTTCTTCTTCTACTTCTATTTAACGATGTTTCAACCAGCTGTTTGAACGCTATCGCCACCTGCTGGCAGCACGTATTGCAACTTTGGAAAAAGAAATAAAGAAAAAATATGAGAATCTAAATAATCGCGAGATATTTAAACTGGTATCAGCAGCGAAGACGTGTTTATCCTCCTACTGCTGCTGAAAATACACCTGTAAGTATATGAATATATATGCATTTATATATGACGTAACTTCCGTTTAAAACGTCACTAAGATGGCGGCTGTTTAGTGTGTTTAGTGTCCATCGAACCATGCTAGTTTTGTGGGAGTGTTAGTACGCCAATTTAGTGTGCATGGCGCACTAAATTTCGGATACTAAGAATTGAGACGCACTAACGCACTAAAAATACTAACTTTTAGTACGCTAGTATGTGATTTGAGACACAGCATATATATATATATATATATATATATATATATATATATATATACTTCCTGTTGTCATAGATATGTTGTCGTCATTGTTGTGTACTTGTTTCTCTTGTACAGAACGACGACAAAGTTTATTTTCTCGACCCTGCGCTCCATAATGGACTTGATATTTAATTTGCGAGACAAATCCTCGTTGTGTACATGGACGCCGGGATCAGCTGTTATTTAATTACCCGGAGCCGGCTCGCACTCCAAGAGATTACCCTGCAGCCCTTTGGACTCTTTATCTCGGCGTGTTATCGAGGCGTGTTTGCATCGGAGGTGGAGAACAGGAGGAGAGGTGATGGCAGCGATCTTCATCAGCTCCACAGATTAGTTTCCGAACAGGAGAAGCTTCCTGTGGTCGTGACCTTGCAGAGGACGCATGAGATGGTTCTTCGTGTCTGCAGGCGGTTTATTTCTGGTCCTCTTCTTCAGAGTCGACCTTGATCACTCAGTAGGAACTCACCTTCGGATGGGTTTAAAGTTTGATGTGTCGACGCTCGTGATGGTTGTTACACTTTCTGAAACACTCTTGATATCATCGCCACGACGACCCTTGAAGTGAAAGTGAACCGTCACTGACTCATCAGGGAATAGAGCCGAACCGCTTTAGGACAAATGTAATTTTAATCTATTAAACTAATACTCGTGTTGTATTACTAGGGATGGATATCGATTAAAACATTTCGATACTGATGCCTTCAATCCGATACTGGAACCAATACATTATCCATAGAACATATCTTGAGTTTGTTATATTTTCACTTCAAGCCGTTTTCTTTAATGAAAAATACTATTTCCAGTTAAAAACACCAGAATAATCGACACAGTATCAAGACCTTTAGATGAACCATGTTTCGATACTTTAACTTTAAAGTATTTCGGTCGGTGCCACAAAAGAAATACACAAGTCATTCGTAAGTAATACTCCTGCCCTGTAGTCCAGGTCTGTATATGTTGTATTATTACATTATTATTATGATGATGATGACATGATTGATACATACATTGATTAGAATAAAATGTCTTTATTTCACTTTTTAACTCGTAATAATTGTCATGGTTTAAAAACCTTAAGTAACACAGAACAACACACCTGGAATAGACAATATAACAAGTTATTGCAATTATCTCACACATTTAAGTTATTCAAAATTCACACAATATAGTGAAGAATTGTTGGATACACCAGTGGACTCATCTTAAATTAAATTAAAAAAAGATAAATATTTATTTTTTTTGTCACCAAAAGCACTTGTTTCTGGCGCCACCTACCGTAGAGTCCGTGTAAGCGTTTCTTTAAGAAATCTCAATTTAGATATGAATCAGATATGAATTAATAAACTGTATTGATCTCTCTGAAAGGTCTCCTTCAGGGAATTCTTTAATCCTTAATTGTTCATCCCTTTCAAGGAATGTCAATTAAAATGTTAAAATGTTGCTATCGTTACAAAACCATCTGGATCCACCCGTCGTTTGAAGGGTCTGTGGTGCGGAAGAAGCTCTTCTTGACTGTGTTAATAATGCAGGAGAGTGTCGGGGGGTCGTCTGGGGTTCACTCTGACCTTCTGCACTCACGGATGTGTCGATTCACGCCGCGGGTTCAATTACACTCACAGCTGCCGGTCGACGCCTGCGAGCGTCTCGTGTGTCGGCACCTGCACGCCATCTTGTCAGACCTTCACTTATCGTCCGTCACCTGGTGAGGCCGGCGCTTATCCACGGAGACGTTTACCGTCGCTGACCTCCCGTGACCTCCCGTGACCTCCTTCATTGTTAATGGTTAGTGTGTGACGTCCATCTGGTCTCTCCTGCAGGGGCGAGCCGGGCCTGGTCAAGCTGAACGTGGCCATAACATGCGGCTACCTGCTGTACGGTGAGTCCTGCTGGAGCCTCCGCCGCCACCAGGGGGCGGAAGAGTCTCCAGCTGAGTGTGGTTGTTATTGTTGTTGTTGTTGTTGTCGTCCAGTTCCTGTCGCACACGAGTCACAAACATTACATCATTTATGATCTAGTTTGTGTTACAAAAAATGTTAATTTACACTAAAATAAGAAGATATAAATTAAATAAATTACATATAAAGACTTGAAAAAGATGTTTTGCTTTTCCCCCTAAATACTTAATATTTAATCAGAAAATACACACGCACACAAAATCAAGGAAAAAATACAATATCAATAATAAAATGAAATAATATTTCAGTCCATAGTCCAACGTATTTATTATTAACTGTGTAATACCTATGAAATAATCTTAATATTTCGATAAGTTATAAAATGTTAAGAATATCAACTACTAAACAAACTGTTTTTCTAAATTTATAAAATAACAAAAAAATAGTGAATTAATTAATTTTTGATCATACATTACATTTAGTTTAAAATGTGATTATCCACATGTGTTCTGCTGTGAGGGCCGCAGTGGTCAGTACCCGTTCAAGCCTCTCTGTGTCTCTCCGACAGACCTGGTGCTGCTGGCCTGTAACTGGAGCACAATGGGAGACACGTTTTTCGTCTGTCACCACTTGGCGGCGCTCTACGCTTACGGTTACGTGCTGGTGAGTGTGAAGTGTCACTGAGTCGTCAGACTATTGACTGAATTGAACTGTTCAGATGTTGGAACTTTGATTCTTATGATTAAAATGTTTTGTTTTTTTAAGTATTTAATTATTATTCTAAATGTTTTAATTCATTAATTTATATATTTCTTTGTAATTTAATTGAATTACTTGACTGTTTTCCAAATTATTTACAGTTTTACACGTATAGTTTGATATTCGAATGCAAATATATATATATTTTTTTAAATTCTCAAGTCAATATTGTGTAATACATGGCCTTTTAATTTCAATATGAAAATATTGGTTTGACAGTATCACGTTTTTATCTTGAATTTAAAAGGGTGCATATTGAATTTATAAAATGTATTTTTGGAATATTAAACTGAGTGTAGTAATAAAAATAATATATATATTTTACATTTTTTTCTGAGTTTCTGACCTGTTTTGTTTCTGCTCAGACTCGTGGCGTTCTTCCGTACTTCGCCAACTTTCGTCTCATCTCGGAACTTTCCACGCCGTTTGTGAACCAGAGGTGAGACGGTCGACACCCGCGGTGTCAGAAAATGTGGATACACTTAAATTATACTGCAATAAAGGAACAATTAAATCCTGCGAAACATCGGAGCTGGGGACGAGAGGATACAGTGACTCCAGCAGCTTTTAAAGCTTATTTTGGTTTGAAAACAACTGAAAGCAGTTACGACTTTGTCAAGAGTCATGTGGTCTGTAAATACTGCAACACCAGAGTCAAGTACTCGACAATACTACACATATATACTTGTTACTACAGTCACTATATATCGATGTATTATTATACGTATCCTATCCTCGGATTGGAAGCACTGCTCTGGTCGTGACTCAGTTCCTGTCCTCAGGTGGTTCTTCGAGGCGCTGAAGTTCCCGCGCTCGCACCGCCTGGTGGTGATGAACGGCGTTGGCATGTCCATCGTCTTCTTCCTGGTGCGTATCGCCGTCATGCCGTCGTACTGGGCCAGCGTGTTCGCCACCTTCGGCACCGAGGACTTCGCTCGGCTGGGCCTGGGCGCCCAGGTGGCCTGGATCACCTCCTGCATCGCCCTGGACATCCTCAACACCATCTGGATGTACAAGATCACGCGCGGCTGCTACAAGGTCATCACGGGAGCCGGGGCCAGCAGGCGGAAGGAGGCGGCAGCGGTGGCGGCGGCGGCGTCATCGTCGCCGGACAAGAACAAGAATGTCAACAACCACACGGACTAGGGCGGGAACCGGGCGTCACTGGAACTGCTCCTTTTAGCACCAGCAGCCTCGGCGGTCCTTCTCGGACAGATGGAGCCCACGAGCACACCTCCCTCACCGCCCCCCCACCCGACCCCTCTCTGCCAAAGCCGGATCCTCTGAAGTGCCTGTGATCGACAGGAGAGCAATAATCCTGAGGACGGTTTTTCAGAAGGTTCACCTCGCTCCACAGGGAGGTCCCGTCACGCTCCGTCCACTCTGGAGGTCACTCTGCAGGGCTCCCGTCTGGACTACGGAAAGAAACACCATAATGCCTCTTCTACAGTCTCACCTGCTGTGGCCTCCGAAGAAAAAAAAAGAAAAACCCACCAGCCATGCACCTTAACCGTCACCAGGGGGCGCCCACGTGAGACCGGACTCATGGGTGGCTCGTCCCCCCGCCAGATGCCCCCCCCGATCCTCACGGGACGGATTACTCTGGTGGTTTTCAGCCCCACGACGGTTTCGAGTTCCTCGCGTTCCCACTTCATCGCCACTGTAGCCGGACCACAGCAGTCCGGAGTTCTAGTTCTACCTCCTACTTTCAGGATCGCCCTGTCTCCCTCTAGTGGAGAGGAGATGGAATTACATGAGTCTTCTCTGGAGAGTCTTGGGGTTTTTTTTCGCTGCGTCCACACGACTCTCGATGCAACTTTTGAAACTTGTTATTAAAAGAGCAGGCGACAAATGTTTCTCTCGGTATGACTTCATCGGAAAAATGTGGAAAAACAGATTTAACTTATTCGTCGCTCACGGTTCCTGGAAAGTCGACTATGAGCCAAAAATATTATTATTTTCCAACCATGTGACTGTTTAGTAATATTTGTATGGAAGTGAATCAGCGACATCTGACTATTGAACGTACTTTTTGTTGGAAATTTCCTTTTTTTTTTTTGTGATGAAATGTTGTTTTTCTTGAGCATAGATCATGTGATCACCCTTGTGTCGCATGATTGGTCGACGGTTCAATCAAGTAACTCATTTTCACATTGAATTTAAAACGCTACCAATTAAAAAAAACATTGAATTTAGACGTTTTATTTTTTAAATATTGGACTGTAAATGTCAAACTCTGTGCAAATAAAATATACCTATTTAAAAATATTTGCATTTTTTTTAATTCGATTGATTAATAAAAGTAATCAAAAAAATCAAATTTTCTATTCATTAAATATTGTGATTTTTCAACATTTAAACCATTAAATAAACTGATGTCACTGATTTACTTCCATATGTTCGCAACTATAACTTCCTGAACCATCTTCATTATTTCACTGGTGAAGTATCTCTGAGGAGCACTCGATTTTTCCACCACAGCTCCACGTGTTGTCGCTCAAAGTTGTCGTCGTAAAGCTCGGGCGTGTGGACGCAGCCTCGGACCGATCCACGGTTCTCGCTTCTTCTTCGTAGAATTCCAGCAAAGACGACTTGACCCGGGAATTAAAAACTCTAAATGATCGGAAGATACAACAGTGTCGTCGACTTCAGCGTCAAACCATGTGATTTTAACCAAGAGTTTGATTGACATGCAAGATGGATTCTCGTCCGACAGTTTGAAAGATTACCATAAATTGAAGGTCGTCGTGTCTTTGTTTCACAATGGATTACTTTCTCCATCATTGATTTAAATAACGTCTTTATTTAATTTAATAATTTAATTCAGTTATTTATAGATTCAATTGTTAAATTTGTTTTCTTTAATTAAATACATAAACTGTATATGCATTTTTTTTTTATTACACATAGAGTTTGAGATTGTAATTCCAATAATTTAAAACTAAATCTTCTAAATTCGATATTACTTTATTTTAATTCAGTATAAAATTGTTGGCCACACAATATTGAATTTCAAAGCTGCAAATTAAAAGAAATTGTGTATTTAGAAAAAACTTTTAACTGTAGAATTAAAATATCAAACTACGTGTAGAGTAACAATTGTAATTATTATCCAAAAAAAACAAACCAATTTGACCATCAATATTCAAATTATTTAATTAAAAGAAGAAGAAAAATCAACATTTTAAATGTGAAATTCAATTTTCTGACGCCACGTATTTACTTCAATAATCCACTAGAGGCTGAACATCATCAATAGTTTGCCATATTTGCTGGAATCCTACAGAAGTCGTCATAAATCCGTCCCTTTACTCTCGGCAGGAACAGCAGTGAAAACAAAAGTGTACAAAGTGTAAAACTACAGCATGTTATTGTCTCGACGGGTTCGACCGCCGCTCGCCTCCTGGTTCCTCGCATGTCTCCACAGCAGCGGGACTCGAAGCGTATTTGCATGTTTTAATTTCTGTGGTCCGAGCCCCCCGTCCCGTCCGAAGCACACCCCCGACCCCCCCCTCCCCCCGCGGAGCAATACCTGTGTTGGGGTCACGACCCCCCGAGGAGAGGCCGCAGACCCTCGTGCCTTGTTCACCTCGAGGACGGACTCGCATGACTTTCTAACAAGTGTCCCACCTACTGTATACTCCACCTGTGTACTTTTATAATCTGCCTGCACAACCAGTTATCCGGCCAAGTATTATGTAATCCAAAGCTGATCCCCCCCCCCCAGGGGGCGCTGTTGTGTCATTTCTAAGGGGTTTTTTTTGTTTTTGTTTTTCTCTCCGCATGAATGTTTGTGCGCTGCCTTCACGGTTCAGTCGTCGCTCAATTTCCACTTTTGAACGCAAGAGTATCGTAAGAATATTCACTCACTTAGTCAAAGTTATTAAGAAGATTCCTTTGATGTTCTCGACTAGTGACGTCAAACTAGTCGCGACGAGTCACTTCCTCGCGCGTCACAAAAACACAATCGAGTCAATTGTTGCCACAGATAGTGTCGTTTAAAATGCTGACTCATCGATTCAAATCATTTGCCTAAACGTGAAGCGGATTCGTTCACATGAAAGGAAATCGATGATTCATTTGCACTGTGATTATTATTGCTGACTCATGATATGTACCAACTTTAAAGAACCTTGAACAGTTAAAACAAACATCATTCAATGACACCGTTCTTTAAAAACTAGTCCATGACTGATCATTGAAAAAAAAATGCTGACTCATGTTAGTGTAGCTAATTTTCATGTGTTGCAAAAACTTTTCCTGAACATCGTAATCGTTGTAAATCGTCACGTAACCATGACGGTGTCAATAATGAAGTTGGTTTTTCGTTTAATGATTTCACATCAAAGGAAATTGCTGATTAATTTGCACCGTGATTATTAATGCTGACTCATGATATGTACCAACTTTACAGACATCATTTAGTTCCTCAATTCAGTGACATCGTTCTTTTAAAAACTAGTCCATGACCGATCGTTGAAAAAAAAATGCTGACTCATGTCAAAGTAGCTCAATGTTGGTCACTAGTCCCGACATCAAAGGAAAGTGCTGATACCATGAGTTTGCCATGTGATTAATAATGCTGACTCATGATGTATACAGACTTTACAGAGTAAGAATCTTAAACAAACAAAAAAAAAAAAACCGTCCTCGAACGCAACACAACTCTGGAAACTGATAACTGGAAAAACGCTGACTCATGTGAGAGAAGTGCAATTTCATTCACTACGTCTTGTACTTTATAACGAACTTTATAATTCTATTAGACTAGAAAATGCCGACTCGTACTAAATAACTGTTTAAGACATTATGCTGAGTAATCCTTTCACTGTAACATCACACGTCTTCGGTATGCTTTTGAAGAAAAAAAATGCTGATTCATGTTTAAAAGCGCCGAGTAAGTCACGCTATAACGACGTTAGACGATCATAAACATACAGAGTCACAAACGCTCGGTGGTGACGTTCAATTTACGCTGACGTAATGGTGCGGATACCAAAAAAAACGCACACTCATGTTTAGTTAAAGTTAAAACTTCAGACGTCAATCAATTTTTTCCAAACCTCCATCAGCGTCTGCGAGGTCAGTGAACGCACCACCGCATGAGGCGACATTGTAGTTCCGACGACAGACCTTCAGGAATTTCGGGATAATCCCGTTTAATCCGGTTCTGATGAGATTACGCCGGGTTCGGGTCCAGGTCCAAACGTGTCGAAACCAGACGACCGGACCTTTGAGCAACGCACGCACAGATCCCGCTGAGATTAGCGGCGGCGGGTCAGTGAACGCGCCACGTCTGGTCATAGAGCTCCTGGAAAGGAGTCCAGGAAATCAGTGGGTTTTTTTTTTTTCTTCCTCTGATTGAATGATGTTCGGGTCGAAGGTTTGAAACTGGTAATTGAGCAATGCGTCTGAGGCGGTGTGGACGAGGCCTCCGTGGCATTAGAGCGACTCTTGTGTTTGTAATTAATCTGAATTTAAGCTGTGAATAATCCTACAATCAAGATGGACGCTGACGACGATGATGATGATGATGATGATGATGATGATGAGTCGCTTCTGTCTCGTGTCCAGAACTCCTGGTTCTGACGGACTTTCCTCCACCGGAGGTTCATCGGTTTCTCTTGCACGTCGTTTTTCGTTTTTTTTTTTTTGAAAGAATCTGCTGCTGCCGCGTCTTCTTCTCCGGTTCCCTCAGAATCACTGGTTGGAACCGGGTGTTGGCGCCCCCGTGTGGCGATTATTATTATTTGTGTCGTCGTCGCCGGTAACGAATGTTTGTTGTAACTGGAATCACTTTTGACGGCGTCGACGTTTTCAATGCAGTTTTTTTTTTTTTTTGTTCTCACTCATGATTTTGTTCTGTTTTCCTGACTCTGGAGATTTTAATGTGAAATAGATCCGCACGAGCGTCGGTACCGAGGCGTGAAGGTGATGAAGATGAAGGTGATGATGATGATGATGATGATGACGGAGGCGGAGATTTACTTGAAGGATGACTTCAATAAAGTTGAAGACCAACACAACTGTGTCTGTTTCTGTGAGTCCAGTGAGAAGTTGTTGTTTTTAAATGCTACAAAATATGAAATTAAGAAAAGCTTTTTTTTCCCTTTATTCTTCTTTTTTTTTTTTCTTTATTCTTCTTTTTTTCTGTCATTGTTTCATCCCTGTCTTCACTCTCCTCTTCACCTCCTTCTTACTGTCTACAGTCAGATCTATGCTGATTCATTCGTGATGAAATTTAATTATTTTTAATTTTAATTTAATTCTAAGCATTTGAGTACTTTTTAAATTCTAAAACTTCTATATAACATTTTATTATTATTTAATATTTTCAGAAGGATTTCTTTTTTTTTTTACACAAAGTTTGATTTTCAGAAATTGTATTTTTTATTAAAATGTTATTGTTTTACAAGTATTTAATTCTTCCTTTTAAATAATTAAATTAAATAATTGTTTTTTACACATACAGTTTGATATTGTAATTCAAATATTTAAAAAATAAAATTTCCAAATACAATATCTTTCAATTCGTAGCCTTTTAAATTCAACATAAACATGTATAATAGTCACCAGACATCACCAACAGAGCACCGAGCTGCTGGATCCAACTCTCAGACCTCGTAGAAGAACATTTTTATATTGAATCTAAAAGTCTACGAATTAAAAAATATTCTATTTAGAAATTATATTTTTTTATTTATTGGAATTAGAATATTAAACTCTTATGTGTAAAAATAGATTTATTTAATTCAATAATTTTTTTAAACATTTTTTAAATGTTGAATTCAATCAATAAAGATTGTGATGATTTAATTCTATATGTGCAGATGTGGTCTGTCTGATGAGTGTGTTTGTGTGTGTGTGTGTGTGTGTGTGTGTGTGTGTGTGTGTGTGTGTGTGTGTGTGTGTGTGTGTGTGTTCTGAGTGTGTGTTCTGAGTGTGTTCTGTGTGTGTGTGTGAGTGTGTTCTGAGTGTATGTTCTGAGTGTGTCAGTGTGTGTTCTGTGTGTGTGTGAGTGTGTGAGAGTGTGTTCTGAGTGTGTGTTCTGAGTGTGTCAGTGTGTGTTCTGTGTGTGTGTTCTGTGAGTGTGTTCTGTGAGCGTGAGTGTGTGTGTGAGTGTGTGTGTGTGTGTTCTGTGAGCGTGAGTGTGTGTTCTGTGAGTGTCAGTGTCAGTTCTGTGAGTGTGTTTGTGTGAGTGTTCTGTGTGTGTGTGTGTGTGTTCTGAGTGTGTCAGTGTGTGTTCTTTGTGCGTGTGTGTGTGTGTGGGGGGGTGTGTGTGTGTGTGTGTGTGTGTGTGTGTCTGTGTCTGGAGGGAATTCCTGGTCACAGGGTTCATCCGAAGCTACTTTACCAAACATGGTCACGTCAGACTCTGCTAGTCTGCGGCTGCTTCTCTGCTGGACTCGCTACTGTGAACAGGTCCGGCTGTGACCCGGGTCAGAACCTGGACCTCCCGCGGTCGCGTTGTCAACAGGTGTGTGTGTGTCGTGAACGGCAGATCTGTCGCCCCCTGCTGTCGGGGGGGTATTTTTGTCAATCCAACAATCCTGTGAACAGATTTATTTTGAGTGTAGCCATTAGCTCCATCAACGTGGAGCGAGAGTGGACGTCCGTCTGAGCCTCGGCGTCTCGGCGTGTGCGTTCAAGTCAGAGGTCAAAGGTCGGACCAGCGACAGCTTTATCAACCGAGTCCAGGTTTGTTTGAAGCTTCCTGTCCGGCTCACGCGAGTTATGGAGCCTCGGGTCGGCCCGCGGACCCCCCCCCAGAACTTCTACCTTAAATAGTCCGACGGAGAGAGGAGGATGAGAGGAGGATGAGAGGAGAGAGAGAGGAGAGAGAGAGGAGAGAGAGGAGGTTTTACAACCGTGTGACCTTCAGAATCAGAAAACCAGAGCGTCTCCAGGATCTTCTTCCTCTGATGCCTTCGAGTCACGATTATCTTCGTGATGCGTTCAAGTCCCGCTCGTTCATTTGCTCTGAGCTCATCGATTCTCTCAGTCCCAGCTCTCCGGGGTCGCAGGGCGATTCTACCAAAAGACTAACTTCCCCCGAAGAACCACAAAGATTTCACATCAAATTTACTGAATCATTTTTTTTTTTTAAATGATATAAAATATTGAAGAAATAAATCGTTTTTATTGTTTTAACAAAAAATCAATTCATTATACAAATAAAAAAACTAAATATTCAACTGATTTATTTGATAATAAAACGTATTTCCTTGTGTAATTAAAAAATGATTTTAAAAATCAATATTACATAATTATAGTTTTTATTAATATATAATAGTTTTGCTCATTTAGTTTAGTGACAAGAATCTTTTTACTACATGTTTCTACTTATTTTTAAACACAAAAACATTCAGAATAAAGTTTAATACAAATAAAAATCACTATAAACTTAATCTATAAAAGGTAAGTAATATAAATAGAAGAATTATTAACATATATACATAAAAATACACATATATGTTCAAATACACACACAGAATTATCATTAAACAAATTAAAAATACCTAAATAGTAACATTAATGTAAATGTAATTAATTAAATAAAATAAATATGAGTTTAAATTAAATATATATATTAAATAAGTGATAAAAATGAATACTATTCCACACATACGATGGTTGAACAAAAGTGTCGTAACGACGACAACTTTAAGCTTTTTATTGAAAGTTGAAAAGACGTTTTAATCGTTTCTTCATTGAGAAAAGCTGTTAAAAAGTTCCAATAAAATAGTTTCTCACACGAGCTTCATGTGAGAGATTCTCGTTCTGCAGATCTGGACCCTCGTCATGACCAAATAAAGAGTCTGAATTCCATCAGAGCGTCTCGTCTGTTTAGAGAGTGAGAGCGAGAGTGTGTGTGTGTGTGTGTGTGTGTGTGAGTGTGTGTGTGTGTGTGTGTGTGAGTGTGTGTGTGTGTGTGTGTGTGTGTGTGTGTGTGTGTGTGTGTGTGTGTGTTTGTGTGTGTGTGTGTGTGTGTGTGTGTGTGTGTGTGTGTGTGTGTGTGTGTGTGTGTGTGTGAGTGTGTGTGTGATGAGTGTTTGTATCTATGAAGTCTGTTTATTCTGTCGCTTTGATCATGAATCTCTACTTGAGTCAAAGATTTTTGTCTTTGAATTATAAAAAAACATTAAATATACTGATTATAAAAAAACAAATACTTCTGTATAAACAAGTATATCAACAATTTTATAAGTTTAAACGCGATAATACACTTTAAAGTGTTGTTAATGTAAAGGATATTTACACAGACTCTGGTCAGGGAACATCTCGTCGGTCCAGAACGTTCCTCCTGGTGAGTCACGCTCGCTGGTGTCGCTCGACCCACACGTCACTCGCACACATTCCTGGAGGGAGACGAGTGCGACGACGACAACTTTAGCTACACAAACATGCTGCGAACCTTTTGTTACAGTCGACAACACAACGTTGTTTGAATCTCTGTTGGATATTTTCGTGATAATACTTTATATATTTGTTTTCTTTTTTTTATAATTTGATTTATTTGATTATAATTGTATTTTTCTTTGTTTATTTCCCTTTAAAGAATGTTGGATTTATGTATAATTGTGTAATGAAAATTCAACAAAAACATGTTTAAAAAAGTACTTGATTTAATTAAATAAATGAATACATATATAATGATGTAAATATAAGTAAAATATATCAAAAGATTTTTTAAATATATTTATACTGTAAGAAAAAAGCTTGTAGAGATTTTTATTAGCAGTTTATTTTTACTTCTGTTTTGTTGTTAAATAATAAATAAATAAAATTATAACTATCCACACATGAGTAGAAAATCAAAGATTATGGTTAACAAATATTTAAACTGTAATGAAAATTTTATACGAATGTTATATAATCTTTTTACGTTACCTTTGCAGTTAAAATGTACAAAGATTATAGCAAAGATGAGCGAACAATACTATTACTATATTTAAACAGACAAGTGAGAAACTATTTTTTAAAAATGATGAAAACATACAATTACAGAAAACAAATATTTATACTGTAAAAAATGTACAGATTTTAATTAGACAATGTCTTTATATAATCGTTTTACTCCTGTTTGTCGTTAAAAAATAAAGAAATGAAATTATAACGATGTACACACTTAGAAGAAAATATTAAAAATATCGTAAACAAATATGTTTTCTTTCAGAAATTGGTAAAATTTTGATTGTTGTATAATCTTCTGACGTTCTTTTTGTACTTAAAACATACACAAATAAATCAATAAAATAAAAATGAAGTAAAGGTTTTAAAAAATATGCAATTATAAATATTTATATTGTAAAAAAAAAAGATTTTTCTTAGACAATCATTTTACAATTTAAATGATTCTACAGTAAAAGATGTATAATATTTATGAGGCTCTCTAGACGTCAAAGTAGGATCTTATACCAAGACAACAGTAAGAGTTAACTAATGATTTTATTTTGTATTTATTTTTTATATTCATTTTTTTTCCTTTTTGTTACTTTTATTTATTTTCAAGTAAATTGAATAAACTTGTGTTTGTATAATTCGCCATTTATTTTATTTTATATATAATAGAATAACAACTATATAGCTTTTTTAGCTTCATTATAAAACGTCATGGAATAATGGCGTCTTTTTTATCTCTTTTTTAGAGTTTGATTTTTTTTCTTTCTTTCGACGGCCCCTTACAATATTTACCGTATATAATGTGGCCCCTAAATGTAGTTCTAGGGTTTACATCAACTGACTTTAAAAACACTAAAATATGAAATACAAATAGAACATTTGGTAAAAGAGTTTTAGGTCATTCGCTTTTTAGAAATACAAAATACACATATTTCGATATTGATATACACATTTATTGCTGTATTTGTTTCACAGTAGCCATTTAAAGTTGTTTTTCCCTCTTTATGTCGCTATTTCCAAAGTATTTATTATTTACGAATTATGGCACTCTTGGTACGCCATAGAATTCCATGGTTTCAAACTCAAAGTCTATTTTTATATTAGCATGTTTGTTTCTGATGCTAACGTTAGTAAACGAGTGTTTTTTTCTCTGATAAAGTTCAATATTAATCAAAAGGATTAAAAACAGATAATTTTTTGGAATAATAAAAATAATTCGTGGCGTCAAAGCGGAAAAAGTGACACTGATTGGCGCCAATTCTCCAGCGATGACATCACCTCCCGTGATTGGCTGCTGCGCTCGGCCAATCAGCGCCCGCGCCCGGAGGAAGACTTTTAAAAAGAGAAAAGTCCAGAAGGTTCGGCTGCAGGTCCACTTGACGCTCCACGGGAACCACCGCCGGAACCGGGACTAGGACGTTCGCGAGCAGCGGCCCCCCGCCCCCCCCACACCCTCCGAGCCTCCATCTTTAAACCTCTGGTCCACGAGGATGTCCACGCACTTCAGGAGCGGACCCGCCTTCGGTCTGTCGGCCGAGGTGAAGAGTAAGGTGAGCCCATGACGTCATCACGGCGCATCGCTGCCCGTGTTCACTTGTTGTTTAAAGTCGACATTTAACGCCTTTTTTTGGAGGAAAAACGAGTCAAATGTGAAGAAACGAGAGGCTGGATTTCACAACAGAGGTCAAAGTTCAAGTTTGTCGATGATAATGATTAAAACAAAACTCGTCAATTATCCACAAAAACACACGTTAAAGTTTTATAAATGTTATGGCAAAGTTTCGTTTTGTTTAACAACTAGTCATTATGTTCTTCTTCTTATTTTATTTTTTATTAATTATTTTTTATTGTTTATGAAAAATTGCTGGCTATTGGAAAAAACAATTTATCAATAAAGTTTTACCTTACCTTACCTTACCTTACAACATTTCAGTTTAAAAACAAGATATACAAATTACTTACTTACTTATTAAAAGAAATATAGTTTATTCAGATCAAAGGAAACTAGTGCTATTAACTCATTTCTAGTTGTATTTATTTTGTTTAATGTTTTTAAAAAATATATAAGAATAAATGTTGTGTTTTTTTTATTCCACCTTTCATAAATGATCCTTTATCTCCTTTTTTAATTTAAGAAATCATAGTAGAAGAAGCTACTATTGACTAAAAGGTCAATTAATATATATATATATATATATATATATATATGTGTGTATATATATATATATATATTGTTGTTGTTTTTTATTTTTTTATTTCTTATGTTCTTGACTATTTTTAATAAATACTTGTTATGTAGGAAGCACTGGATGAACCGAGCTGATCAACAACTTTTATACCAAACTACGTTGTTGACGAAGAGTGAAGGGATTAAAAGAAAATCGTAACGTGTTGATGATGTCATCACCCTGCGTCACTCGTCGATGTATCACAACAACTTACAGGGTTAATTCTGTCACTTTGTTTGTTGTTGTTGTTGTACTTCTGTGTTGCACACCAGCTCTTGAACTTTGTTTTTTGTGAGTGTGTTACGGCGCCACCAACAGGCCTCTGGTCTTCACAGGGATGACGTGTGTATTTGTTAAATCTAGGATGCGAGTGTGTCTCTACAATCTGATGTGTTGGTGTCTCTGCTGATGCTCAGCAGCGTCACTTCTGTCCGTGGGTCGGATCCACACTAATGGCCTTTTAAGGAGTTGGTCTGTGGAGGAGAAAGTGTCTCGAGTCCAAACAGTTTACATCCCAGTCAGGTTGAAGGAAGGCAGGTGGACCGGCTTCGTCTGGCGGGCGTCGGCGTCGTGCCAGCAACCACTGTCAGAGTCTGACTGTTAGAGCTGAAACAAGATGATTCTCGCTTTAAAAACTACTGTTTAAACTACTGTTGTGCATTGACATGTATCACGATACAGAGTCGACGATACAGTATATGGTGATACTGTATTAACGAGTATATATGTGTAGTATTGTCCAGTACTTGACTCTGGTGACCACATGACTCTTGACGAAGTCATAACTGCTTTCTTTTTCTTTTTTTTAACCAAAATATGTTCAAACATCAGCTTTAAAAACTACTGGAGCCACTGTATCCTCTCGTCCTCAGTCATCGCAGACGCGTTTATTTTCTTCTAACTCCGGAAGGATGTAATTACCGCTGCCATCTAGAGGCCTAATGTTTAATTGAAACACAAAAATAAACAAGCTCTGTGAATATAAATTGTAATTTAAAATATGTGAATTATTGTATACCCATTTTTTTTTTAAATATTACCATAAAATAACTATTTTGAAAATGAAAATATTCTTTAAAATTTTTGCAGTGCTTTTTAACATCAATTAAGGGTTTGTATCGGCAGGAATGTATTGATACTATACTTATCACGATACAGAGTCAACGTTACGATATATTGTGATAGTGTAGTAACAAGTTTATATTTGTAGTATAGTCCAGTACTTGACTCTCGTGTTGTAGTATTTACAGACCACATGACTCTTGACAAAGTCGTAACTGATTTAATTTGTTTTTCAAACCAAAATATGTCCAAACATCAGCTTTAAAAGTTGCTGGAGTCACTGTATCCTCTCGTCCTCAGTTGTAACTGCTTTCATTTGTTTTCAAACAAAAATATGAACAAATATCAGCTTTAAAAGCTGCTGGAGTCGACTGTATCCTCTCGTCCTCAGTTGTAACTGCTTTCATTTGTTTTTAAACCAAAATATTTCCAAACATCAGCTTTAAAAGCTGCTGGAGTCACTGTATCCTCTCGTCCTCAGTTGTAACTGCTTTCATTTGTTTTTAAACCAAAATATTTCCAAACATCAGCTTTAAAAGCTGCTGGAGTCACTGTATCCTCTCGTCCTCAGTTGTAACTGCTTTCATTTGTTTTCAAACAAAAATATGAACAAATATCAGCTTTAAAAGCTGCTGGAGTAACTGTATCCTCTCGTACTCAGTCATCGCCGGGATTTCATTGTTCCTTTATATATTTATTATATTTATTTGTTTTAAACACACTTTGATCGAAACCATTATCACAATAAATATGTCATTGTTTTAAAAAACAGCCGTAAACTGAAAATCCACATCAACCCAACAAGACACGAGACGTTGACATGAACGTCCGCACGCTGGACGACATGCTTGTTACGCCGCAGGAGCAGCTTCCTCCGTCAAATCCCCAACATTTGTCATTCATTTGCTAGATTCTTCACGGGCACGCGAGCGCTCGCTCGCACAGCACCGTCGACACCAGAGTCTGGTGACAACGGCTGCAAACATCCACGAGGTCGGCAAATAATTCCGGTCGTCAGTGACGTCAGCATGAGACAAAACCTGCGATTCCAAACATTCTCGGCAGCTCCGGTTGAAGGTTCAATCGCACACGAGTGTCACTGCTGTGTGCGTCTGTGTTGTTGTTGTGTTGATCTGATGCTGTCGTGACCCTTGAGCTCCGGCTTTAGTGGAGCGTGATTGTTCCGCAGGAACCTGCTTGACATTCAGCTGCTCGACACGAGCGACGCACAACATGTTCCTGCTCCAGCCGCACAACTGTGTTTGCTGCCATGATGCCTTCGAGCAACTTCCTCAGTGCGTTCGTCCTCATGGATGGAGTTCAACTCCAAGATGGCTGTGGTTACAACTAATATCAATATATTTGAATATCTTTTCCACAATACTCATGATATCCAACAACACTGTGTTTATTTTTAATGTTTGTTTTTTTTTCAAATCATAATTCATGGACTAATGTCATGACATTTCAGCATAAAGCCGATGACTTGGTACGAGAGGATACAGTGAGCAGCTTTTAAAGCTGATGTTTGGACATATATTTACAACTAAGGGGTTGACTGAGGATGAGAGGATACAGTGACTCCAGCGGCTTTTAAAGATGATGTTAGGACATATTTTTACAACTAAGGGGTTGACTGAGGATGAGAGGATACAGTGACTCCAGCGGCTTTTAAAGATGATGTTTGGACATATTTTTACAACTAAGGCGTTGACTGAGGATGAGAGGATACAGTGACTCCAGCGGCTTTTAAAGCTGATGTTAGGACATATTTTTACAACTAAGGCGTTGACTGAGGACGAGAGGATGCAGCGGCTTTTAAAGCTGATGTTTAAACATACATTTACAACTAAGGCGTTGACTGAGGACGAGAGGATACAGTGACTCCAGCATCTTTTAAAGCTGATGTTTGGACATATTTTGGTTTGAAAACAAATGAAAGCAGTTACGACTGAGGACGAGAGGATACAGTGACTCCAGCATCTTTTAAAGCTGATGTTTGGACATATTTTGGTTTGAAAACAAATGAAAGCAGTTACGACTGAGGACGAGAGGATACAGTGACTCCAGCATCTTTTAAAGCTGATGTTTGGACATATTTTGGTTTGAAAACAAATGAAAGCAGTTACGACTGAGGACGAGAGGATACAGTGACTCCAGCAGCTTTTAAAGCTGATGTTTGGACATATTTTTACAACTAAGGCGTTGACTGAGGACGAGAGGATACAGTGACGCCAGCGGCTTTTAAAGCTGATATTTGGAAATATTTTTACAACTAAGGTGTGACTGAGGACGAGAGGATACAGTGACTCCAGCAGCTTTTTAAAGCCGATGTTTGGACATATTTTGGTGTGTGAGGAGAGGGGGGGTGAGGAGGGTAGTTGGGTGTGATGGCCTGGAAGCTGCTGCTGCTGCTTTTTAACACTTGTTGCTGCTGCTTTAAAACACTTGTTGCTGCTGCCTTTTAATACTTGTTGCTGCTGCTTTTCAACACTTGTTGCTGCTGCTTTTAAACAGCAACATCAAACTGATCTATGGACCAGTGTGTTGTTGTTGTGCGATTGTGTCAAAGTAGTGTTTGAGTCGTAGAAGTGAAGCTGAAGTGTCTTTAGACTCTTCATCCAAATCTATATATATATATATGTATTTTTAATGCATGAAACGGTATTTATAAAGTAGGATAAAGACTTTAGTGATGTTAGTTACTATATACATCGACTCTGACCTCATTTCTCTTTTCAAATTCTCTGGGTCATCACAGGTATATGAAGTACATCAGTGCCATAATATTATATATGGTATATGAAGTACATCAGTGCCACAATATAATATATATGGTATATGAAGTACATCAGAGCCACAATACATATGATATATGGAAGTACATCAGTGCCATAATATTATATGTATATGATATACTGTATGAAGTACATCAGTGCCACAATATAACATTATATGATATATGGAAGTACATCAGTGCCTTATATGTATATGATATATGGAAGTACATCAGTGCCATAATATTATATATATGGAAGTACATCAGTGCCATAATATTATATATATGGAAGTACATCAGTGCCACAATATAACATTATATGGTATATGGAAGTACATCAGTGCCACAATATAACATTATATGATATATGGAAGTACATCAGTGCCATTATATGTATATGATATATGGAAGTACATCAGTGCCACAATATAACATGATATGGTATATGGAAGTACATCAGTGCCACAATATAACATTATATGATATATGGAAGTACATCAGTGCCACAATATAACATTATATGATATATGGAAGTACATCAGTGCCACAATATAACATTATATGATATATGGAAGTACATCAGTGCCACAATATAATATTATATGGTATATGGAAGTACATCAGCGCCATTATATAATATTTAAATTCAACCATCAGATGTCCAGGTGGTCATAATGTTTTTGAAGTGAAGGTTCAGTCTGTTTTTATTATTATGGGATGTCAGCGGCTACAGGTAGCGTGATCTCCTCTGACCTTTGACCCCAGCTTGCGGGGAAGTACGACCGCGGCAAGGAGGAGGAGCTGCGTCTGTGGATCGAGGAGGTGACGGGCAAGAGGCCGGGCGAGGGCTTCATGGAGAGCCTGAAGGACGGCGTCCTGCTGTGCGAGTGAGTGACCTGGAGGTGGAACTCTGAGGAGTGTGTGTGTGACGTGTGTGTGACGTGTGTGTCGTAGACTCATCAACGTCCTGCAGCCCGGCTCCGTGAGGAAGATCAACCAGTCCAGCCAGAACTGGCACCAGGTACGGCTCCGGTGACCCGGGGTTCTCTGCCGGACCTTGAACTTTAACCTCTCCTCCTGCAGCTGGAGAACATCGGGAACTTCGTGCGAGCGATCACGGAGTTCGGACTCAAGCCTCACGACCTCTTTGAGGCCAACGACCTGTTTGAGAACGTCAACCACACACAGGTCCAGAGCACGTTGATCACTCTGGCAGGCATGGTGAGGACACACACACACACACACACACACACACACACACACACACACACACACACACACACACACACACACACACACACAGACACACAGACACACAGAGACACAGACACAGACACACGCACACAGACACACGCACACACTTGTGATATTGCATCACTGTTGCCATAGCAACTCTATGGACTCTATTGAATTTAACATGTTAAATGTTTAAACTTTTCTTTTATTGACATTTTGTTGTTAATATGAGCATTGAATAATATTTTTTATTAATTTAATTCAATTAATTTTATATTTAAAAGTAGATTTCTTTTTCATTAATTTAAAACAAAAAATTGTCATATAAAAAAAAATGAAAATCTAATCATAAAAAAATAAATGTACACAAATAATTGAAGTAAATTAATAAATAAACATTATTCATTGCTTAAGTAAACAAGGCTACCAATGAGAAAATATTGAATTTGGAATTTTCTTTGAGTCTATGGACTTAGAATATCAAACTCTGTGTATTTTTTTTTTTTTAATAAAATAGAATTGATATCCCTTTTTTAAATGTTAATATTTTAAATTTAATTATTTAAAAAACAAACAACCTTTCAATACAAAAATTGATTTAAATGATTCAATAAAAACTAATTGAGCGTTTCATTAACAAAAACATTAAATTCATTTTATTTTTTACTCTGAAAATGAAATCCAAAGTTTCAACATTTAAATATTCTGACGACACCGTTCCATGAAACTCTCTCTCAGGCCAAGTCCAAAGGTTTCGAGTCCAAGTACGACTTCGGGGTCAAGTACGCCGAGAAGCAGCAGCGACGCTTCGCTCCGGAGAAGATGCGAGAAGGACGGAACATCATCGGGCTTCAGGTTTAGAAAAAACCAGATTCTCAGTTCTCGAGCCGTCGCATCATTGCCCACCTCTGCAGATGGGAACCAACAAGCTGGCCAGTCAGAAGGGCATGACCTCCTACGGGACCAGGCGTCACCTGTACGACTCCAAGATCGGCATGGACAACCCGGAGGACCGCTCCACCATCAGCCTGCAGATGGGCACCAACAAGGGCGCCAGCCAGGTGAGCCGGCGTTCCATCTTTGTACCTCAACACCCGCAGCTGTCTGACTGAGCCCCCCTCTGTTGACCCCAAGGCCGGCATGACCGCCCCGGGGACCAGGAGGCTCATCTTCGACAAGAAGCTGGAGCTGGAGAACTGCGACACGTCCACCATCTCGCTGCAGATGGGCACCAACAAGGTGGCGTCCCAGCAGGGCATGACCACCTACGGGCTCCCGCGCCAGGTCTACGACAACAAGTACTGCACCCATCCCACCGAGGCGCTCTACGACGACAACGGCGAGGTGGTGGAGGACTTCGACGGCTACAACCAGTTCTCCGAGTGACGCGGGCCGGCGGTTCCGAACTCTTATTTAACGTTCTTAGATGTGGCCAGTTTAAAGTAATATATTCCTGAGGCTGAAGCTCTGAAACAAACTGAATCCTGTGCGAACGTTTCAAGCTGCTCTTTAGACACATTAAGTCCAGTGACGCAGTCTTGGAATGTTCTGTTGCTCTTGACCCACATTCAGTTTTTTTTTTGTTTTTTTTTCAGGATTCCAAACCCGGTTCGGAGCTGTTTTAAGCTGCTTTGTCGCCATCTGCAGGCTGATCCGCGCACTGCATCTTAAATAACTAAAGTGCGGCACATATTTTTTCTTAATATTTGCTTTGCTAGTTTATTTTTTAGTGATTTTTGTACGTGTGACGACGTAACAAATTCAAACAACGTTACGTTGATTTTCTTCGGCTTATCGCTGAGTTTGCACTTTAATTTTGGCGACACAGAATCTTGTGAAAAATTCTTGCCGAAGGTGTTGAATGTATCGCTTCGGTCGGAGCCACTAGCTTAGGACGCTCAAACGCTCACAGATGCTTCAGCGGTCAACCTGTCGCTCGACTTTTATTCCTTAAAGTATCGGATCACAATTGTCAGTATTATGAAGGAACATTTTGGGACGGTTTTTTTTAGACTTTTTTTCTTATCAAAACTGTAAGATTTGGGCTCTTTGATGAGCCGGGGTGACCTATTTAAGTGACACTGTTAATTAATAGTCAAATTAATAATATTTCAATTAATTTTTTATCACAAACTTTTCACTTAAGACACCTTTTTCTTTTCTTCGTGCACACAAAACAATCACAACATTTTCTATTGTTAAAATGTACTGTTTAATTTTTTCTTTCAGTAAAATCACCCCAGTTTAAAAACACTTTTGTTATAAAATAACTGTTTTTTTACGTTGAGTTTTGATCGCCCAAAATGAATTAAAATGTGGAGGTTTTGAAGGTCCAAATTTACGAGGTCAGTGAACACACCGTGTTGCGTTTATAGATCATTTCATTTACACTTAAAATTTAGCTGTGAAACCATTTAACTTCTCTTAAGGTTTTTTTAAATGTTAAATAACTATTTTATTGTCAAAATTATATCACAAAAAGTGCCAAAGCTTTTGATTGATTAACGTGGATACAGCCTTTGATTGACAGCATTTTTTTTTCCATTTAATAAAAAGTGTTGGATTCTAAACTTGATTTTTAAGTTCCAGACGATTAACTGTTGGACTTTTTCTTTCTTTTTTTAATTTGACTTTCACTGAACATGACATTTGTGCAATAAAACACTTGGAAAATCATTTAGTTTTTTTCTCTTTCTTTGCGTTTAAAAAAAACACAACATGTTTGTTACATCTTCAAAAATACTTTCACGTTTTAAAAAGACAACGGTTTTCAGTGCAGAGTGGACGAGACTAAAACACATGACGGTTTAAAAACAAATGGAATGTGTCGCGACAACTTTTTCTCTTGTGCTGTGTCTCAAATCACACACTTCTCTTAGTATACTAGAAGTTAGTATGCATCAGATAGTGTACGTACTAACTAGTAACTCATTCTCCACAGATAGTATGTCTCAAATCAAACTCTGCTGCTACACACTAACAGGAAATGACACGACAGCTTCTTCTTCTACTACTATTTAACGATGATTTCAACCAGCTGTAGGAACACTATCGCCACCTGCTGGCAGCACGTTTGGTTTGGATCAACAAATATGAGAAACTAAACCAAAGGTGAGATATTTATGCCGGTATCCGCAGCGAAGACGTGTCGTCCTCCTACTGCTGCTGAAAATACACCTGAAAGTATATGAATATACTGTGTATATATATATATATATATACCATTTACAACGTCAACGTCACTAAGATGGAGCCGTTTAGTGTAGAAAGTGTCCATCGATCCATACTTAGTTTTGTGGACGTTTAAGTACAATTTAGTGTGTATGGAGCACTACATTTCACATACTAAGAATTGAGACGCACTTGTGCACTAACAATACTAAGTTTAAGTACGCAAGTGTGCGATTTGAGACACGGCTCAGCTCTTATTTGTCAAAAAATGGTGGACGTGGTCGGGAGCGATGAGGTTCAGAAGGTGCACCGGCCCAGCCGGAGCTTCAGGTAAAAAAAAAACTAAAAAAAACTGGAGAGGTGAACTGGCTGATGGGAGGAGGAGGAGTAAACCGGGATCACTGATTGGCCGATTCGCAGGCGTCAATCCAGTCGCTGTAGACGTCCACCGGCTCGGACAGATCTTGGAAAACATCAGGTTAAGGAACAAATCGACAGACTTTCTTGAGGCGTTTACGATCTCTATGGATATCTATGGATCTCCATGGATGAAAAGGATACAAGTTATAGGAGTTTGAAACTCCTCCAGGCAGACGCTGCAGGAGATTATCCCAGTGTTCCGAGTTCTCTCCCTGGAAAAAACGGAAAAAACGGATTATTAAGATGTTGTTGAACTTCCTGGAGTTTTAAACAAACGTACATCTTAACGTCGCAGGACTTCTCGTGGTTGCAGAAAGGACAGGTGAACTGCGTGTCCAGGTTTCCGGTCATCTTCTTCTTAGGAGGAGGTTTCCTCTTGGACTTCCTGCGTCCCATTTCTGAAACATTCCTGCTTCAGTTCATCGCTTACGAGACGCAAACGTTGTCGTCATTCATCCGCCTCAGATGTATGAACGCCATGAATAGATTTAGATGTTTTTTTTTACACAGTAACTCGTATTGATGCAAGTGGAGGATGGAGGCTAACAGGCTAACATGCTAACGGCTAACAAGCAGATAAACGTGACGTAATTCAAGCGAATCATCAACAATAGTTGTGTTTAATGTGTTCATGACGATCATCTCGCTGCTTTCTTTAAAGCTTTTATTGTTTTTGTTCGTCTTACCTGCGGATGTTTGGCGGCAGATGATGATGATGCTGTGAGACGCTGCAGGCGACGGGCTGGAGAAGGCGGAACCCTTGAGTGAAAGGACGAGCTGATTGGATGTAAGTTGATCGACAGCCCCGAGAGCCAATGAGGTGACTCGACGCGGAGTTTTGGATGCTGCGTACATTGGGATGGCGTCAATAGAAACACATTTAAAATTAATAAAACATGAGACGATTTCCCAAAGAAGGGCGTTAATTACCTTAAATGTATTAATTAATTAATAAATAGTAGAATTGTGAATTTCGTTGCGATGATAAATAGTTGCTTTAATTAAAATAAAATAAAACAGTCTAGGTCAGATTCTGAACCACGCTAAAAACCTTTTAATCAAGAATATTCCAATATATTTTGTGTCAAATAAATAAATAAAGAAACTTTTAATTTATTTATTTTTTAAAACTAGAAGAGCGTCATTGGTCCGTGAGGGGAAGTGGGCGTGGCTTGTGCGCGTCAGGAAGTGGAGCGATGCTTGAACTCTGGTCTCATTTTTGAACTACTTTCTCTGCAACTTTTTTAGACTTAACCGAGGATCACACGCGGTGAGTGCATGTTTATTCTACATTTGAGAAAAGAATGCATCCAGAAAACGATTTAAAAAAGGACGTTAAAAGCTGTTAAAAAAAACAAATTGTGTAACTCTACTCCAGCTACGAAGCTAAAGCTAGTTAGCTTCTCACACAGCTGCTAATAACAACATTAATTCTATTACAACTATTTCCTGTTTTTTTATACGTGTATTCGGTGTTATTTTGCTCATTTTAGGGCGTGGGTGCATAAGTTATCTCTGCAGCAGCAGACGAGGAGTCACTGAGGATCTTATCTTGTCCTCACACACATTAGTTTAGTCTCCAAACGTAAACATTAAACTACTTTTTTAAATGAATGACGAGTTTTATCAGATGAAAACATGTCAACAGTGGGTTTTCATTGACGTTTATATATTGAAACGCTCAGCCAAACTAAAAACACTCTTTTATTGTTTTATTATTGACACAATGATGCGTTCACTGACCTCTTGAAACTGAACTTCTGACACTTTATACTGGTTTTGTTCTATGGAAAGTGGGTCATCATGGTGGCGGAGTCGGCGCCGGGCGACCTGATCAAAGTCCTCCACCTGCTGGTCCTGTCCTTCTCCTGGGGCATGCAGGTCTGGGTCTCCTTCATAGCAGGTCGGTTGGTGTCGGCGCCCGTTGCTGTTGCGTCTCTTAACGTCTGGCGCTGGTTGCAGGTTTCGCTCTGGTGTGGCAGGTGACGCTTCACACCTTCGGCCTGGTGCAGAGTAAACTCTTCCCCGTCTACTTCCACTGCCTGCTGGCCGCCAGCTTCACCAGCCTGGCCGTCTACGCCGTCTATCACCCGAGGGAGCTGCTGGACGCACACGAGGGTCTGCAGGTCCGACGCCGCCACACGTCCTCACACTCATGTATATTCATATAAAGACATAACATTATGACTTGGGCTGTAGTGACGCACTTATCTCAGTATATACGATATATTTCAATACACTTGCGTATTATTCACTTGTTGTTGATAGTTTAACTTTCTTTTGAAAGAACTGAAAGCCAAAATATTTCCAAACATCAGCTTTAAAAACCGCTGTAGTCGACCGTATCCCCTCGTTCTCAGTCACTGCCGGGATCTCGCAGGACTTCTTTCTTCCTCTAGCTACAGAGGTCGCGATGATTGCTTCCATCTAGCGGCCAGAAGTTTAATTGCAACACAAAAATTAACAAACGCTGTGAATATTTGCATGTTGCTTGTGAGTAAAAATTCGATACAGTGCTTTTGAATATTGATGTTATTTGGTTGTCTAAGAACATTAAATCAGAGTTCGGCAATTTTGGTCTAAACTGGTCCTTGTGAAGATAAAAAAATCTTCCAAGTTATTATTCTGACCAAGATTCTTCAATACCAACACAAAAATAATAACAAAGACAAAGAAAAGAACCACATTTTTTATCTAATATTTTAACACTTTAACATATTTTAAAATTCCTTGGTTTACTTGTTGCTAATGGCGTTGAACTTAAGGAAAATGGTTAGAAGAAGTTCCAGTTTTGGAACCAACAAAGTAGCGTCAAGGATGGATTGATTGATTGATAACAATATTTTTCAAGCACCTCATAAACTGGCACAAGGTATGTTTATTATGTTTTATTTCTTGCTAATTTTCTTTTTAATTTTCACCAGTTCAGTTTGGAGTCACTTTTACTGTTTAAACTAGTCCACTCGTGTTTTGTTTTGGTAATGCTACGCTACGAGCTAATGTGCTAACGTGATATGCTCTGAGCTAACGTTCCTGCTGGTGCACTTTAGCGCTAACGGTGACTTTGGGATGAATACAAACCATAAAGACTTGATTAAAAACTCGCATCCCACTTTTTTTAACGAAAAACCTTCCTCACACAGATGTCCCTGTACTTCGTCACGCTGGTCATGGCGGCTCTGAACGCCCGCTGGTTCGGCCCGGCGTCCACCGAGGTGATGTTCCAGATGAGGGCGGTGGAGACGGAACACGGCCTGGGAAACCAGATCGGACTCAAGAGCCAGAAGGAGGACTACGCCAAACTCCGGGAGCGGGACCCGAAGTACGGTGGTTACCGACGCACCTTCGGCCGCTACCACGGACTGTCCAACCTCTGCAACCTGATCGGGTTCATCTGCACGACGGTGAACCTGGTCTATGCGGCTCTGAACCTGTCCACCATTTAGAACCTTTTTAGGATCTTTTAAAAATGATTGTGACACAGTTTATGCCTTCAAATACTGACCTACATATTTCTGCTCCTCACGCTTTCAATCCTGTTCCAAGAAGTAAAATGTAGCTCACCATGTTTGTACATAAAGAAAATACATTTATAATTCATGCTTTTCTTTTTAATGTAGTTTGTGCCTAATCCCGCTGGGGGCGACAAACACTCGATGATAAGATATTTTTCTCTTGATTTAAATCGACAATAAAAATATTCTAAACAAATTATAAGTTTGTTGGTAAATGAAATGATATGAATGAATTTTTCAATATAGTTCTGTGTGTGATACAAATACTTAATTCTTAAAAGAATTCTTCTTTACGTCTTCTACTGTCTCCTCCAACAGTGTTTGACCAAAGACGAGTAAATCCACTTTGTAAGTTTTACAGTTAAAACCAGAAGTGACGAGTCATGCTAAGATGCACTCAAAATTCTTCTCGTGTCAAAAGTCACAAAACTGTTTATTATGTTGAGGCATGAGGAAGCAGCAGAACAAAAGAAACGTGCCAGACAAACGACGATTCTTGTTCCTCTGATGCAAGTCTTCCTCTTGAGAAACCTGGACCTCCACGTGTGCCCGGGGAGCCTGCAGCTGAGCAAGTAGATCCAGTCACTGAACAATCATGTGGTCACTGGGAGGTCAGTCGACCATCGGGGACTCGGAGCTGAGCCTCAGGTGTCAACATTCGTCTCCACTCTGGCTCTGGAACATCAAGCTGAGCTGGTTTCAATGTAAATGTGACACATCTTGAGCTGCTGCTGATTCTTTCAAGACTATTTCAAACAACAACACAAACCTACACAAGATGATTGTTTTAGGACTTCATTCTATTGTTTTCTCCCCTAACGGTCGCTTTGAAAAGTTCTGTTAAATTATATTTATTTTTCGAGTAAATGTCTGTTTTTAGTTCGAACTTTTCGATTAATTCTTCTTCATGATGAAGTTCATTTTAAATGTTAATTAATTTCCGCCCAAACTTCTCTATTTTATAAATATATATATATATATGTATGACGTCACGGCGATACACTTGTTCCCTTTTTTAAAAGTTCTGATCAAGATTCATTGATCGAATATTGACTCGACAGATGTTACTCTTGAGGATCAATATAAATATATATAAAAAATATATATTTATATATATATATACAGTATATGTATATATATCTATAGATATAGATATATATATCTATATATATATCTATATCTATCTCAATAAACCTGTTTCTTCCTCCGTCAATCCTCGTTGTTGACTCTCCATGTTGGTTTAACAGGGCGTGTGCGTCCTGCAGCGGGAGCGCGCACGTGCCGCGGGAGCGCGCCCCTCCTCCTCCTCCTCCTCCTCCTCAGCATCGGTCCAGCGTGGAAGTGTCATAAGGTCGCTGGTTCCACTCTCACGCGCACGGACTCCCACCCGCGGACTCACCACAGAACCTCCCACAGATCCGGGACCTGCTGCTGCTGCTGCTGCTCGCGTGCAGGCGGAGAACCTGGTGCCGGAAAAAAAGTTCTGGAGATTGACCCGCGAGGACCCACGGAACCCCGGGACTAGAAGTTGTTGACACAACAGAACCGTGAGTCAAAGTCTTGGTCGTTCACTTCCGTTTGTGTTGAAGCCGCTGACGTCACCGTGTATCCCGAGAAATCTACATTTTTATAAATATTTAAGCAGGTTTAATGACCTCGTCATCAAAGTTGTGTTCTTGTCAGAGATGAGGATCAGCGCCTCATATTCTTTCAGTGAGGTCGTCATCGATAAATGAGATGTACAGTAAAAACAAAAGAAGAAAATCAAGTTTCCAGAGGAAACAAAATCCAAATCGTATTGATGTCGGATGATTTTTTTCCCTCTTACCTGTCTTGGCTTTCCAGAGTGTCCCTTCCGACAGCTCATTTGAGCTTGGAAATGTATATTTATTTATTAAAAATATTAGTTTTTCTCTATTTGACGATTTACATTCTTGTTTTAAAAAAAGAGTCTAAAGCATTTAATCTATATATTTTAATATTATAAATAGGGGTTTACGTATCGCGATACAGAGAGGAACAAGTATATATGTGTAGTATTGTCGAGTACTTGACTCTGGTGTTGCAGTATTTACAGACCACATGACTCTTGACAAAGTCGTTACTGCTTTCATTTGTTTTCAAACCAAAATATGTCCAAAAATCAGCTTTAAAAGCTGCTGGACTCACTGTATCCTCTCGTCCTCAGTCGTAACTGCTTTCATTTGTTTTTAAACCAAAATATGTCCAAACATCAGCTTTAATAGCTGCTGGACTCACTGTATCCTCTCGTCCTCAGTCGTAACTGCTTTCATTTGTTTTCAAACCAAAATATGTCCAAACATCAGCTTTAAAAGCTGCAGGACTCACTGTATCCTCTCGTCCTCAGTCATGACTGCTTTCATTTGTTTTCAAACCAAAATATGTCCAAACATCTGCTTTAATAACTGCTGGACTCACTGTATCCTCTCGTCCTCAGTCATGACTGCTTTCATTTGTTTTCAGCCCAAAATATGTCCAAACATCAGCTTTAATAGCTGCTGGACTCACTGTATCCTCTCGTCCTGAGTCATGACTGCTTTTATTTGTTTTCAAAACAAAATATGTCCAAACATCAGCTTTAAAAGCTGCTTGAGTCACTGTATCCTCTCGTCCTCAGTCATCGGCTGGTACTTTCTTTAGCTGCGGGGGGACGTAATGGCTGCTGCTATCTAGCAGTCATTATTTAGTTATATCGCAAAACAAATACTGTTAATATTTTCATGTTAATTGTGAATACGAAAAAAAAAATCAATGTATTTTCTTTTATACACACAAAATAAAAAACATACATTTTGATTTGAAAGCCAAAAACTAAAATGTTCGTGGAAACAAAATCAATATTGATACAGTTTTGTTATACCAATATTTTCTCTTGAATTTGTAACCAGGGTATAAAAACTTTTATAGGTAGTATTATATATGAAATAATAAAGTATGTTTTCATGCTATAATGAATACGTTTTAATCTTCCTCGTGTTCTGGTCGCGGCTCCAGGTCGCCCCGTGTGACTCGCTTCAGCGCCTTAAGCCCGGTTCACAGAGTCATGTGACCCGTGGAGGTGCTGACGACCTTTACATCGTTGTGTGTGTGTTCTCTGACGCACAACTGCTGCGAAACACACTTGAACACAAACAAACTTCTCACGCACAAACACACAACCATAAAGGCAGTTTTGAGGTCAGTGTTACTTCCTCACGCTACGGCGCCCCCTTGTGTTCGCACCTTCGCCTGCTTCCTGTCTCAACACGATCGATATCTGACCACGAGCGGACATCTGGACACGTTCGGCTCCATAGAGTGGCAGCTGGTTCCTGCTGCGTCGTCACGGCGACGGGTCTCATCAGAGCCCGGGGGGGGCGGAGCCTAAGTGTGATCAGCTGTGTTTGTGTAGACGATTGTGATGAATCGAGGGAGACACTTGTGTAACCTGAGAACTGCTCTCACCTCATCAGACACACACACACAATCAACTACGCACACACACATGCGTATATGAAGATAAGGACGCACACACACACACACACACACAGATGCGTATAGACTCAAGCACTTATTGTGTTGTATACACTTCATATTGACACACACTAACAATCAGAAGCACACACAGAGGCATCAAAACACACACCGATGGACACACACAAAAAAACAGTAAAATACAGCTATACACACAACAGACGCACGTATTAAGACACACAAAAACACACACGTGCATGGACATACGTAAAGAAAACACAAACTGACATGCAGAAACACACAAAAAAACACCTGCATGGACAGAGATGTACACAAACAGGCACACACTGATGCACATATAGACACTCACACAAATACTTACACATAAAGGAACACAAAAAATGCTAACTTGCTAACACACTGACGCACACATAAAGACACACAGTCAGACACACAAACCTATACACTCATGGACTAAGAGACACGCACACAAATACGCACACATAAAGACACACAAAAAGCAAAATGGAATGGATACACGTGGAGACGCACACACAGACAAGCACTCAAAGACACACACACACCAATGCACACAATGGACACACAGACACACAAATATCCAAACATGAAGTTGACAAAAAATGTACACTTACATGTACTGACACACAACCACAGACCTACACAAAGAGCTAACACATTGATACGCACATGGACACACACAAATATGCTCACATTAATTAACACAAAAATGGACACACGTCTCAGACACTGACACACTAAAACGCAGACCTACACAAACAGCCACACATTGATACTCACATGGACACACACAAATATGCTCACAAATTATGAACACAAAAATGGACACACGTCTCAGACACTGACACACACAGACCTACACAAACAGCCACACATTGATACACACATGGACACACACAAATATAGTCACATTAATGAACACAAAAATGGACACACATCTCAGACACTGACACACACAAACACAGACCTACACACGTTGTTACACACATGGACACACACAAATATACACACATTAAATAACACAAAAATGGACACACATCTCAGACACTGACACACACAGAACAAACGTCATTTGAGTAAAAGGACCGAAATTTGGAAACACCTGTGTGTTGATCGAGTTTGTGCATCTTTTGGCGTCGCGCTCTGATGACATCATCGCCTCCTCCTCAGATGGCGTCCACCACCGACTCGCGGCTCCAGACGCAGCCGTCCCAGAAGGACGCGGCGGACCAGAACTTCGACTACATGTTCAAGCTGCTCATCATCGGCAACAGCAGCGTCGGGAAGACGTCCTTCCTGTTCCGCTACGCCGACGACTCCTTCACCTCCGCCTTCGTCAGCACCGTCGGCATCGACTTCAAGGTCAAGACGGTGTTCCGCAACGACAAGCGGATCAAGCTGCAGATCTGGGTGAGTTTGTCGACCGCTAACACACACACACACACATGGGTGTGTGTGTGTGTAGCTGGTGTTCTGGGCCGCCGGGTCGACGGCGGCCGCTGACGTTGAAGTTCACGGACGCACACAACGGTGTTGACTCTGCAAACACAATGAGTCACAGAGACGACAGTGTGAGACTCTGCTCGGAGCGTCGCGGTCCAGCCGAGTCCACGCCAAAACCAACACACACAATCGCACACCGGCCATGGAACAAACACACACCTTTGTTCAACACAAAGATGGAAGACGTCCGTTCTGGACTCATGAGTCAGCACTTTTCTTCATGCGTTGACCCTCATTCTGAGACACAAAACCTAAATCTAGAATTTAAGGTGAGCGGGGTCTGCAGTCTTGACTCCACCACCAAAAAGAAAATGGTAGCACGGCTAATGCTATCATCAACACAACACTATAAATGGACCAATCAGAAGTCTGTATTCCCAGAGCAGGAAGTCGGTTCACTCGTACTTGTATTCCCTTAATAATGAGTTGGTAGTTCACTCTTCCATTCATTCACTTCCTTGTATTCCCTTAATAATGAGTTGGTAGTTCACTCTTCCATTCATTCACTTCCTTGTATTCTCTTAATAATGAGTTGGTAGTTCACTCTTCCATTCATTCACTTCCTTGTATTCTCTTAATAATGAGTTGGTAGTTCACTCTTGCATTCATTCACTTCCTTGTATTCCCTTAATAATGAGTTGGTAGTTCACTCTTCCATTCATTCACTTCCTTGTATTCCCTTAATAATGAGTTGATAGTTCACTCTTCCATTCATTCACTTCCTTGTATTCCCTTAATAATGAGTTGGTAGTTTACTCTTCCATTCATTCACTTCCTTGTATTCCCTTAATAATGAGTTGGTAGTTCACTCTTCCATTCATTCACTTCCTTGTATTCCCTTAATAATGAGTTGATAGTTCACTCTTCCATTCATTCACTTACTTGTATTCCCTTAATAATGAGTTGGTAGTTCACTCTTCCATTCATTCACTTCCTTGTATTCCCTTAATAATGAGTTGGCAGTTCACTCTTCCATTCATTCACTTCCTTGTATTCCCTTAATAATGAGTTGGCAGTTCACTCTTCCATTCATTCACTTACTTGTATTCCCTCAATAATGAGTTGGTAGTTCACTCTTCCATTCATTCACTTTCCTTGTATTCCCTTAATAATGAGTTGGTAGTTCACTCTTCCATTCATTCATTTCCTTGTATTCCCTTAATAATGAGTTGGTAGTTCACTCTTTCATTCATTCACTTCCTTGTATTCCATTAATAATGAGTTGGTAGTTGACTCTTCCATTCATTCACTTACTTGTATTCCCATAATAATGAGTTGGTAGTTCACTCTTCCATTCATTCACTTCCTTGTATTCCCTTGATAATTGATAAGATTATGGGGGCCACATGTGGCCCTCAGGCCGCACATTAAGGGATCTAAGCTTTCCCAGCTACCTGGGGAGACAGGTAGGGGACACCTTGAACAGAAATGGACAGAAAAATCATTCACGCCTAAGATTGTGGGAGGCAACCGGAGTTCCCACAGGGAAGGATTCCGGGTCTGACTGTGCATGGGCGTGTTCCCTCGGTGCTGACTGACAGGCAGGTGTTTCCTCGAGGCAAGGAAGTAGACGAGCAGCAGACATAACAAAACGATCTCAGATCTGGTTTCCTTCAACTCTGCAGAGATAACAGAGGAAACAACAGCCCGTCATTCATGTGTGCCATGGAAACATGAAAAGCAAACGCACAACTTACACACACGCACTTGATACCACCAACACAACACATGTGCGTTTTCTTTTACTGATACACTATCTTGTGTGTGTTGTTTGGCAGCACAGACTCACAATAGTCGTGTCAGTGGCGACTCAAGCAACATTGAGTTGAGCTAAAAGGCATCATCGCGTTAATGGCTACATAAAAACCTTTTGTTTTACCCTGTTTGTTCAACAAATTAATATTTGTTTATGGACGTCTAAGTCACAGGTGATGTTGTGTCGTGTTGTACTGTGTTGCGGTGCATTGTGGGAGCAGCTCGAGTAGAGTTACTGACGTCATGAGTGACGCAAAGACAACACGTTGCCATGACAACCAAACGTCACAGAGCAGTCGACAGTTCGACTGACTGGCTCGGACAAGTTTGACGGAACTTGTTGAATTTGTGATGACAACCCGTTAAATAAAGTGTTTCAGTTGCCATGACGACCAGATGTAACACAATCAGAAGTACATTTACTTTAAAATTATATGTTTTTTTGTGTTGTCTCATGCTGTATTGTGTTGTCTTGTGTCGTGATGTTTCATGTCGTATCGTTCTGTATCATCTTGCATCGTATGTTTTTTGTCATTTTGCTTCTTGTTGTGGTGTGTTGTATCGTGTTTTGTCGTCTTGTTGTATCGTGTTTTGTCGTGTTGTGCCTTGTTGTATCGTGTTGTGGTGTGTCGTATCCCATTTTGTCGTCTTGTATCATGCTATCGTGTTGTTTCATGTCATATGTGTATCATCTTGTGGCGTGTTGTATCGTGTTTTGTCGTACTGTGTCTTGTTGTATCATGTGTTTTCATGTTGTATCGTGCTGTGGTGTGTCATCTTGTCTTCTGTCATGTTGTGTTGTGCCTTGTTGTGTCGTGTTTGTATCATGTTAAGATGTGTTGTGTTTGTATCATGTTGTGTTGTGTCATGTTGTGTTGTGTTGTGTCGTGTTTGTATCATGTTGTGTTGTGTCATGTTGTGTTCATTAGACTTCGAACACACATAACTGTAAGAAAATATTCAGGAGCTTAAATTAGATTTAAACCTTCAGAGCTTCAGTCGTTGCAGTGCATTCTGGGACTTGTCTCGGTCCATCTCGTGCAGAGTCACCGACATCGTGAGCGACGTCGCCATGACGACCAAACATCACATCACCTGTCATGGCTTCGACTGCCTGACTCACTTCAAACAGACACGCTCGACGTCACCTGTCGAAGCCGTGACGACGACTTGTCAAACATAGCGTCTGAGTTGCCATGACGACCAGATTCAACACAGTCGGGAGAATATTTCCATTGAAATGAATTCATGTTTTTAAATATATTTATTTATTCTTTTTATTTCTATTTCATATTTGAACCTTCAGGTGGATCTGAATGTTGTTCGACATCATGATTTAAATGTTATATTTATTAAACGCTGACGTTGTATTTGTAGATGATTCATTTGAATCAGGGAGGATTATTACGGCAGGTTCTCTCGGTTCTCGTGGATATAAGTGTGTCTTCAGGCGAGTTGACTTTCATCAGCAGGATCTTTCAGGGACGACTGCCCGGAGCAACTTCTGGCTCTAATGGAACATTCATAACCTTTAATGGCCTCTGGTTACCTGGGCAACCGTCTCACCCCCCCCCTCCTTCCTCCTCACGGACCAGAACGTCGGACAAACAGGACGTTGGAAAGTGTGCGACTTGTAACCGAGGAAACGGAGAGTTTACTTTTGTTCTGGTCGTCACGTCTCACTGGACCTCTGAGCTTCTGTTAGCATGTAGCTAATGAAGCTTTGTTAGGCTTCTGTGAGACTGTTAGCATGTAGCTAATGAAGCTTCTGTGAGATGGTTAGCATGTAGCTAATGAAGCTTCATGAAGCTTCTGTGAGACTGTGAGCATGTAGCTAATGAAGCTTCTTTGAGACTGTTAGCATGTAGCTAATGAAGCTTCTGTAAGACTGTTAGCATGTAGCTAATGAAGCTTTATTAGGCTTCTGTGAGACTGTTAGCATGTAGCTAACGAAACTTCATGAAGATTCTGTGAGACTGTTAGCATGTAGCTAATGAAGCTTCATTAGGCTTATGTTAGACTGTTAGCATGTAGCTAACGAAACTTCATGAAGATTCTTTGAGACTGTTAGCATGTAGATAATGAAGCTTCATGAAGCTTATGTAAGACTGTTAGCATGTAGCAAATGAAGCTTCATGAAGCTTCTGTGAGACTGTTAGCATGTAACTAATGAAGCTTCATGAAGCTTCTGTGAGACTGTTAGCATGTATCTAAGGAAGCTTCATGAAGCTTCTGTGAGACTGTTAGCATGTAGCTAAGGAAGCTTCATGAAGCTTATGTGAGACTTTTAGCATGTAGCTAATGAAACTTCTGCGAGACTGTTAACATGTAGCTAATGAAGCTTCATGAAGCTTATGTGAGACTGTTAGCATGTAGCTAATGAAGCTTCATTAGGCTTATGTTAGACTGTTAGCATGTAGCTAACGAAACTTCATGAAGATTCTGTGAGACTGTTAGCATGTAGCTAAGGAAGCTTCATGAAGCTTCTGTGAGACCGTTAGCATGTAGCTAATGAAGCTTCATGAAGCTTCTGTGAGACCGTTAGCATGTAGCTAATGAAGCTTCATTAAGCTTCATTTTCAGTAGGTGGCGCTCTCATCTTAAAGGTTTCATCTCAATAATTTCCTTAACCCAAAAGGTTAATCGACTACCACTGACTTTGATGAGTTCACTGAGAGGGGGTGAGGTGAAGAAAGTGAGTCTGGAGTCATGCAAACTTCTCACTACAATAACTCCTGAGCAATAGGTGACATTTTAGAAAATTAACAAAATCCATGAAAAAACGGCTTCACATGAGTTCGATGAGAGGGAGTGAGACAAAGAGATTGTTGTACAACAAGTGTGCAGTGAGTTGTAGAGCGTTAATTGCATCTGAAAAATGATTTGATTTGAGTTTGTAGACTTAGTTGTTTAGTGTTGTTTTCATATGTGTGAATCAAAACCAAATAATTTTGTGCGTTTATACTTTGTTGTTGGTTTTTTTATTCAGATTTTTCAAAAGTATTTTCTATTGTCTTCATATAAATTATATTAATGATTATTATGATTGCTCTGAAGCCACGTTTGTCTGTAAAATAAATAATTATTTTAGGTATTTTAAGGCCGAATTTTCAATTAAAAAAAAAAAAAACATCTCCCCCTGGTGGTGTTTATGAGCAGTGCCTTTATTTCGTTTATCGATTGTTTTGAAGAGAATATTTGTGTTAATATATGTTTTATGCGTTTGTTATTTAAGTATTGTTACAAATACAAATATTTAAAACGTAAATAACTTCGTAATTATTTATTTTACCTTTATTCAAGCTTAGTGGAAGTAAATATTTGACTTTTGTAATGAAATATCAATTATTTTGTACATATTTTGAAACTATTCTTAGTGAAGTTCTTCTCCTGCAGGACACGGCGGGTCAGGAACGGTACCGGACCATCACCACGGCGTACTACAGAGGAGCCATGGGCTTCCTGCTCATGTACGACATCACCAACCAGGAGTCGTTCAAGGCCGTCCAGGACTGGTGAGAAGATGATGGTCCACGAGATCTTGAAGGTTCATCTGAACCAGATCCTCTTCTTCAGGGCGACGCAGATCAAGACCTACTCGTGGGACAACGCTCAGGTCATCCTGATCGGGAACAAGTGCGACCTGGAGGACGACAGACTCATCCCGACCGAGGACGGCCAGATGCTGGCGGAGGATTTAGGTGAGGAGCGCCACCTGCTGTCCACTCTTGGATAAGAATTGTTTACGTGCTGTGACGGCCAGGGGGCGCTGTTGAGCCGAAATTAAGAAGAGACGTAAAAGTTAAAAAAACGAAAAGAAATCAAGTTAGTTTATAAAGGACTAAACGTTTACTGCATTTAAGAAAATATTGAAATAAATCAAATTATTTTAAATATATATATTAAAAAAAAGGGGTAATAATTAAAAATACAACAATACAATAAAATAAGAGACATTCAATTAAAGTGGGATTTAAAATGATTAATTCATAGAAATTAAATGCCTTGAATTAAATTAAAATGTTATTCCTGATCTGGACAAAGTTCAGGAAAGAAAGAAAGGATTATTGTTTATTTATCATTTTATTGAAATATCTACAATTTATTTTTCTACTTAAATATAGAACAACAAAACAATTTATTTGCACCTTATAGACTTTTTATTAAATAATCGTTATTTTATTTATTATATAACAGACAAACAATGTTTTCCTAAAAAAAACTAAGTTAAACCAAGAACCATAAGAACTTAAATTATATTTTACTTTATACACACAATAAAACCAGATAAGTGGAAGTTGGTATAAAGAAGGTGTTTAAAATAATTTTTTAAATCTTATAAAAGTGAATAAAAATACAGACGATATCCAGACACTGAGCAGTAATAAAGAAAACGTAGATTTTGAATTAAATGAGTTAAATTCAATAAATTAAATGTTAGAAACGGTTAATTTGACACCATCACTTCAGTTTTCGTTCCTTTTTTAACATTTTCTAATTATATTTTTTGGTTACTTTTATCCTCTAGGTTTTTTTTAATGGAAAAAGATAATCAATGAAAAATAGTATTAAAAAATGTAAATAATAAAAAAAAAAAACATGGCAGAAAATAAAAGTAATTATTAAAAATAAATGTTTTTTTTACTCTTCTCCAGGGTTCCAGTTCTTCGAGGCGAGCGCCAAAGACAACATCAACGTCAAGCAGGTGTTCGAGCGTCTGGTGGACGTCATCTGTGAGAAGATGAACGAGAGCATGGAGGGAGACATGAACCTAATATCCAACCACAGGAACCAGAACCTCAGAGACTCGCCGCCCGAGAGCCAGGGAGGCTGCTCCTGCTGAGACCCCCTTACACGTGAACACACACACACAACCACACACACACACACACACACACACACACACTGTGCCTCACAACAACATCTACCTGCTGATCTTCTATCAGACTCTGGTCTGTGTTGAGCTGATGGTTCAACTCCCGACACTTGACCACGTCTCACATCATCACCTTTTATTTATTCTGTCCAGAAAATGTTCTTAAATAACTGAGTCTCAGCGACGGAGACGAAATCCAAACTTTATTCATCCCAGTTTTTACCAAAGAAACAACCTCGAATAACATGCAAAACGATAGTTTAATCACAGAAAACTTCACTCGCGTCACTTAAACACCAACAGTATTGACGGTTCCTACTTTAAACAGTTATTTTAAAGCAGATATTTTCAAAGTAAATCACCTGTTTTAACTTGAAATTCAGTCGTTTCCTGCTGTAGCTCAAATAATACGTAAACACGTTTAGTTCTGCTGTAAATTCCCACATATTGAATAAATTTTATTTTAATTTCTCTTTGATTCAACATTGTTTTTACTCTTTTGTTGCCAAAAACTGTCTCTACTCTTACAAGAATCTTCTTAATTTTGTGTAACTTTTCTTCTCATCAATGAATCGTTTACTTCAATTCTCAACTCGGGAATTCTTTGTGGAATGTAGCCATTAGCGCGACAATGCTAACTAGCTTTTGTCTTTTCCTCAAATAAATCAATAGTTTCCTTCACAGGAAATCATTTAGCTTGTTAGCTTGTTAAGCTAAAGGCTAGCTGTCGCATGTTAGCATCACATTGACGAGTCTGAGACTGTTGCTGTGTAGACGACACTTGTTGTGCGACTCTTGTTGTTTTCTGGCAGTGAAACCAAAAAGGGTTTGTCTGAAAATAGATGGTCAAACTGTTATGGGGGGGTCTAATGCTATTGGAGAGTCAAAATGGAGTTTCAGAATTAAACCTTTACCTTTTATTTAAACCTTTATCTAAAAATCAAACACACAATGAAATCCTTGCTCCCATAGTGTAGTTTGTAATAGTACCTGTTAACAAAAGTAATAATAACCGTTAATAAAGTGTAGCCATCAGCGCAACAATGCTCGTTTGTTTAATTTTATAAAGGTTGAAAAAAAAAAGGACCATCGACTGGAGTCGAACTCTTTTTGTCGTATGCAACACAACTGTAACACAAACTAGATTAAAAAAAAGTTGACGCAACCTTTTTCAAAAACCCTGCCTGGTATTGCACAAGGGTTGTGTCAGGGCGGTCGCGCCCCCCGGCAGCGGTCAGTTTTATGACGGGTCGTGTCGTCATGTTTGCAGCGACCGTCGGGCGTGTAAAGAAATAAAGATCCTGTTACACTTTTTGTGAGTTTGTCGTAATTTACGAGCTTTATCAGTGCGAGCAGCGACACACACACACACACACACACACACACACACACACTCACAGGTTTCCTGTCCCAAACACGATCCTCCATTTCTTTTTCGTCGTAGCTCTGGCTTGACGAGGGATTCATTTCGTCACCCAACTGATGCAAATCCAGGGACGAAAACACCCCGAAACGAGCGCGTCTGATAAGACGCTCAAACGATCGGCGCTCGATTGATAAGAAACCGTTGGATGAAAATCAGTCGTTTCTCTCGACGCCTGTCGTCACCTTGAAGTTGTTAATAATATTTAATATCATTTATTTATTTAAATTGACTATTACAACGATAACTCCTGAGGAGTTTGCACGGTTTTCTTCTTGAATCTGGTTAACACAGTGATGAGTTTAATGAGAGGGAGTGAGATGAAAATAAAAGTGTTGAAAAACAAGAATAAAGTAAGTTGTGGTGGGTTTATTGAGTTAGAAAGTGAGTCTGAAAGTGAGTGTTGTTTAAATTAAATTGTGTTTTTGTGTTTATTGGTTCATATTATTGTTTTTTGTGTTTGTATATATCGACAGATTTGTTTGTATTCTGTTTAAAACACACAAAAAAAACATCGACTGGAATGGAACTCATAATGCATCATCATGTCGTGGTTGATTTTTTTCTTTTTATTGTATGCATTGAACCAACAAACACAAAAAAACACAATATTTGTGTAGCAGGATGTCAGGAAGTTTTGTTTGTAATAAAACCTCTTTTTTAACAGTAGTTCTATGAGCTGCGCTTTAAATATCTTGGTTTTAAGTATTATTCTTATTATATTGAATACTATAATAATATTTTACTATTTAATAATACTTCTAATGTGTGCATAAAAATACAGATCTATGCAAGTATGACTTTTAAATATTCATATTTTTTGAAAATAAACATATTTGATTTGCCTTCAACGTCCATCATCATCAATGAAGAACGCTGATTGCTCCGCCCCCTTTTTTTTCCCGAGAGTAAACAGCCTCTCGGCCACAAGCGCACACTCACTTCTTATCACGGCGCAACAGGCGTGCAACGGTGTCGCGCTATCCTCGGCATCTCAACCAACAAACAAGCGCTCGTCTGTTATGAGCAGAACCTTCAGACGCTCACTCAGGACTGAAGGATGACATGTGATCGCGGGTCGTTGGTGCTGCTGGTCGTCGCTTGTGCGGCGCTGGACGTCCAGGGCGTGTGGGAGTTGAACCACAGGAAAGGTAAATAAGTGATGACCTTGTGTGACCCCACACACGAGTGTTAACCATGTTTTTTTACCCCCGAAAACTTCAGTGTCCATCATGCTGGAGGAAGAGCCGAAGAACCCCAAGTGCTTCGCTGAAGGACGGAAGGACTTGACGTGTTTCTGGGAGGAGGATGAGGAGCGAGCCGGGCCTGTGGACCAGTACTCCTTCACCTACACCTACCAGTGAGACACACACCTCTCACACACACTGAGAAGTCCAATGAGTTCGTAGATCCTCTTCATCCATTTTTGGAGAAAACACAAGGGATACCACAAACACATTTGTTTTCCAGCCTTCTGGTCACCATGACCCAGAGACAACACAAGGGATACCACAAACACATTTGTTTTCAGGCCTTTGGGTCACCACGCCCCTGAGACAACACAAGGGCTACCACAAACACATTTGTTTTCCGGTCACCATGACCCAGAGACAAACCAAGGGATACTACAAACACATTTGATTTCGGGCCTTCCGGTCACCATGACCCAGAAAAAACACAAGGGATACCACAAACACATTTGTTTTCAGGCCTTCAGGTCACCATGACCCAGAGACAACACAGGGGCTACCACAAACACATTTGTTGTCGGGTCACAATGACCCAGAGACAAACCAAGGATACCACAAACACATTTGTTTTCGGGCCTTCGTGTCACCATGACCCAGAGACAACACAGGGGCTACCACAAACATATTTGTTTTCGGGTCACAATGACCCAGAGACAACACAAGGGATACCACAAACACATTTGTTTTCGGGCCTTCGGGTCACCATGACCCAGAAAAAAACACAAGGTATACCGCAAACACTTTTTTTTTTTAGCCTTCGGGTCACCTTGACCCCGAGACACCACAAGGAATACCATAAACACATTTGTCTTCGGGCCTTCAGGTCACCATGACCCAGAGACAACACAAGGGATACCACTAACCCATTTGTTTTCGGGCATTCGGGTCACCATGACCCAGAGAAATCACAAGAGTTGAAGACTCTAAATTGAAAAAAAAAGTGTTACTAATCCATAAATAATGGTTTGATATTTATTTTTCATTCCATATTTAGTTTAATCTAAAAACAAAATGATCTAAAAGCTCGACCAGCAGCTAAAAAATTAAAGTTATATGTGGATTTAACTAGTAATAGAATCGTTACATGGCTATCAGAAATATTTCTCAACGGTCGGTTTTCTAGTATTATTTTACCCCAAACTTCAGGTCAAAGGGCGGTGTGTGGCCCCCAAAACCCCCCCTTCCTGACCCTTGTTTTCCAGAACACACACACTTTCTCCATTAATCTGGAAATATTCACTTTTGTCCTTTGTGACATTTTATTTTGTGAGGTTTAGAGTCTTTAACTCTTGCGATTTCTCTGGGTCATGGTGACACGAAGGCCCGAAAACAAATGTGTTTGTAGTATCCCTTGTGTTGTCTCTGGGTCATTGTGACTTGAAAACAAATGTGTTTGTGGTAGCCCCTGTGTTGTCTCTGGGTCATGGTGACCTGAAGGCCTGAAAACAAATGTGTTTCTGGTATTCCTTGTGTTTTCTCTGGGTCATGATGACCCGAAGGCCAAAAACAAATGTGTTTATGGTATTCCTTGTGGTGTCTCAGGGTCAAGGTGACCCGAAGGCTCCAAAAAAAATGTGTTTGCGGTATACCTTGTGTTTTTTCTGGGTCATGGTGACCCGAAGGCCCGAAAACAAATGTGTTTATGGTATTCCTTGTGGTGTCTCAGGGTCAAGGTGACCCGAAGGCTCCAAAAAAAATGTGTTTGCGGTATACCTTGTGTTTTTTCTGGGTCATGGTGACCCGAAGGCCCGAAAACATTACTTATTTTATTAACATTACTACCTCACGTAAACCAACATATCATCAGCGTAGAGAGAAACCTTGTGTTCTTTACTTTTTCAGTGGTTTTAAGTGTAGAAAAGCGAAGTAATACTGTGATATAAAGTAATATCTGGAGGTTGATGTATTTCTCCGGCTCAGGGGCGAGAGCAGCGGTCAGTGTCCTCTGGTTCTGGTCCGACGGGCCGGAGGGAAGAAGCCACTGTACGTCTGCCACCTGAACCAGACCCTGATGTTCGTCAACATGGACGTGAAGGTTCAACGCCGGGGGGTGCTGATCCACAACAGCAGCCTCCAAGTCGAACTCGTCTGTGAGTGACCTTGACTGACCCTTGTTTGACCCCGTGATGTCATCACGTCATTTAAAATCTGCTGAGTCTGGGGTTTTTTTGTCTCACTTTCCATGTAAACAAAAGTAACTAAAGTTCATCAAATCATTCTCAATGTTTTTAGTTTTTAGTTAATTACATTATTGACTAATAACTAAAATCAAAGATTATATGATTAATCTTTTTTTAATATCTATATTTTTGATTTGAACATTCTCAAAATAATAAATACTGTTGCTGTGGAATCCTTGAATGGTTCCGGGTCGTCACATGATCGCCTGCATGTCCTGTGATTGGCTGAAAGTTCCATCAAGTAGCTCGGTGCTCTATATATTTGTTTTCTTGTATTTAATTATTGACCTAAATATAAACATACATAATAATACACAACTACCTTCACACACACACACACACACACACACACACACACACACACACACACACACACACACACACACTTGCATAATAATACACAACTACCCCCCCCCCCCACACACACACACACACACTTGCATAATAATACACAACTACCCCCCGCCCCCCCCCACACACACACACACACACTTGCATAATAATACACAACTACCTTCACACACACACACACACACACACACACACACACACACACACACACTTGCATAATAATACACAACTACCCCCCCCCACACACACACACACACACTTCCATAATAATACAAAAATACCTACACACACACACACACACACACACCAATTAATACACACAACTACACACCTAAATATACACCTACATAATAATACGCAACTACCTTCACACACACACACGTGTTTATACACATCTACACACCTAAATATACACTTACATAATAATACACAACTACCTACACACACCTATTAATATACATATACACACCTAAATATACACTTACATAATAATACACAACTACCTACACACACACCTATTAATATACATATACACACCTAAATATACACTTACATAATAATACACAACTACCTACACACACACCTATTAATATACATATACACACCTAAATATACACTTACATAATAATACACAACTACCTGCACTTTAATTAAATAAAAAAAAAAAGTTCAATATATAAAATTATAATATATATTATATTTCTCATCTAAAATGTTATACATTTTAATTTTAATCAAAGTATCTTGTCTGTCGTTGCTAGTTCTGTTGGACCCGCCTGCGAACGTGACAGTGACCAGTCTGGACCAGCAGGGTCAGCTGATGGTCCGGTGGCTCCACCCCCCTCTGAGGTACATGGATGACAGCATGATCTATGAGGTCGCCTACACGGAGGTCGAAGGTCGAGTTGAAGAGGTATTTTTTTCAACAAAAAAAAATGGGTTGGACTGCCGGTGAGGGGCTTCAACTGTGGTGCCATTTCCAGGTGGAGGAGGTCCAAGCCTTAGAGCTGGTCCTGAGGGGCCTCCAGCCCGGGACCAAGTACAAGGTCCGAGTCCGGGTGAAGCTGGACGGCATCAGCTACAACGGCTACTGGAGCGAGTGGAGCGAGCCGGTGTTCCTGGAGACGCTGCCGGCAGGTTAGACTCGTGTTCACGTCCTCGTTGGGATTCAAAAGAGATTTAAAATGTTTGCCATCAAACTAGAAATCAACCCACTCATCGTGTCCTTGACCGTCGTCATCACCTTCATCCTCCTGATGTTCACGCTCATGGCGCTCATGTCCTACCGCGGGTCAGTCCTGATGGAGGACGACTTTCCAACTGGATCTCTGGACAGAGTTCAAGAAACTTTTGTTTTTGTCGTCTCAGGTATCTTCTGAGGAAGATCTGGCCCGCTATCCCGACTCCTGACAACAAGTTCCAGGATCTTCTCACCATCTATAGAGGCGACTTCCAGGTGGGCTTCAAGAAAACATGTGCAAAGATACGATATATAGTGATACTGTAGTAACAAGTATAAATGTGTAGTATTGTCGAGTACTTGACTCTGGTGTTGTGATACTGTAGTAACACGGATATATGTGTAGTATTGTCGAGTACTTGACTCTGGTGTTGTGATACTGTAGTAACACGGATATATGTGTAGTATTGTCGAGTACTTGACTCTGGTGTTGTGATACTGTAGTAACACGGATATATGTGTAGTATTGTCGAGTACTTGACTCTGGTGTTATGATACTGTAGTAACACGGATATATGTGTAGTATTGTCGAGTACTTGACTCTGGTGTTGTGATACTGTAGTAACAAGTATACATGTGTAGTATTGTCGAGTACTTAACTCTGGTGTTGTAGTATTTACAGACCACATGACTCTTGACGAAGTCGTAACTGCTTTCATTTGTTTTCAAACCAAAATATGTCCAAACATCAGGTTTAACAGCTGCTGGAGTCACTGTATCCTCTCGTCCTCAGTCGTAACTGCTTTCATTTGTTTTCAAACCAAAATACGTCGAAACATCAGCTTTAAAGGCTGTTTGACTCCACTGTATCCTCTCGTCCTCAGTCGTCGCCAGGATCCATCTAGCTCCGGGTTTTTTGTTTTATAGCAACATAAAAATGAACAAACACAGTGACCAATTTGAAAGCAATATCGATATATTGTTTTTGAATATCGATCTGGTAATGTGGAAAAAACAACGTTACGATATTTCAGTGTATCGACATTTTCTTACAAGCCTGGTATCATCGCCAAATACAAACTTACATGAACACTGCAGCGCCCCCTGGTGTTCAGAATGAACCCTATTAAGGCCCAGGGGAGACCAGTTGTTGGTGGACCAGATGTGATCCTCTTCTCATTCTTCCCACTTAAATCTGAGGTTCTGTTGGTTGTTTCCACAGGCATGGTTGGGACAGACGGACGGACCTCTGTGGTTGGGTCCACCTTTGGTCTGGTCCGAGGAACGCCACAGTGCCGTGGAAGTCCTGTCAGAGCGGAGCCCCTCACTCCGTTCACCACCTCTTCCCCTGAAGACCTCCACGGCCGGTGGGGTCACCGTGAAGGAGGACAGGGGGCAGCTGGAGCGCGGGGACTCTGCCGAGACTTGGCGGTCCGCTCGGAACTCTTCGCTGATGGACCACCTCCGTGGGACCCACAAGCACACGGTGCCGTGTTCGCGCTCTTCCCTTCTGGAGTCTCAGGACGCCTACATCACGCTGAGCGACCAGCACCCCAGCGAGGAGGAGAACCTGGAGGAGAGCGTTCCTCTGGAGGTTCTGTTCGCGTCGAGAAAGGCGGCGCGATCCGAGTCCCACTCCGACCTCGGGTCTGTGCGGCAGGGTTCCGGGTCGGGGCGTCTGTCGTCCGAGTCCAGCTTCGAGTATCCTAACCCCAGCTTGAGCCACAGGGGCCCCGGGTACACCTACATGGCGGTGGCGGACTCGGGGGTGTCCATGGACTACAGCCCCATGAGCAGACCGGACGACTTCGGGAAGGTGGTTCTGTACGCCAACGACATCCCGGCGCACAGGAAACACTTCCTGTCCAGGCCGCAGGTCCTGGATGAGACCTGGCGGGACACGTGAGGTGGGCCGCGGACAGGGGTCTCCTTCCAACAACCAGTCGATACTACTTTTCTTTCAGGTCTTTATTCACTTTGAATACGTTTCTTTCAACACTGTCTCGGATTTGGTCTTTAAAACTGTAGATATTTTTACCCAGAATTCTTTAAATGTAGATTTGTTGGGAGGTAAAGTTGTCACCACACCTGTGTATTTACTAGGGGTGTGTATCGTCAAGAATCTAGCCATACCATACGCCTCACGATACGATATGTTGCGATACTGTAGTAACAAGTATATATGTGTAGTATTGTCCAGTACTTGACTCTGGTGTTGCAGTATTTACAGACCACATGACTGATTTCATTTGTTTTCAAACCAAAATATGTTTAAAACATCAGCTTTAAAAGCTGCTGGAGTCACTGCATCCTCTTGTCCTCAGTCACCGCCTGGGTCTTGCAGGATTTTATTAAATATATTTTAAAATATATTTAAAAATACTAAATAATAATTTGGATTATTTTATTCTGCCAATACTTTAAAAATAAACCATAAAATAGATTTTATTTATAAAAAAATATATACATTTCTGTTAAATATCAAAACAGTATCTTAGAAAAAAATACCCCACACCCCTAGTATTATAAAAGTACACATTTTTTGTACGTGTCTTGTTGCATTAAGCTGTTTAATCAATTACTTGCTATATACATTTTTTTTAATGCGTTTAAACTAGATTAGTTGTAGGTTAAGTCACATCTTAACTTTGAGGTCTTGACTCGTTGTGTTTAGTGCAGTTTAATGTTAATTTATGATTAAATAGATACATTTTCTATAGTAGTTTTTATTGTACATTTTTCCATCTAATAATTTCGAAACAACATAAAAATACTTTTTTTTAACATTTCAACGCTTTTTTTTTTCTACTTTATGTCAGAAATATATGTTGAATTATACATTTTGTTGTACAGAAGTCGACGTGAGAAAAATATTTTCTGTGGAATAAATAAACTTCAGCAACAAATCTTCAACGATTCGTCTCTGAGTGTATTTTTCATTTTTTCACCAACTTGAACTCCATGGACTCGTCCGTGGCGACCAGCAGCTGCCACTCCCGCTCCACGCCCGTGACCCCCGTGACTCCCGTGACCCCCGTGACCCCCGGGCCGGACAGGTAAACGTTCCAGATCTCCTGCAGGCCGGCGGCCGCCGCTTCGTAGCTGGCGTCTTTGTCCAGAGTGCACCTCGCCGAGAAGTACCGGTCCAGAACATCCAGGACGGGATCGGTCCCCGAAGACTCCGCAGCGGCCTCTCCGGACCAGAAGGAGGCGAGGACTCGGCAGGACCCTGAACTGGACACTCGTGCGAGGAAGGCGGCGGTGTCGCACAACAGTGCGGCGAGGTGCGCGGCGGAGGATTGTTCTCCGGTGTGGAGGCCCGGGTGGCTGCTTCCTCCGGGTCCACAGAGGAACTCCTTTAGTCTGTCCACGATGATGAGGGAGGGTCGAGGGCTGTCGGGCTCATGGAGGGACGCCACCTGCTGGAGAAGGTCCTCCAGTGTCCTCGGGTAGGAAAACTTGATTTTCTGAAGATGGAAAACACACAATTTAGTTAATATCCAAGGATTTGTATTTACATTCTACACATAAACTACAATTAAACAATGTTAAAAAAATTAAAATTAAACATTTAAACACCTTTTTACTTGAGGTGTGTATTGATCACGATACAGAGGCAATCATACGATATTTTGCGATACTTTAGGGATATATGTGTAGTATTTTCGAGTACTTGACTCTGGTGTTGTAGTATTTACAGACCACATGACTCTTGACGAAAGTCTTAACAGCTTTCATTTGTTTTCGCACCAAAATATGTTTAAAACATCAACTTTAAAAGCTGCTGGAGTCACTGTATCCTCTCGTCCTCAGATCAATTGGTCCAATATAATTTGACAGGCATATCTATGGAATGCCAGAAGTGCCGCAACTGAGTATTATAGAAAATGAATGGAAAGAGGGTTGCGTATTGTATTGAAGAAGGAACCAGAGGTTGTCGACTGGAAATGAGTGAACCCAGACCTGGTCAACAGGATGATGGATTTTATTAACTGTGGGTCGAAGCCCAGCAGATAATTCACGAGCAATCCGTACAAGCTTAGAATCCAGAAATCATCAAAGTCTTACAGCATTCACATTGACTTTATTCAGTGCACAGTGGGGTCGGCCTTCCGGACCTCCTCGGCATGACGATGCCTGGACACTCGGCCAAGGTGATTTCAAAAGATGTTTCCCAATCTCATTATATAAGATGTTTGTCTCTCAAATGTGTGTGTTTCTGGTTTCTCCAGTAGCTGGAACAGTCATTAGGATGATGTCAGTGATCTTGGACCAATAACCCTTTACGCCACAACAATTGGCAAATTCTTGAGATGCGATACATACTGATACTGTAGTAACAAGTATATATGTGTAGTATTGTCGAGTACTTGACTCTGGTGTTGCATCATTTACAGACCACATGACTCTTGACGAAGTCGTAACTGTTTTCACTTGTTTTCAAACCAAAATATGTCCAAACATCAGCTTTAAAAGCTGCTGGAGTCACTGTATCCTCTCGTCCTCAGCGATCAATATTTTGGTCCAATTTAATTTGACAGGCATATCTATGGAATGCCAGAAGTGCCGCAATTGAGTATTATAGAAAGTGAATGGCAAAATTCTGGAGATGCGATATATAGTGATACTGTAGTAACAAGTATATATGTGAAGTATTGTCGAGTACTTGACTCTGGTGTTGCATAATTTACAGACCACATGACACTTGATGAAGTCATAACTGCTTTCATCTGTTTTTTTAAACCAAAATATATCCTAGTGTCACCGTATCCCCTCGTCCTCAGTCATCCCAGGATTTCATGTTTCCTTTAGTCGTAATGACTGCTGCCATCTAGCGGTTTGAAGTTTAATTGCAACGTGGTCGTGGAGAAGTGTTTACCTTGAGACTCTCCGGACTCAGGTTCTTAACGCACTTCTGCACAGATAATGGCAGACTTTGTATCTTCGTCTGGGTGAAGAACTGAACTCTGACGCCCGCCTCAGCCGCAGCCGTCACGGCCGCCAGCACCAGCAGCGACCGGCAGACGCGGTGCTCGCCCACCAGCAGCGCGCTGTCAGCCGGCGGAGTCGAACCGGCGGCTTCATCTTCTCCTGCGCCTTGTGACGAGAACGTTTTGAAAACTCGTGTTAGAATGTCCACCATTTTTTCTAAGCGAGTCCACTTTCCCGCGTCTGTTTACATGTCGCACGCTTGTGTCACCGCGAATCTAGTCCCTCGTAACAACACTAGTTCCGCGTTGTTATTTTTTGTGCAAATTCGATTTAAAATACATTTAAATAGATATAAATATATTTAATAATAAACCATAATTTATTATGTTTTTAAAATGTAGAAGATGCTTTTTGTAATAAAGGAAATGGAAGATTTATTTTAAAAGCGGGAGGACTTCCGGTGTCGGGATCAAAACAAGCCAAGCAAGATGGCGCTCAGCCTGACGGAGTCTCCTCTGGACGTGGAGCCGGGGACCAGAGCCTCGGCGCGGCGGTGCCGGGGCCGACCCAAGCTCACGGACTCGGACCGAGCCCAGAGGCGCCTGGAGTCGCGGAAGAAGTACGACGTCCGGAGGGTCTACCTGGGAGAGTCGCACACGCTGTGGAGCGAAGTCCGCCGGAGGACCAGCCTGAGCGACGCGGGTCTGGCGGACTACCTGATCCTGCTCTACTCCACCTTCGGGGAGAAGTACCCGGAGGAGCACGGCGGGTCGGTGGTCTTCAGTCACCTGCTGTGAAGGTGGAGATGTTGTTTCTAAAGATGTCGTTTCACTGCAGGAAGAAGAATGATGGAGAGAATGCAAAGAAACAGAAGAAAGGTAAGAGAAACAACTGGGTTTTAAACAGAAATAGTTTGAGATGAAAGTGTTTTTTTTTTTAGTTTCTCATCTGAGATGTTTATTATTGTATGTACGTTTATCAATGTCATCCGAATATTTAAAGGTTAAATTCAAAATTTCAAATGGATTTTTCTCTTATTAAAAGGTTTTTCTTTAAGCAAAGATTTTTTTGATTTTTTAAAATAATTGAATTGAATATTTTTAATGAAATGTTTTAAAAAAAATCTTATTTATGATTGTATGATTTTTTTTTTTTTTTAACAATTTAATCAAATATTTCAACAGGTTTTTTTATACACAATAAACAAATACAATTCAATAAATCAAAATGTTCTAAATTCGGTTTTTTTTTAAAAATGTAAAGCTTTTTAAAATTCAGTCTTGTTTTTTTTTTACTAACATATTAGTATTAATAATAATAATATATTTTATATAAACTTGTGAGACATTTAATTTCACAGCGTCCTTCAAATAAATCAAAAACATGATTAATTAAAAAACAGAACAGTAGTAACAACAATTTAGATTCATTAATAAAAAGCATATTAGAGTAAAACTATTATGAAAGTCAGTAAAAAAAAAAAGTGAATCCATTTGACAGTTAAATATGATATTAAAAAAAAAGCAACGTCTGTTTTTAAAACGTGTTTCTTTGTCGTCATGTGATCGTCTGCACGTTGCATGATTGGCCGAAGTAGTTCGGTACTTTTCTTAAATATTATTTTTCACATAATAAATTGATACATTTATTTATTGTCTTCTTTTTATCTTGTGTATGTTTTATTAGTTATAGTTTTGTGCTTTTAGCTTATTTAATTTAGTCACTAATTCTCAAAACTCTTATTTTACTTTTCATCTTACGATTGTTTAATTAAACATTTATTTATTGTGTGTATTATCTCATTTTTTTATTTTATTTATTAACATTTTAAAATGTTCTTTTCTTGTATTTATTCTCAAAACTATTTTCTATGTTGTTGATTTACTATGGACGTATATCAGTTTTATCAGATTTGTCTTAATAAATAAGTATTAAATCCTTTTTTTAACGATTGAATTTGTAAATTTCTACCTTGAAACTTTCAGCCAATCCTGTGCGACGACGACAATCACGTGATTTCGATCTAGTAGCTCGGTGCTCTGTTGGCTTTGTCTGGTGACACTATTATACTAACATTTTTATATTGAATTTAAAAGGCTTTAAAAATGTTAATATTGAATTTAGAAAACGAATTTTTGGAATAAGAATATCAAACTCTATGTGTAAAACATTTTTAATGTAAATATTCGAATTTAAATGTTGAAAAAAATCTTAAAAAACAACATTTAAAAAAAATCAAATCAAAATTAAACCACTTAAAAACTGATATACTTCCCTATGGAAACCTAAAGAAACCTATGTATTCCAGGCATGAAGGAGTGCGTGACGAGCCTCCGCAGCCTGGTCCGCTGGTACCAGGAACACTCGAGCTCCTGCCCGAGCGAGCCGCACCTCATCGCCCTGCGTCCGCACTGCAACTTCTCCAGCGCCGCCGTCTGGAAGTGTGACTCGGACCACTCCTTCGTCCAGTACCTGATCTCCGTGCCGAGGGCGGCCAGCGACTCCGAGCGAGACGAGGAGGAGGACGCCGGGCCGGAGCGCACGGGCCGGAGGAAGCGCAAGGATAGACGAGGCGCAGATGTAAACATGGAATCGGATGAAGATGATCCACACGAGAGCGCGGCTGAAGCTCTAGAGGTCTCTCCTAAAGATCTACCCCACGAGTCTCCCTGGCCCGGATCGGCTGGAGTGGATGGTTCGGCCATGTTGTCGGAGGGTTGTTCGGTTCACCTGGACTCTGAGGTTCTGGTGCCGGCGTCGCTCCAGGAGCCGGAAGAAATGTTCGACGCGCAGGAGCTTCAGAGTGTGGCGAGCGGAGGTGTCGCGGCGGAGCAGAGGACGGCGTTGGAATCTTCTCAGGTGAAGACGGCGTCATGAGTCTAAATATCACTTAAATCGCTACCATTCTGTGCATTTTATTATGACATTATATCAGTGCCATCAAATATTAAATGACAGAATTTTACATTTAGAATGTGCAACCTTTGATTTTGTTTTATAGAAACAAACAATTTCTATATTAAAACGATGGATTTGTTGTCACTGATGGAAGGTCTGACCATGAATAGATCTAGAAGTAAGAACCAGAATTTTAAAGTTTACTCTGAAAGAAAGTGGAAGCCAGTGAAGAGTTTTAAGGATCGGAGAAATGTGAGTTCTTCTACTAGAGCGGCTCAGAATTGTTGCTGCAGAGTTTTGTATCAACTGCAGGCGAGACACATCCTTCTTGTTTAGACACCAAAATAAACTGTTACAATATTCCAGACGAGAATAGAAAAGAGCTTTACAAATATTACTTACTAACTTATTTTTATATTTAAAGACTGATTTATTTATTTTTTAGGTATTTTCACAATAAATATTTTTTTTACATATAGAGTTTGATATTCTAATTCTAATAATCCAAAAATAAATGGACTAAATTCAATTTTTTTTTATTTTAGTCTTTTGAATTCAATATTTAAATAGTATAAATGTGCCACCAGACCATACCAAACGAGCACCGAGCTGCTTGATCTTGTGCTTCTATGTTGTCACATGATCATCTGCGAGTCACATGATTGGCTGAAAGTTCAATCAAGTAGCTCGGTGCTCGTTTGGTATTGTCTGGTGACACCGTTATACCATTTGAAGATTGAATTTAAGAGTAGATATTAAAGAATATTGAATTTGGAAAATATAAATTTGGAATTATTTGAAATAAAAACCAAACTATGTGTAAAAAATAATAATAATAATAATTTAAAACGATGTCAACCTTTCAATATAGAAATGATTAACTTAAATTATTCAATACAAAATAGTTTAATGTTAATAAAACAACAACATTTCTATAAAAATATTCAATGTTAAATTCAATTAAGACACTGATTTACTGCCATAGATTTTACGGGTTAGAAATATAAAAAAAATGCTGTTAAATAAGTTAAAATGTCATAAAAGTGGATGTTTCAACTTCACGCTGGTCAATAAAAGGGTCGATGTTGGTTGTAGTTGATCATCATCACCGGACCCTCGTACCAGGCTCTGGCGTCCGAGGGGATCCAGCTCAACATGGCCGACGTGGGTGCAGACGACGACCTCTCGTGCGCCGCCGTAGAATCCAAGATGGCCGACGCTGAGGACGAGCAGCTGCTGCAGCCTTCGGGCGACGCTCTGAGCTGTGAGAGCGAGCAGAGTCTGAGCAGGTGACGTCCTGAAGTCCTACGATGATGGAAGTAAATCAGTGCCAGACTATTTATTGAATTTGAATCTGATTATAATTATGTAATATTGAATTCAATAATATATTGAAATCTTGAATTTTTAATGTTTATATTTATTAATAATTGAATAAAATAAAAAAAATGGGTTTTTTTTTTTACACACATTGGGTTTGATATTCTAATTTCAAACAATTAAAAAATAAATTGTTGTGAAAAAAATGTTGTAAATTGAATTTTTGAAGCCTTTTAAGTTTTATAACCAGAACTGAGTTACTTTCAGCCAATCACACGACACACAGACTGTCATGTGACATTTTTATATGGAACTTAAAAAGCTACAAATGGAAGAAAAAAAATTGAATTTAAAAAAATAGATTTTTCACTATTGGAATTTTGATATCGTACTCTATGTAGAAAAAAAAAATCCTTTTTAAAAAAAAATGATTTAACGTTTTGAATTTGGAAACAATGGAAAAAAATCTTTCAAAAACAATAAAGTTTAAACATTTTTAATGTTGACTTTTTTTTATGTATTTTTATGCATTTAATTATAATTATGAAATATTGAATTCAATAATATATATATATATATATATTAAAATGTTGAATTTTTAATTAAATAATTTGTAGATTTAATCATTAATATTTAAAAAATAATTGAATAAAAAATAATTTCAAAATGAATTATTTTTTAACACATAGCGTTTGATTTTCTAATCCAACAATCCAATAGTAAATGTTCTAAATTATTTTCTTTGCAGCCTTTTAAGTTCAATCTAAAACTGTAGTATCATAGTTTCATCAGACAATACCAATGGAGTACCGAGCTACTTGATTAAACTCTCAGCCAATCACACGACACACCGACTGTCATGTGATTGTTAATTTTTATATTGAATTAAAAAGGCTACAAATTAAATAAATATTGAATTTAGAAAATGTATTTTAAATTTTTGGAATTATTATATCAAACTCTAAGTGAAAATGTCCTTTAAATCCCATTTAAAAAAAATAATTGAATGTTTTAAATCTGGAGATAATGAAATAAAATAAAATAAAATATACAGTTTAAATATTTGTAAGATTTAACACCTAAATATTCCGATCCCGGCGTGTGCAGGTCCAGGAGGACCAGACGGGGTCAGGTGATCGAGGCCGACGGCATGTTGAAGATGTTCCACTGTCCGTACGAGGGCTGCAGTCAAGTCTACGTGGCGGTCAGCAGCTTCCAGGTCAGACCTCCAGGAACCTCCTCCTCCTGGACCTGGTTCAGTGCTGATCCTAACGTCTTGCTTCTCCGGCAGAACCACGTCAACCTGGTCCACAGGAAAGGAAGGACCAAGGTCTGTCCTCACCCCGGCTGTGGGAAGAAGTTCTACCTGAGCAACCACCTGCACCGTCACATGATCATCCACTCAGGTGAGGAGGAGACGCCTGACGGAGGTCGACGTGTGTGTGTGTGTGTTTGTGTGTGTGTGTGTGTGTGTGTGTTTATGTGTGTGTGTGTGTGTGTGCAGGGGTCCGAGACTTCATCTGTGAGACGTGTGGAAAGTCTTTCAAGCGTAAAAACCACCTGGAGGTTCACAGACGGACTCACACCGGAGAAACTCCTCTGCAGTAAGTTTCACTGAGTCTCGTTCAATACATACTAGTATTTGAATGAAGAAAACTTGAATATTGTAAACTTTGGCATCAGAATGTTGAAGATTTAATTAAATATTTCAAATTTTTAAACTTTTCTTTTTAATAATTCAATTCATTTGTTGGGGGGTTTTAAGAAAAAAATGTTTTCCACATACACTTTGATATCTTTATTCCCATCATTGAAAAAACCTTTTTCAAAATTCAAATATTCCTCAATTATTAACCTTTTGAATTCAATATAAAAAATGTCTGCGCGTCGCCTGACTTTTCAAATATAGGAATTATTGTATTTAATTATTTATTTATTTTAATTCAAACAATGTTATTAAATTCTTTAAAACCGTTTTTCAAAAATCATTTAAAATTTGAAATTCAATCATTCAAAACTCTGATGGCCGTTATACTGTTTTACATCATTTAATCTTGATTATTTAACTAAAGAAAATGTAGAAGAACTCAATTTTAACATTTAAAATACATTTTATTTTAGTAACTAAATTAAAAATGTTAAAAACATCAAAAAGATGAGTAATTATAAAAATATAAAATGATACATTTCATTTACAGTTATTATTTCAAAAGTAAGAAATAATGATTTTACAATAAATATGATTAAAAACCATTTTAGTAACTCGATAATAAATGTTAAAAACACAACTTTAACAAGAAAAGTATATAAAAAACATGATACCAATCAAAATAAATAACTGTTCTATTATAAAGTTATAATGCAAAAGTTAATCAAATAATAAGTAATACAAATGACAAAGTTTTAGTATCTATAGAAATAATGTTAAAAATACATTAAATAAAATAATAACGTATAGTTTAATTGCGTGTCTCTTAATTCCCGGTGGTTCTGATGATGCTGTGCTCACAGGTGTGAGATCTGTGGTTACCAGTGTCGTCAGCGGGCGTCGCTCAACTGGCACATGAAGAAACACACGACTGACGCTCACTTCAACTTCACCTGCGACTTCTGCCACAAACGCTTCGAGAGGCTGGACAGCGTCAAGTTCCACAAGCTCAAGAGTCACCCGGACAAGCAGGACCCGTGAGGCCCTTGGGGATCCGTGAGGCCTTCAGGGACCTGTGAGGCCTTCAGGGACCTGTGAGGCCATCAGGGATCCGTTAGGCCTTCAGGGATCCGGGAGGCCACCAGGGACCCGTGATGCCCTCAAAAACCTGTGAGGCCTTTAGGAACCTGGAAGCCTTCAGGAACCTGGAAGCCTTCAGGAACCCATGAGGCCTTCAGGGACCCGTGAGGCCCTCAGAAATCCGCGAGGCCCTCAGAAACCTGTGAGGCCTTAAGAAACATGTGAAGCCCTCAGGGACCCTTGAGGCCCTCAAAAACCTGTGAGGTCTTTAGGAACCTGGGTGCATTTAGGAACCTGGAAGCCTTCAGGAACCCATGAGGCCTTCAGGAACCCATGAGGCCTTCAGGGACCCATGAGGCACTCAGAAACATGTGAGGTCCCTCAGAAAAACGTGAGGCCTTAAGGAACCTTTGAAGCTTTCAGGAAACCATGAGGCCTTCAGGGACTCTTAAGGCCTTAAGGGACTCTTAAGGCCCTCGGGAACCCTTGAAGCCCTCAGGAACCCTTGAAGCCCTCAGGAAACCATGAGGCCTTCAGGAACCTGTGAAGCCTTCAGGAAACCATGAGGCCTTCAGGAAGCCGTGAAGCCTTCAGGAACCCGTGAAGCCTTCAGGGTCCCGTGAGGCCTTCAGGGTCCCGTGAGGCCTTCAGGGTCCCGTGAGGCCTTCAGGGTCCCGTGAGGCCTTCAGGAACCTGTGAAGCCTTCATGGACCCGTGAGGTCTTCAGGGACCCGTGAGGCCTTCAGGGACTCGTGAGGCCTTCCCCGGACCTGTGAGGCCTTCAGGGACACCCGGCGAAGGCTGACCCAAAAGGATTTTTGGCGCCCTCGTGTGGCAAAAGCTCCGCCCTCTCGACACTGACCCAGACGACCTTCAAAATAAATGAACTTTGACACTAATTTATTTTTCTACAAACACTTTTAAGTGGACAAAGAACATTGTGTAGTAATGTGTGTGTGTGTGTGTGTGTGTGTGTGTGTGTGGGTTCAACGCTCACTCTTCCACATCCAGTTCTCAGGAAAACATCGTATTAAAAGCACTTTTTCCTCTGACGACCGATGAAGTCACTGAAAGTTTCTTTTGTGCGCTTTGTTTGTCATCATCCAGCAGGATTGATTGTGTAACTATGTTTGAGTGAGTCAGAGATGAAGAGAAGGTCGACTGACATGTTCATGTGAAGCTGAACATCTTTGTTCTTCTCTGGAGTCACTTTACACACAACTCTCTGTCTGTCTCTCTGTCTGTCTGTCTGTCTGTCTGTCTGTCTCTCTGTGTGTCCCTTTGTCTGTCTGTCTCGCTCTCTGTCTATGAGTGTCTGTCTGTCTCCTGTGTGTCTGTCTCTCTCTGTCAATGTGTGTGCCTGTCTGTCTCTCTCTCCGTCTATGTGTATGTGTCTGTCTCCCTGTGTGTGGGTGTGTCTGTCTCTGTCTATGTGTGTGTTTCTGTCTCTCTCTCTGTCAATGTGTGTGTTTCTGTCTCTCTGTTAGTCTGTCTGTGTGTGTGTGTGTGTGTGTGTGTGTGCGTGTGCGTGTCTCTCGGTGTGTGTCGGTGTGTCTGTCTCTGTGCGTGTGTGTCTCTGTCTATCTATGTGTTTGTCCGTCTGTCTCTCTGTTTGAGTTTATGTGTGTCTTTCTGTCTGTCTGTCTATGTGTGTTGACGTCTTTCTCTGTGTGTCTGTCTGGCTGCCGATCTGTGTGTGTCTGTCTCTCCATGTGTCTGTCTCTGTGTCTTTCTCCATGTGTGCGTCCGTCTCCCTCTGTCTGTCTTTTTGTGTGTCTGTCTGTCTGTGTGACAATGTCTGCCGTTTTCTTTGGGTTTGTCTTCCTTCCTCTGTGTCAATTTCTGTCTGTCTGTCTCTTCTTTGACACCCAGACCTTCTGTGTACATGTATACACACAAACAAATACATTTGATTAATATAAATACTTCCATTTGTTTTGTTCAAGATAAAAAAAGGTAAAATAATTATTTAAAAAGATGCTACTAAACCAAAACTCCCTCACAACACTGTGTACTGAGTTTAGTTCTTCCTGGGAATCTGTCCAGAGACCCGGAGAAGCAGCTTGAGTGGGTTAATATTTATTCTAGAAATAAACTCAAATATTGTGTTTCTTCTTTTCTACAAAGTCAGCTTTAAAATATCTATCGTAGACCTGAACTCAGAAGTGAAGACGGAGCGAGGACGGAGCCCTGAGGTGCGCCCGACGAGTCCCCCTGACACATTGACGTTCCCTCCTCCGAGCAAATCTGGGAATCGTACTCGGGTTGCCAGGAGACGAGATGATATGATTGGGTCTCATGTTCAAACCAGTTCCTCCTGTTTGGATAATGGCAGTAAGGTCAGACGCCGTCTCCCCCTCCCTCCCTCCCTCCCTCCCTCGGCGGGGGAGACGGCTCCATGGCGATGATGTGTTGCCGTGGTCACACCCACTCGCTCTCTCTCGCTCGCCATCTCTCAACGCTCTCCCTCAGTTCGTCTCTGGAGCCACGAGAGGTTCTTCATCCAGACGAAGGTAAGACGTGTTTATTCTTCTGTGGAAGGTCTTCACCTCCGACTCACCCTCCTCACCCTCCTCACCCTCCTCACCCCCCTCACCTGTCGGACTCACCTGTCGGACTCACCTGTCGGACTCACCTGTCGGACTCACCTGTCGGACTCACCTGTCTCTCTGCCCTGATTGTCTCAAAGCCACTCGAGTGCAACATGTCGACTCGTGGGCACAACACACAGCTGGTCCCACACGATTCCCTCGAAAGGAGTCGCCTGTTGCTCAAAGGGTTGAAAACCCGAGGCAGGGTTTTTGCTCCGTCACCGCTGAAGATGGTTTTGTGTGTCACTGACAAAAGGGAACTTTGTTCTCGTCCGCGACAAACAAACACATCTTCATTCGACTTCTGTTTCCTTTGTCACGACGTGAAACCGCATCGTGGTGTTTTCACCACAAATGTGTGTTATGATGTTAAACATTATTAGTCACGTTTTAAACAATTATTACTTTATTTTCTCTTCACATGTCTTACTGATGCTGTTAATGCATTTTTTCTCATTAATTACTATTTAAGTTGTTTAAAATGTGTGTGGAATCTATTTTATATATATTAGAACTAATTATTTTGGCCTAATATAACGTTGCAGGCCTTATAAAAAGTTTATTATTTTTATTCTCATTTTTGATCATGTTGTTTAAAATATATTTAATATAACCATTATTTTTTCAATATTGGAATTTGTGACTTACATTTGTTATTGGCATTTATTAATGTATTTACCGAACGATTTAAATTTATTTTTGTAAAAAAGTCATTTAGAATAATTTATTTTCTATTTATTTACAGTTTCTACCGAAAAAAATGTCCCGTAATAATTATTTTTCTATAGATAACAATTTATTTAGCCTAATATTATATTGAGGTCTTATCAATTTTTTAATCTTTTTATTTATTCTCAGCAGAATATTTTAATTGTTTTTTTTATTTTTAAATATGTTATTTAATATAATCATTTACTTTATATACTTGTACATATCTGAAGTAAATGCTCACATTTTGACTTGATGAACGTTTCTGTTAGTTATTTATTCTCTCTGACTAAAATATATTTAAAAAATATTTCATACAAATTCATGGCTAAGTTCAATAATGATGCTTTAATGTGTATTTATTATTTAATATTATATTTATTATTTATATAACCTGTTTATATTTATTTTTAGAACCATTTTAATTATGTAAAAGTTTCACATTTATACGATTTATTTATTATTGCCGCATTTTAATTATTTATTTATTTACATTTTCTACTGAAATTGTACGTTATATTTTCTCATGAATTTGCCTTTTTTACTACATTCATTTTGATAGTTGTTTTATTTTTGTCTCATATTATGTTGTTCATGCCGAAAGGTTTTTGGAAAAAAAAAAAAATATATATATATATATATATATATATATAGATTTTATTATTTATTTTAAACATTCAACCTTATTATTCCATTTTTCAATAATACAGTTTAATATTTTCAATAATACAGACAAAATACAGTGTAACATATATATATTTTTAAAGTGTATATTCATTCTATGCTACTTTTCATTCCTAACCTTCTTCCTGTATCGAATCTAACGATGACTGTAAACTTTAGACCTCAGTTCTGGTCAAATGTTGTTCTGGTTATTGTGGTAGAGAAAAAGAGGAAGTTTCTCGTTTATCTGACTGAACCTTCTTTCATTTACATTTAATTTGACTGTTGAACTCACCGCCACTTCCTGGTCCAGACGTCAGTGCACGTGAGCAGCTGGTCTGAGGTCAGTTGAATAGAGGGACAGGTGTGGAGGCGGGAACATGGCTCGCTGCTCATTGTTGACCAACACAGAATCACTTGTTGTGTGTTTGCTGTTGATCGACTAAACACATCAGCAGAGATGACATCACAGGTGGTTTTATTTGTAATATATTTTCAATTTAATGTCGTACATCTTTAAACACAACAAACGTCAACTAGATCTTTAAACACGACAACAAGTCAACAAGTACATCTTTAAACACAACAATAGGTGAACAAGTACATCTTTAAACACAACAATAAGTGAACAAGTACATCTTTAAACACAACAATAGGTGAACAAGTACATCTTTAAACACGACAACAAGTCAACAAGTACATCTTTAAACACGACAACAAGTCAACAAGTACATCTTTAAACACAACAATAAGTGAACAAGTACATCTTTAAACACAACAATAAGTCAACAAGTACATCTTTAAACACAACAATAAGTCAACAAGTACATCTTTAAAGACAACAATAAGTAAACAAGTACATCTTTAAACACAACAATAAGTCAACAAGTACATCTTTAAACACAACAATAAGTCAACAAGTACATCTTTAAAGACAACAATAAGTAAACAAGTACATCTTTAAACACAACAATAAGTCAACAAGTACATCTTTAAACACAACAATAAGTCAACAAGTACATCTTTAAACACAACAATAAGTAAACAAGTACATCTTTAAACACAACAATAAGTCAACAAGTACATCTTTAAACACAATAATAAGTCAACAAGTACATCTTTAAACACAATAATAAGTCAACAAGTACATCTTTAAACACGACAATAAGTCAACAAGTACATCTTTAAACACAACAATAAGTCAACAAGTACATCTTTAAACACAACAATAAGTCAACAAGTACATATTTAAACACAACAATAAGTCAACAAGTACATCTTTAAACACAACGATAAGTAAACAAGTACATCTTTAAACACAATAATAAGTGAACAAGTACATCTTTAAACACAACAATAAGTCAACAAGTACATCTTTAAACACAATAATAAGTCAACAAGTACATCTTTAAACACAATAATAAGTGAACAAGTACATCTTTAAACACAACAATAAGTGAACAAGTACATCTTTAAACACAACAATAAGTCAACAAGTACATCTTAAAACACAACAATAAGTCAACAAGTACATCTTTAAACACAATAATAAGTCAACAAGTACATCTTTAAACACAATAATAAGTCAACAAGTACATCTTTAAACACGACAATAAGTCAACAAGTACATCTTTAAACACAACAATAAGTCAACAAGTACATCTTTAAACACAACAATAAGTCAACAAGTACATCTTTAAACACAATAATAAGTCAACAAGTACATCTTTAAACACAATAATAAGTCAACAAGTACATCTTTAAACATGACAATAAGTCAACAAGTACATCTTTAAACACAACAATAAGTCAACAAGTAAATCTTTAAAGACAACAATAAGTCAACAAGTACATCTTTAAACACAACAATAAGTCAACAAGTACATCTTTAAACACAACAATAAGTAAACAAGTACATCTTTAAACACAATAATAAGTCAACAAGTACATCTTTAAACACAACAATAAGTGAACAAGTACATCTTTAAACACAACAATAAGTCAACAAGTACATCTTTAAACACAACAATAAGTCAACAAGTACATCTTTAAACACAACAATAAGTCAACAAGTACATCTTTAAACACAACAATAAGTCAACAAGTACATCTTTAAACACGACAATAAGTCAACAAGTACATCTTTAAACACAACAATAAGTCAACAAGTACATCTTTAAACACAACAATAAGTCAACAAGTACATCTTTAAACACAACAAGTCAACTAGTATGTGCTAGCTACAGCTTAAAAAATAACCCTCACACACATGGCAATACATTTTGTTGTTGTTTTTGTTGCCAAATTCTCCAACGATGATGTGAGGGTAGATTTTTGGCTGCGTGTGACCTTGACATACATTTTTATTTTCTATACCATGACGACACAAGCTGCTTGGAGGAGGTATGCGCGCTAAAAGACAACTTAAAAAGAACATCTTGCTGTGGTTTGCGTTGCCAGACTCACAACGATGAGCTCCTTGGAGGAGGTATGTGCGAAGCAGGTGAAAATATAAAAAAAACGTGTTCCTCTTCTGCCAGGTCTTCAAACCAGCAGGAACCATGGGCTGCTTCGGATTCCTGAAGTTCATGATGTTCGTCTTCAACGGCATTATATTCGTAAGTCCCGACTCCACGGAGACATGAACCCCCAGATGTTGTTCTCCAGAGAAGTGTGCTGTGCTCCTCAGCTGGCCGGTGTCGCTGTCCTGGGCGTGGGCATCTGGGTGAAGGTGGACAGCGGCTCCATGTTCGACCTGCTGGGGAAGATCAAGAACCTTCCTCCGGAGCTGAACCAGGTGCTGCACGTGGGATACCTGCTCATCGCCGTCGGAGCGCTGCTGCTGCTCATCGGCTTCCTGGGCTGCTGCGGCGCCATGAAGGAGAGTCGCTGCATGCTGCTGATGGTACGTGACCTTATGAACCCGTGACCTTATGAACCCGTGACCGGTCGACAACGTGTCGCAAATATTCACAAACAATATGGTCCGAGGTTAAAATCCTCAGTCGTAACTGATTTCATTCGTTTTCAAACCAAAATATGTCCAAACATCAGTTTAAAAGCTGCTGGAGTCACTGTATCCTCTCGTCCTCAGTCAACGCCTAAGTCGTAAAAATATGTCCAAACATCAGCTTTAAAAGCAGCTGGAATCACTGTATCCTCTCGTCCTCAGTCATCTCGGGTTAAAAACAAGGAAACGTCCAAGATGAGTGGAACAAGGAGAAGAAGAAATACGAGAAGTGTCTTGAACGTGAAAAAGGGAGGATGAATAATAACAAGAAGAAAGAGTCAAGGACCAGGAGGAAGAACGAGAACAACAACAATAAGAGCAACGACATTGACAAGACAAATATGTCCAACAATAAGAAAGAAGAAAAACATTGAGATCAATAAGATGAAAAAATACAAGAAAACTTGAAGAATGCTAACAAAAAGAAGAGCAGAAAGGTCAAAGGTCAAGGAGGTAGGGTTGGAGAAAAAAGAGGAGAAGCAAAAAGAGGATGAGAAGGTATGAAATGAAATGGTGAAAATGAGAAGAATGGATGGATGGAGCTGAAAGAGGAGGAGAAGAAAATGATGTAGATGGTGAAAGAGGGAAGTGAAGGAGGAGGAGGAGTTGGGGAAAGAAAAGAAGATGTAGTATGAGGAGATGAGGAAGGTGGAGAAGAGGGAGGAGAAGAAGAAGTAGCTGGAGAAGGAGAAGAAGATGGAGAAGATAAAAGAGATGGAGAAGAAGATGTAGATGGAGGAAGAGGACAAGAAGACGGAGAAGGATGAGGTGGAGGAGGAGAAGGTGTGGATTGAGAAGAAGCAGGTGGAGGTAAAGAATAAGGCGGAGAAGAAGATGTTGACGGTGTAAGAGGAGGTGAAGAGGAACGAGAAGAAGATGTAGATAAAGGAGGAGGAGAAGAAGATGTAGATGGAAAAGAATAAGGAGGAGAAGATGGAGATAAAGGAGGAGAAGAGGATGGAGAAGGAGGAGAAGGTGTGAATTGAGAAGAAGAAGCAGGTGGGGGTAAAGAATAAGGAGGAGAAGAAGATGTTGACGGTGTAAGAGGAGGTGAGAGGAACGAGAAGAAGATGTAGATAAAGTAGGAGGAGAAGAAGATGGAGATGGAAAAGAATAAGTAGGAGAAGAAGATGTTGACGGTGTAAGAGGAGGTGAGAGGAACGAGAAGAAGATGTAGATAAAGGAGGAGGAGAAGAAGATGGAGATGGAAAAGAATAAGGAGGAGAAGATGTTGATAAAGGAGGAGAAGAGGATGGAGAAGGAGGAGAAGGTGTGAATTGAGAAGAAGAAGCAGGTGGGGGTAAAGAATAAGGAGGAGAAGAAGATGTTGACAGTGTAAGAGGGGGTGAAGATGAAGGAGAAGAAGATGTAGATGAATGTAAAGATAGAGCAGGGGAGAAGAAAATGTAGATGGAGGTGGAGAAAAAGAAGATGCAGATGGAAATAATGGGGAGAAGATGTAGATAAAGATGATGAGAAAAGATGGAGATAAAGAAGGAGAAGATGGGGATGGAAAGGATTAAGAGAAGAAGATACAGATGAATGAAGATATAGAAGGGGGAGAAGAAGAAGGAGAAAGATTAGCTGGAAAAGGAGGAGAAAAGAAAATAAATTGAAGAGGAGAAGAAAAAGATGGAGATGGAAAAGAATGAAGATAATAAGATGGAGATAAAGGAGAAGAAGAAAAAGTACTTGAGTTCATACTATGATGATGACATTTATGATGCTGTTGCTTGATGACATCATCATGATGACATCACCACGACGACCTAACAAAGGGAAATCTTATCCTCACTATAAAAGTTGCGTGCGTTCCATCTTTGGGCGTCATCAGAGTTGACATTAAGAAGAGTTGAGTTGAGAAGAGTTGAGAAGAAGAGTTGACATGAAAAAGAGTTGAGAAGAAGAAGAGTTGACATGAAGAAGAGTTGAGATGAAAAAGAGTTGAGTTGAGAATAAGAAGAGTTGAGATGAAACAGAGTTGAGAAGAAGAAGAGTTGACATAAAGAAGAGTTGAGAAGAAAAATAGCTGAGAAGAAGAGTTGAGATGAAGAAATGTTGAGATGAAGAAGAGTTGAGATGAAGAAGAGTTGAGATGAAGAAGAGTTGACATAAAGAAGAGTTGAGAAGAAGAAGAGTTGAGATGAAGAAGAGTTGAGATGAAGAAGAGTTGAGATGAAGAAGAGTTGAGAAGAAGAAGAGTTGAGATGAAGAAGTGTTGAGATGAAGAAGAGTTGACATAAAGAAGAGTTGAGATAAAGAAGAGTTGACATAAGAAGAGTTGACATGAAGAAGAGTTGAGAAGAAGAAGAGTTGAGATGAAGAAGAGTTGAGAAGAAAAAGAGTTGACACGAAGAAGAGTTGAGAAGAAGAAGAGTTGAGAAGAAAAAGAGTTGACACGAAGAAGAGTTGAGAAGAAGAAGCGTTGACATGAAGAATAGTTGAGAAGAAGAAGAGTTGACATGAAGAAGAGTTGAGAAGAAGAAGAGTTGACATGAAGAAGAGTTGAGAAGAAGAAGCGTTGACATGAAGAATAGTTGAGAAGAAGAAGAGTTGACATGAAGAAGAGTTGAGAAGAAGAAGAGTTGACATGATGAAGAGTTGAGAAGAAGAAGAGTTGACACGAAGAAGAGTTGAGAAGAAGAAGAGTTGACATGAAGAAGAGTTGAGAAGAAAAAGAGTTGACACGAAGAAGAGTTGAGAAGAAGAAGAGTTGACATGAAGAATAGTTGAGAAGAAGAAGAGTTGACATGAAGAAGAGTTGAGAAGAAGAAGAGTTGACATGAAGAAGAGTTGAGAAGAAGAAGAGTTGACATGAAGGAGGTCGCTGAAGGTCACGTGACGAGCTCGTACCTCAGGGTGAGGCACAGGCGTCTGGTCGCCCTGTTCTCGAGTGAGGTCACCGAGCCGCTGACCGACGACGGCAGCTTCTCCTCCGTGGACCTGAGCGAGGACGGCGAGGAGGAGGACGAGGCGGCGCTGGAGAACTGGAGCGTGGCGGAGGTGAAGTGGATGTCGAGCGCCTGCGACCGCTCCACGCTGGCCAGCGTCTGCCTGAGGAGGGCGGGTCGGCGGGTCAAGGACCTTTGCTGCAGGTGCTTCAGGAGGACCAGGGTTCAACTCCTGAAGCTCAGGGACAACCTGCCCTCGTACAAGTCGCTGTGACCTTGAGTTCAATAGTGTCATCGATGGAGGAAGGTTGAGGGTTCCAATCCCACTTGAGGCAAATTAAGGTTTCCTCCCAGCAACATTTAAAGGTCAACCGTTAACTAGAGTTATCGAGTGGTTGTCCGTGGATGGACTGGTGACCTTTCCAGGGTGTCCTCTCCCCGATATCAACAACAGCACTTTATCCATTTTAAAAAAGTGTATATTTTATTTTTGTGTCTGTTTTGGTTTATATTTAAATACTGTTTAAAATAAAGTAATTTTATTTATTGCAAGTATTCAAACCATTTTTTCATTTATGTGTTACAAATAAAGTTCCGGCCACTAGATGGCAGCAGTCCTTACGCCCTTCGCTACTAAAGGAACATTGTCGTCATGTGTCGGCGATGACTGAGGACAAGAGGATACAGTGATTACAGCTGCTTTTAAAGCTGATGTTTGGACATATTTTTACGACTTAGGCGTTGACTGGGGACGAGAGGATACAGTGACTCCGGCAGCTTTTAAAGCTGATGTTTGGACATATTTTGGTTTGAAAACAAATGAAAGCAGTTACGACTGAGGACGAGAGGATACAGTGACTCCGGCAGCTTTTAAAGCTGATGTTTGGACATATTTTGGTTTGAAAACAAATGAAAGCAGTTACGACTGAGGACGAGAGGATACAGTTACTCCGGCAGCTTTTGAAGCTGATGTTTGGACATTTTTTTGATTTGAAAACAAATGAAGGAGTTACGACTGAGGACGAGAGGATACAGTGACTCCAGCAGCTTTTAAAGCTGATGTTTGGACATTTTTTTGGTTTGAAAACAAATGAAGGAGTTACGACTGAGGACGTGAGGATACAGTCACTCGGGCAGCTTTTAAAGCTGATGTTTGGACATTTTTTTGGTTTGAAAACAAATGAAGGAGTTACGACTGAGGACGAGAGGATACAGTGACTCCGGAAGCTTTTAAAGCTGATATTTGGACATATTTTGGTTTGAAAACAAATGAAAGCAGTTACGACTGAGGACGAGAGGATACAGTGACTCGGGGAGCTTTTAAAGCTGATGTTTGGACATTTTTTAGGTTTGAAAACAAATGAAGGAGTTACGACTGAGGACGAGAGGATACAGTGACTCGGGGAGCTTTTAAAGCTGATGTTTGGACATATTTTGGTTTGAAAACAAATGAAAGCAGTTACGACTGAGGACGAGAGTCATGTGGTCTGTAAATACTACAACACCAGAGTCAAGTACTGGACAATACTACACATATATCCCTGTTACTACAGTATCACTATATATCGTATCGTTGACCTCGTACCTGGTCTTGCAATAAATCTTTATACGACTTTAACAGTCAAATGTTTTCCTGCCAGTTCTTCATCATTGTCCTCGTGGTCTTCATCGCTGAGGTCATCGGGGCCATCGTCATCCTGGTCTTCAGACCTTTGGTGAGTCTTCGTAGAAGGTTCAAACCCAGAGCGGCAGGAATTCAACCAACGTCGCTTAAGAGATGCAACAAAGATTTGTATTTATTTGTATTTCAAGGTGAAGTCATTGATGGAGTGATGAAGCTTCATGAAGCATCCTCTTCACCCTCCACTAGGGGGCACTCTCTAAGCCAGTAGCTTCACCTACTGAACCACAAGACGATGCTTCGTGAAGCTTCATCACTCGTCCTTCACTTCCTTCTCTGCCTCATCAGGTCGGAGAGATTCTGGACAAGGTCGGCGCGGTGGCGGTAAAGACCATCAAGAAGGACTACGGGAAGAACCCTGACATCACCATCCTGTGGAACGCCACCATGAGCACCGTGAGTCACGAGCGACGCCCCCTACTGTTCATGCAGGGGATTAACTTAACATCTGTGTCCAGATGAGCTGCTGCGGGTTCTACAACTCCTCGGACTTCACCGACTCGCCGTACTACGTCGGGAACAACGACAAGTTCCCGCCGCTCTGCTGCGCCAACGAGTCCGACGCGCCGTGCAGTGCGAGCGAGGTCGCCTTAGGCCCGGTGAGTCACGCAGACTCGGCGTCTTCTCGGAACCTGGTTCACCATCTTGGTTCCTCTCGCAGGTTCCCGGCTGTTTCCCGAAGATGAAGAAGATGATCGAGAGCAACACGGGAGCCATCGTGGCCGTGGCTCTGGCAATCGCTGCCCTAGAGGTGAACTTTGAACTTGACAAGACCTGGAGGAGCTGATCCTCATCCTCCTTTAGCTCCAGGATTTGGATTCCTTCAGGGGCCACATTATGTACTGTGAATGTTGTCGTCAAGATAAAAGAAAGAAGGGACTAATAAAAGGAGCATTCATATGATGGAGAAACTTCGAATTAAAAAAGAATAAAAAGGATAAAATAAGCTTAAACTATGATAGGATTAATGAAAATATACATTTAGGAAAATTATTTTCCTATATTTTGTTTAAAAATAATAATAATAAAATGCAAAAGCTATGGTCGTGTAAAAGCGTAGGTGTTTAATTGTGTAATAATTATTTTTAAATACATTTTATATTAAAAATATTATAGGAAAACACAAAAAATACATTACAAAATGAGCTCAAGCTGTAATTTATTTGAATATTATATGGTATTTCATTAAATATAAAATATAATAAGATTTATATATTTTTTCAAGAAAGAATATTTAAAGGGGAATTGTAGTTATGTCATAAAATAAAACCAAATATGCTATAGTTGTTATTTTAATGTGTATTATTTAATTTTAAATGTGATTTATTAAAAAATATATATATAATATAAAAAACACTTCATATAGAAAGAGGACATGGTAAAATTAGCTTAAGATGTCATTTGATTTCATATTATAACATATTTCATTCATTTGTTTTAAGATCTTGAAGAAAAAGAAAAATGTTTATATATTTTGTTACAAAACTAAAAAAAATATTAATGCTAAGTGAAGTTTACCTTGTCATGACATTATTAAAATTAAAAATAAATAAGCTAAAGTCCAAAAAAGGACCAATAAAAGAAAGAAAATAGTGAAAAAAAGGGAAATCTTCTGGAATATCGAGGTAAACAAAACTATCAATAACACTTGGAGGAGCTGATCCTCATCCTCTTAGCTCCAGGTTTAGCAATAGCTCTGTAAAGCGACACAGTTGTGCTAAAAGAGCGTCTTCTCTCTGCAGATGTGCGCCATGATCGTGTCCATGGCGCTCTACTGCCAGGCCAAGTCCAGGACCGTGTGACGAGGAAGGATCTCGTCGCCTTCGTCCAATAACTGCCAATTAATTAAATTTACACTTTTTACCGAAGGATTTCTACTTTTTACGAATAAGTTTGTTGACTCAATAGCAACTGAAATAATCAATATAACTGTTGAAAGTAGTTTTATTTGACTGTACAAGGCTTTATTTTTATGCCTTATGTGAAAATGAATTAGTGGGGATTTAAAAGTAAATAAAGGGCTTTATAATGATTGTTTTCATCTCTTTTATTTGTTTATTGTGCGTTTGTATCAAGTCAACAGTAGTACTTTGGTTTAAATTCACAATTTGACTCTTCTTTCTTTTTTTACCTAAAAGGACAAAAGTGTATTACAAATAAAATGTATTATTATTATTAATAAAGTGTATCTATCTCTCGATCTAAAAGCGTGATGGAAGCGCACCCTAGCGGGCAGAAGGTGCTAATGCTATCTTTGCGATTATAATAATTTGTAATATAAATAGTTTTAAAATTATATAAATGTAAACCATAGAGTTTTATTTGACGTTACATTAAAAAAAATAAAACCTGTTAAATAAATATTTTTTACTCTTAAAAAAAGGTTTTCTGTTGAAGTCATATATTAATGGATACATTTAAAGATCATGTCTATGGAATCATTGAATAGTTTATCTAATACTTTGAATTAAATAAGTTATGTATTAAAATGTTTATAGATGAAAACAATTTCCATCGGACTTTGAATATGAATTTCTAACACTGATTTTTTTTAACATTAAATGTATTTTAATTGAATTTATTTATGCATTGAAAAAAATAACAGTGCATTTAATTTGATGTTTTTTTAAATTCAAAGTTTGGTTTTGATGCTGTAAAAATATTTGATGCTGTAAAAATACAGTGTAAGTAATTCATATTCAAAATCCAATGGCACACATTTACTTCCATAAACATTGACATAGTTTTAGTTTCGTAGTATTTTAAAAGGTTTACATTAAAAACTTTTCAATATTAATTTTCTTTTACACATAGATTTTTATATACTTATTACAATAAATAATTTTCGGAATTCATTATATTTAATTCGTAGCCTTTTAAATTCAATATAAATGTTGGCACTATTATACTTGCATTTTTAATTGTCTTAAAAAAGGCTACATACATGTTTGAATTATTAGAATAAAAATGTCTGTATAATATGTTTCAAATAATACATTTGAAAATAAAAATATAACCTTCTGAAATTCAAGTAGTACCATTACCATATAAATAAATAAAAAAAATGTTTTACTAAAATAATAACCTTCTAAAAAATAAACTACCACACATTGTTGGTTATTTATTTAGCAGCCGGTTTTCAGTAAATTAAGTAGTTCTGGACAAATATTACTTACTTACTTAATGACTTACATCCAGTTTGTGTTTAAATAAAAAACAAACAAAGCAAGATAAACAAGTTTCACTTCCTGGTGAAAAATAATATATTATTTTGATTAATAAGGATTAAAAAAATCCTGTCGAATGTAAATATGAAATACATGTATGTTTGTAAAATAAAATAAATATCGTATGTGTGCGTGGCAACGTCGCAAGGGGGGCGTGGCCATGTGTCTCTCTCGCTACTGCGCATGCTCCAGGTTTGTGCTCACACTTGACGCACAGATGCGAGTCAAGAGTCAAAAACTTTACTTTTTTCGCTCGATTTAAAGCAACTTTTCAGCCTCTGCTGAACTCAAACCTTCTGTTTCACGGATTATTCGGCGGCAGCAACTTTCGTGTTGCTCAAGAGAACATGTCCAATGGGAAAGACGAACATTGTACAACGAAGTAAGTCGTTTAAAGTTGTTGTAAAAAAAAAGTTGAACCTACTTTTTTATTCGACATTAAAATCACGTCATGTTTTAGCGTCTGTAATAGTTCACGTCATTATTTTTGAAGTATTGTCCCTGAATTTTTAGTATTTAGTAAAACTTTTTTTTTTTTTTTTGAGGATGTTAGGGAATGAGGCAGGTGTATAGTGACGTCACGCACTGTATTTAATTTTAAATGTTTTATTGCTTTTAACTTATCTTTTCTTTTTATTCATAATGTATGTCTCGTGAAACTTAAAACAAGAAAAGTAAATTTTAAACGTTTTCTTTCCTCATGTCAACATGGCGGCCAATGTAAATAAAACCGTAAAATACATGTAAAGTAGCTGTGATACATTCACGTTAATAACCAGTACTATACAAACGTGTACTACATGTTTAACTAAAGGATTTTACTAAAGGATGTGAAATACACTTTTTAAATAACGGAAAAAAATTGCAAAATTAACCAATTCTGTGTTAGCATAGTTAGCATAGCATTAGCTCATTGAATTAATAATGTTCTGAAAATACAAACTAATAATAAGCATAATGCATGAAATAAAATGTAACTATTTATATGAGTTGTCAACTTAAAAACACAATTTGGAATTTCTAATGTTCTAATAATAAAAACGAACAAGTATAACACATAAGATTAAATAAACATATTAATACAAGTTAAACGGGGAAGAGCAAACAAAAAGAATAAGAAAGAGTCAAATATGAATAAAATTGAAATAACTTTGTTTTAAATGAAGTTTTTGTCGTGTCTTGTTTGAGTGATAATATTATATTTGAAATAGTCTTAAAAATATGCTGTATTTTTAAGCACAATAACAAGTTAACACGAGTCGTAGTCGAGCTAAAGTGTGTTTGTTTGTTAGCTCCTCACAGATGACCCTCAAAGAGAGTCTAGATGAATGCATGGAAGCGTTGGACCTGTTCCTGAACAACCACTTCAACGAGAGTCTGGAGAAGCTGCAGCCCAAGTAAGTGCACCGACAACCCTCCCTTCCCTTCCCCCTGCCTTGCTCAACCGGCAACCGAAGTCAACACCAGCTCGCCCAGGAGGCTCCATGTTGAGCTTCCTGTCAGTCTGGAAGCAGATATGAGAACGCCAGTCCTCCAGGATATGAGTGTTTGCCGAAGCTGACGCCCTGAAATAGTGATTCAACGGCAGAATAAACAAAAGCGTTTTGACCTACTGGGAGATGTTTGCACTTCCTCAACACGGCCGCGTCACACTCAAGATTGTCAACCCCCCTTGAAGTGATCATGTCGCTGTTGTTGTGTTGCAGAGTCAACGTGAGCATGTACCACGCGCTCATCTACGCCACGGTGCTGGAGATGCAGGCCATGATGACCTTCCAGCATGACGACATCAGCCACGCCGGGAACACCATGAAGATGGCGCAGGACGTGTGTCAGAGGTCGGATGTTCCCCCCCCCGTCGTCTCGTGGAGTTACGGGGATGGGATTTGAATGTTGAAGCGTGTCAACAGAGGAGGATGTTTAGTTTTCAGATTAAACTATTTTATCCGTTTCTGCTCCATGAGCTCAGACATGAAAAATCAAACCTGGATGTTAGTTTTCGTCAAGTGGTTTTGACTTAAACGTCTGAGAGAATCACTTGACAAGCTAATAAAATCACTTTCTAGCTCAGAAAAACAACTATTTGTCTCACTCCCTCTCATTGAACTCAGCAGCTGTGTTCAGCAGACGTTGCTTTCAAAATAAATGCTCGTGTTTTTCTCTTTCACTTGGAGTTATTGTCCGCGTAGCTCTTGATTCATGTGCGGAAGAATCTGCTCCGTGTTCGTCGGCCATGTTGTCAACGACGGGATTGTCAATAATATTATTTAAAAATACATAGAGTTACTTGTGGATTTTCACAATCCATTTCTTTGTATTGATCGATTTGTTTACTGCAATAATCATATTCATAATATTACTTGTGTATTTGTGATTATTAAACATTATAATATCTGATAATAATGTATTTTTTAATTTATTTTTCAGGGTTCGAAACAAATCTTCTGGTTTGGTTTACAAGATCGCAGGAGAACCACTCACTGAAGGTAGCAGTGCTTTTATTTTGAAATGTTTTAAATCCTGATAGTAACTTTCACAGTTTTTATACTATTATTGTTAAATATTCCTCAAGATTTCTGGATCATTTTCTCTTCATTTAATCATTTAAATCCTCTGTTGTATGATACAAATTTTTGTTTCTTTAATTCATAGATCTTTTTAAAACTACATCTTCCTGGATCATTTCAAAATAAGACTGTTAAGTGAGTTAAAAGAGGAAGTTGGTTTGACCCTTAACAGGAAGTTTAACTGTATCTCTATCTGTCTTTAAAAATCTTCTAAGTCATCAAAGGTTGATCAACACTGACATGAGAAGTTTTTTGAGTTTTTTCTTGAGTTTTTAAAGAGTAAAAATCAACAATAAACTGAAAGAGGATGTTTAAAAAAAAAACACAGACAGAAGTGACTAAAAAAGAACATGTCTGTCTGGAAAACTTCCATGTGAGGAGATCAGCTGATGGAACAGTCGTTGAATCAGAACTGAGACCAAAAAAAAACTTTTGAGGACCAAGCTCGGAGCCTTGGGGAACCCCAAAAACCCGAAAAACCTCTTTCTCTCGCCTCATGTTTTCAGAGCAGCTTCACGCCGAGGTCTGTTACGCCGAATGTCAACTCCAGAGGGCGGCGCTCACCTTCCTGCAGGTACAAACATCTTTTCCATCGCGACAAAAACGTCAAGTCTCGTAACACTCGCTCGTCATTCCAGGACGAGAACATGGTGAGTTTCATCAAAGGAGGGATCAAAGTACGCAAAAGTTACCTCATTTACAAGTGAGTCTGATTCAATTAAGTCCTTTTATTGTTCCACTTACTCTGGATTTTTTTTGCTAATCTCTAATTATGTTGGTGTTCAAATGTATTTTTAGTTTAAGAATGTAAAAATTAATTGGATATTAATTAGTGCTGCACGATATTGGAATTAAGTGTGATATTCGATATCGGTGTCACGTAGTGCGATATCGATATTAATGCAATGTTTTTTTCCTTCACCTAAAAATGTAGCTGTGTGCAGGAGCGAGTACTGTAGTGTAGGTTCCGGGGGTTTAGGGAAGGAAAAACGATGTGATATTTCCCTTTCATTTATTTCCGCACTTTGTTGCCGACATGATCGGTAAAAAATATCACTTATAGCGCTAAGTTTTGTGTGACTTGCATCGATTTCCCACGAAACTGAGCGACACCAGAGAGGAGCCGCCGGCGCATCGGGATATCAACAAATAAATCCTACTTCCTTGTACACGCACACGTAACAGTTTATAAATGACCTGACGCTAACAACTTAGCTTGTTAGCATACGGCGAAAAGTTTACACTTGTTTGGAAGTTCACAATTTTATAAGAAAACAACTGAGACGAGATGAAAAGTTCTTACGATATGTTGCTTTAACAAAGGAGGTTGAAAAAGACGAGTGACTGGATCACTAGTGTTTGACTAGATCATAAGTTAGTTTTACTTCCGTGTTTATACTGAGCTAAGTCAGCGCGCCGGCAAGACGCCAAGTCGCCATAGCAACCGAGTCTAACAAGCTGTGCCGCACAGTTCACAGACGGACGGAGACGTACACAACAACGAGACATAGAAGTACAAATTGACAACTTTACAGAACGTGACACTGATTGGTCGAAGTGCGCATTTAAGAAATGCTTGATTTATACTATAAAAAATTATAGCGTGCCAACATCGCAATATCGATATTTTTCCGATATATCGTGCAGTATTAATACTTCATGTCATTATTTTTGACCCATAATTGCACGTCGAAAAGTAAGTATCGTGGCAGTGACGTGATATTTTTACCCGTCACCACCCAGAGAGCTGCACTCGTTGATACAGTCCAACAACTGCGTGATCGGACCGTCTCACAGTCACCTGGTGGGCGGAGTCTCGTTCGGAATGGGCGCCTTCAACCTGGTGCGTTTGGATTTCAAAAAATAAAAAAAACGGCGCCACTCATCGATCTCCCTTTTGCAGACGTTATCTATGTTCCCTCCTCGGATACTTAAACTTCTGGAGTTTGCCGGCTTCTCCGGCGACAAGGTGGGGTTTTTTTGTTTGTTTTTCTCTCTTCGTCGAATACTTACGTCGTTTTTTCCCGTCAGGATTACGGTCTTTCTCTGCTGAACGACGGCGCCACGGCCATGAACCTGCGCTCCATGCTCAGCGCTCTGCTGCTGCTGTGTTACTACACCTTCCTCACGTTCGTCCTCGGTGAGTCCCGGCGTCAACGACTCGCGTGTCGATAAAGATCCGTCCCGAACCCGACTCTTGTTCTCAGGCACCGGGGAAGGGGAGGTGGTCGAAGCCGAGAAGCTGTTGGAACCTTTCCGACTCCGTTACCCCAAGGTACGTGATCCCTCTCTGCGCCACCTGATCCGCTCCTGTGACGCTTTGCCGCCCAGCCCACCGAACGCAGCCGTAGATCACCTTTTGTCATACAGACAATAGACGTAGAATTTAAATACAGTATCGTAGCGACCAATCTGCCAAAATGCATCATGGGAGTTCACAGTTTCGGCACCATTAATAAGCGGTGTGTGGTGATTAGTTACTAGATTAAGTTTGGTGTTAAAGTTAATCTACTAATGTTTGGTGAACGTCCTCTTCCTGGAAGTCGTCTCGGTACTTCCGCATGATGGAAATGAAAGCAACTGCCGTCTCTGCACTACTACATTTTAAAAGTTTGATGGTCGATCGGGTTCATCAAGTTACGTCATGACGAGAAACAGAGCATGTTTCTATGTAGTTTGTTTATTTTAAACTGTCAGTGAATTTGAGATTTATATTCAATAATTTAATCTTTTAATTAAACATAAAGAAAATCATTCAATGGGTTTGTGGTATCCCTTGTGTTGTCTCTGGGTCAAGGTGATCTGAAGGCCTGAAAACAAATGTGTTTGTGGTATCCCTTATGTTGTCTCTGGGACAAATGTGTTTGTGGTATCCCTTGTTTTGTCTCTGGGTCAAGGTGAACCAAAAGGCCCAAATACAAATGTGTTTGAGGTATCCCTTTTGTTGTCTCAGGGTCAATTGGACTGTAGGCCCAAATACAAATGTGTTTGAGGTATCCCTTTTGTTGTCTCAGGGTCAATTGGACCGTAGGCCCAAATACAAATGTGTTTGTGGTATCCTTTGTGTTATCTCAGGGTTAAGGTGACCTGAAGGCCCAAATACAAATGTGTTTGTGGTATCCTTTGTGTTATCTCAGGGTCAAGGTGACCCAAAGGCCCCAATACAAATGTGTTTGTAGTATCCCTTGTGTTATCTCAGGGTCAAGGTGACCCAAAGGCCCAAATACAAATGTGTTTGTGGTGTGCATTGTGTTGTCTATTTGACAAACCACAATAACACTCTCCTCCCTCCAGGGCGCCATCTTCTTCTTCTTCGCCGGCAGGACGGAGGAGATCAAAGGCAACATCGACGAGGTTGGTGCGCCTCGTTTTCCTCTGGTGGAATTGTAATGACGGCGTGTCTCCAGGCGGTGGCGCTCTTCGAGGACGGCTGTAAAGCCCAGCAGGCGTGGAAGCAGTTCCACCACATGTGCTACTGGGAGCTGATGTGGTGCTTCACCTACAAGCGGGCGTGGAAGATGGCCTACTTCTACGCCGACCTGCTGAGTCAGGAGAGCCGCTGGTCCAAGGTGACGAGCCGAGTGTTGATACCTGGTCGTCATGGTTACCGATTGTGTGTTTGTCCCTCAGGCCATGTATGTTTACATGAAAGCCGCTTACCTCAGCATGTTGGACAAGGAGGAGGCTCGGCCGTTCGGGGAGGACGAGGTGGAACTCTTCAGGTGAGCAGCGCCCCCTTGTGTCTTCCATGAAGCTTCACGAGGCATCATGAAGATTCGTCATTTCAAAAGTTTTTAGTTATTTTATTCAATGTTGTTTTTTCAGCTTTTAATATATATTTTTTATTATTTAATTCACTTTTTAAAATTATTTTTTTAAGGCATTCATTTATTTCTTTGAATAATTAAATTACATTATTTCCATATTTACAGGTTTATTTTCTTTTAGTTTTTTTCCAAATAATTCAAGTTAAATAATTATAATATATTTTCAAAATATATACTTTTTTCACATATAGAGCTTGATGTTGTATCAAAGTATATCAGTGTCATCAGAATATTTAGGTTGAATTAAACATTTCAAATGTTTAAACTTGATTTTTTATTTTTTGATTCAATAATTACAATATTTAAAGTTAGAATACGTTTCTTTTTTTATTTTCAAAATAAATTATTTTGTTTTACAGATACTTTGATATTTCTAATTCAAATAATTGAAAAATTAATGTTATAAATTCAATATCTTTTTTATTTTCAGCCTTTTAAATGCAATAGAAACAACAGTTTTATAATCGTCGCATGATTGATTGACAGTTTGATCAAGTAGCTCGGTGCTCTATTGGTGATGTCTTGGTGTTTTTTTTTTTATATTGAAATGGCTACGAATATAGACATTTTGCATTTAGAACATTTATTTCTGAATTAATTGGATAAGAATATCAAACTGTATCTGTAAAAAATATTTGTATTCATTTTAACAAATTAGAAAAAAAATTAAATTGTTTTTAATTTAAATTGTTTGATAAAATATTGAATTTCTTTAAAAAAAAAACATTTCAATAAAGTTTAAACATGTGAAATGTTAAAATAAACATGATGTCACTGATGTACTTCCATGTATTATCAGGATGTTTAACTGCGTCAATATTGACTTTCAAAGTTCTCTAAATACACTCGTCACCTGCAGACAGGTTCCCACCTTCAAGCAGAGGATCGCGGGCAAGTCTCCGCCCACTGAGAAGTTTGCGATCCGTAAGGCCAGACGCTACAAGGCCGCCGGCGCCGTCAAGCTGCCGCTCCCCGTGCTGGTCAGTCTGACCCGTGACCCGGCGCCGGAGGAACCCAGAGCCTGAACTCTTGTCTCTGCAGGAGATGATGTACATGTGGAACGGCTTCAGCGTCATCAAGAAGCGACCGGAACTGACCGCCGGGATGTTGGAGACGATAGAGGAGGCTGAGCGCGCCCTGCTGGAGGTTCCAGGTATTACATTTTTTTTTATCTTGAACCACGAAACGAAAGTTTTTAATGTAAAGATTTGTCTTCAATGAGTATTGGGATCACTCAAAGAATTTATTTTCATAGTAGTACATTACTTACTACTAGACAAAAGTAGAAGGAAAATACTGGAACTCCTGTGTTGTTCTCAGTATTATCTTGACCTTTAAAGTATATACTTTATTGAATTGTGTTTTGTTTGTTTAAGCGCTTTGTGACCCTGGTCTGGAAAAGTGTATATATATATACAAATTACTTACTTACTTACATTTATTATTAGATTAAAGTCGTCGGAAAATATTTTACCACGAGATTAAAGTTGTACAAAAAATACATTTATTAGTCATGATATTGTATTTTCCAAAGACTTTAATTTGTAATAAAGTGTTTTTCACAATTTAAATCTTGTAATGAAGTATTTTCCTAAACCTTTAATCTGGCAGTATTTTGTATGACATTAATTTCACAGTTAAGTATTTCTTACGACTTAAATCACGTAATCAATTATTTTCCTTCGACTTTAATCTTTTAATGAAGTATTTTTCTAAATCTTTAATCTGGCAGTATTTCGTACGACATTAATCTCATAGTTAAGTATTTCGTACGACTTAAATCACGTAATCAATTATTTTACTTCGACTTTAATCTTGTAATAAAAGTATTTTCCCACGACATCTCGTTGTAATCTTTTAATGAAGTATTTTTCTAAATCTTTAATCTGGCAGTATTTTGTACAACTTTAAACTCATAGTATTTTCTTTTTTGAGTGGCCCTGATAATCCAACGTAGACTTCCGTCAAATTTAAAACAATAAAGTTATTTCAATTTAGTTTCAATTTACAATTTGATGTACTATTTCACTAGCTCTTTTCTTAAAAGGGGCGGAGTCACACGTCAGTGATTGACAGGTCCATCATGTCTGTGAAAAGAAGGTTATTTAAGGGTTAAAGTTGAACATGTGGTTTGAACTTCAGAGCACGAGTCGTCGACGGACGACCAGTGTCTGATCCACCTGCTCAAGGGCATGTGCCTGAAGAACCAGAGACTCGTGCAAGCTGCTGAGGAGAGCTTCAACAACGTGTGCGCCGGGTGAGTCCGTGTATCCCCCCCGATCACACCCACAGCTTGAGTGTTGTTGAAATATTCACTACAGGTGTGTGTTAGAGAGAATCTCATGATATGATGCGTATCACAGGGTCAACGATACACTGTGATAGTGTAGTAACAAGTATATGTTTGTGGTATTGTCGAGTACTTGACTCTGTTGTGATAGTGTAGTAACAAGTATATATGTGTAGTATTGTCCAGTACTTGACTCTGGTGTTGTGATAGTGTAGTAACAAGAATATATGTGTAGTATTGTCCAGTATTTGACTCTGGTGTTGTGATAGTGTAGTAACAAGAATATATGTGTAGTATTGTCCAGTATTTGACTCTGGTGTTGTGATAGTGTAGTAACAAGTATATGTTTGTGGTATTCTCGAGTACTTGACTCTGTTGTGATAGTGTTGTAACAAGAATATATGTGTAGTATTGTCCAGTACTTGACTCTGGTGTTGTGATAGTGTAGTAACAAGAAAAATGTGTAGTATTGTCCAGTACTTGACTCTGGTGTTGTGATACTGTAGTAACATGTATTTATGTGTAGTATTGTCCAGTATTTGACTCTGGTGTTGTGATAGTGTAGTAACAAGAATATATGTGTAGTATTGTCCAGTACTTGACTCTGGTGTTGTGATAGTGTAGTAACAAGAATATATGTGTAGTATTGTCCAGTACTTGACTCTGGTGTTGTGATACTGTAGTAACACGTATATATGTGTAGTATTGTCCAGTACTTGACTCTGGTGTTGTGATAGTGTAGTAACAAGTATATGTTTGTAGTATTGTCGAGTACTTGACTCTGGTGTTGTGATACTGTAGTAACAAGAATATATGTGTAGTATTGACGAGTACTTGATCACATGACTTTCGTCCTCAGTCGTAACTGCTTTCATTTGTTTTCAAACTAAAATATGTCCAAACATCAGCTTCAAAAGCTGCTGGACTCACTGTATCCTCTCGTCCTCAGTTGTAACTGCTTTCATTTGTTTCATAAATAATTTAATACACACTTTTTGTATACAAGAACTTAGGTTAAGGTTAAATATGATTTTTTATTTTATGATGGTGTTGAATATTAAATATTACAATATTCAAGTGTATATTTTATTTATCCTCGAGCATCTACTGAGATAACTGGACACTCCTGTGAACAGTTGTCGAGAGTGTGAGTCCGTCAGGCGTGTGTGTATCCAGGCAGCTTAACATGATGTTTGTTTGACATTTTCTAAGGCAGTGCGAGTAAACGCTGCTTGTTGTCATGAGAGGAAGATAAGACGACGACCTGCAGCACAGACCGTTTTCTCAACTGACACTTGTGTGGTTCTGTCAGCGAGAAGAAGATCAGGTACGAACACTACCTGGTGCCCAACGCCATGGTGGAGCTGGGCCTGCTGTACCAGGACCAGGGCCGGCGCGAGGAAGCCATCAAGATCCTGAACAAGGCCAAGTAAGTCCCGGCGTCCTCCCCCTCGAACCCACTTCCATCTTGAACCGCCTCCCTGTTTTCCCAGACACAACTACAAGGAGTACTCCATGGAGTCGCGGACGCGCTTCAGGATCCACGCCGCCCTCGCCAAACTCAAGGCCGACCCCGGAGACGAGGAGCCGCTCGACGCCTGACACGAACTTTTTAAATATTTAACCGTAAGACGATTTAAAAATAAGATATATAAAATATTTAGACACCAGTATTGACGGTGAGAGGCCAGCAGGGGGCGCCAGATTCAAACCAAAAAATCTTTGTGTTTTGGGATGTTTTGATGAATAAACCGACATGTTTGAGGAATCGAGGAGGATGGTTTATTCACACCACATAAACACGGATCCATCTGTCGCAGTGAAACATGTTGACTCCAGATGGCGCCGGATCCTGAGCCGGTTTCGACGTCATTAAGACGTGACAGTTCGTTATATCAGTCCAAGACTACGAGGAGGAGGCGTCAGGAGGAGGAGTCGTGGCCTCAAGCGCCGCAGTCTGCTCCTGCTTCAGTCGGCGCTTCAACAACTTCTTCTTCTTCTTCTCCTCCTTCTCGATCTCCTCCACCATTTCCAAGAACTTGGAGCTGCGAGGGTCCAGGTTGGTGCCGAAGCGTATCCGGGCCTCGTCCATCAACTTGGCGCGACGAGCTTTCTCCTCCTTCAGCTTGACTTTGGCCTCGCGCTTCCCTCGCCGCCAGTCCTCGATCATCTGCGGCATCTTCGCCATGTTGGCGGCGATCAGCTTCTCTCTGCCGCGACAACACGAGCGTTAACATGTGGTTCCTGACCAACGTTTATGTTTAAAATCCTGCATTTAAGAGAATTATGTGAATAAACCCTCGAGAGTCGTCGACTCCTCGTGTCTGGTTCTGTTCCAGCAAAGTCCAAAAAAACATGTGAAAATATAAATGTTGCTTCATTATAATAGAATTTTTAAAGAACAATATTGTTGATTAATTGAACAAACAAACAAACAAAAAAGTAAATTAAAAAAATATTTGTTGCAATAAATATACAAAGAAATAATTGAGTGAGTAAAAAAAATATTCAGTTAAATAAATGTACATATTCAATAAATAAATATACAAAAGAATTATGGCGTAAATAATTTTTTTTTTTAAATAAATATACAAAATAAATTAAGTAAACAAATATTCAATAAATATACAAAGGATTATGGAGTAAATAAATATACAAAATAAATCAAGTAAACAAATATTCAATAAATTAATATACAAGAAAATAAACATTTCAATGAATATGTAAATAAGTAACAAATGTTCGATAAATAAATATACAAAAAAATAAAAAAGTGAATTGAGTAAATACACAATAAATAAGAATAATATTAAATATACAAAGTAAAAACATGAGTAAATAAAAAATGTGAATTAAATAAACATGGAAAGAAGTAACAGGTTGAATACATAAATATTCTTTAAATAAATATTTAAAAAAAAAGTAAATTAACAAACGTCAAATAAAGAAATATACAAACATAATGGAGTAAATAAAGACATAAATTATATTTTAAAAATAAATAAATAAAGTAGTAAATAAATAATAAACATCAAAAATATATATATTAAATTTAAATTAATCAATAACAACCAAAATACTATTAACTCCCTTTGCAAATTGTTTAAACACTATTTCAGAGAAGACTTCACTTTTACTCACTGTTGCCGTCAAAACAAATACAAAAAAACAAACAATAATATTGTTAATTGATGTAAGTGGGCGTGTCTTCGTCGTCGCACCTGGAACTGTGATTGACAACCGGAAGTGAACCATCAATGACCCCCTAAAGTTCTGCGGGGTCAACCTCATCTGTACGACCCTCACCAGTGCAACTTTTAAATAAACAACTACACGTCAAACACCGATGTGTAATAGTTGTGTAGCACATTATTGTGTATTTTATCATCACTCACTTCGCCAGACGAGCTTTCGTTTCCTCTCGTTCTTTCTCGGCGAGGTTCGTCAGCATGACCTCCAGCGAGGGGTTCCACTCGTGCTCCTCCGCGATCATCTGCTCCAGCTCCCCGGCGCTGGGCCACAGGGTCGCCGGGTCGATGCCCGACGACGAGCCGTACTTGGCGAACACTTTCCGGTCGTAGCGCTTCGTCTTCTGCCAGTGCGGCGTCTGCTCGCTGTCCTTGTCCGGGATGTACGGCTTCCGGAAGTTGATCTTCAGGGGTCTGGGGTTGTAGGCCGCGGTCTGGAGCACGAATCCCCCGACGAGGCTCGTTTTAAGGACGTGTTTCGTGGACGAATTGAGGTTTAAACCTCGGTAAATCCTGCACAACACGGGCGCCGCCATCTTTGTGCTGCGAGGACCCCCGGGAAGACTAGCGGGCTGCCCTTCTCGATGCCTGTCTTTTATTATCGATACATCAACCACAAATATTTAATTAATAAATGTCTGTATTATTCTCATTTTAGTTTAGTCGTTAAAAAAAATGTTTACAGGAAAGTCACAGTGAAACAAACCGCAACATTCCTGGATCGACCGGAAGAGGGCGCCCTTGTCTCCTGCGGAAAAGAAGATGAGTTGATCATTTTATCCTTATTTTATTTACGATGTGTGCGTGTATCACAATTAATCAACATTCCATATTTTATTCGTTTTTGTATTTTATTTGGCACATTTAGTATATGTACTGTATGTCTGGATATGATGTGTTTCAATGGTTAATAAGTGTTTTATGAACGGCTTAAATATTGGAAGAAGAAAGGCTTTTTTATCTTTGAAAAAATTCTAAAATTGTTGTTAATCTTGTCACTTTCAATTAACTAACTTTTTTTTTTATTGAAGCTCTTGTAGCTGGAGGAAATTATTTCTCTAAAATATATAAAATACATTTTCCTGAAAAGGTTATTGGATGAAAAAAAAAAAGCAATAACTTGTTCAACATTCATCATCAAATCAAGTATTTATAATACTATACCAACTATGGTAATAGAGTCCGAGATATCAAATATGTTTAATTAAAATGTATAGAATTAAAGTTTCTACCTTGACTTCCTGGGGCCACATTTTTACTCCCTAATACTTTTTACTCAGACATCTGCTTCCATTCATTTTCTCTCTGAATATAAATCACTATATCATCTGCAAACAACATGATTCCGCCATTAAATAGTCGCAGTTACAATTAAATAAGAATATATTTGAAGTTTTTCTTACTTTTTTTTAGGATACAATGATATATAAAATGGGAGAAACACTTTTTAAAGAGGAAATTGATACAACTTAATGGATCCTTTGGTGAAATCCATCTGGGGAAACTAGGAATACACTTTCATAAAAAGGCTAATTTATGAAAAAAGGCACAGGAAAGTGTAATTTATAAGTACTTCGGAAGGAGTGCTAGATATTTTCTGACGTCACGAGGCCCCCGGGGGCCACATTCATACTTTTGAATCACTCTTTATTCAGACGTCTGCTTCATTTAATTTAACCCCGAGTATAAATCACTATGTCATCTGCAAACAACATGATTTCCTGTTCATCACAGTCACAATAAAACAAAAACAAGTTTGTGTAAAATGTTAGTCTCACACTGACTTTATGAGGCCCTTGATCTCTGCTTTAATTCATCTTCACTCTGAGTATAAATCACTATGTCATCTGCAAACAACATGATTTCTTAATAACATCGTGACAGTCACAATAAAATAAGACGCAAAGACCCCTCGTGGGACGTGGATTTGACTGGAGTGTGTTTCAATGGAACCTGTTCTTTTGTTGTGTCGTCGCTCTCGTCTGAGGAACGCGTCCTTCAAAAGAAGGATCGTCTCGTGGTCGTCGTCCTTCTCTAATGTCATCGTTTCCTCGTCAACAAATGGCTTCTTTTTCTTTTTTTTTTTCCTGGAGAGCTGCACTTGCCGAGACAGATGTCATGTGCTTTTATGTGGCGGGAGCGAGCGAGCAGCTCTCAGTCGTCATTAAAGATTTAGGGTTCCCACGGCTGGGGAGCCACGAGGATGAAGGTGGGGGGGCCGGGAGGGGGGGCATGACGGAGCCCTAATTTGGCTCTGGAGCGATCTGGTGCCAACTCCAGCGCTTCAGGGAGCCCATCAACGTCAGTCACTGGTAAATAAGCGAAGACACGATCTATTTGTGAGTGAAGTGACGAGGAGGAGGGTCTCCGGAGTCCATCGAAAAAACACAGGTTGATTGACAGGTGCCCTTTGATGGAGAGATGACTCTCCCGGGGAGGGGTTTTCCCTCCTTCTGCCCTGAGTAGCTGGGACAGAAAAAAGACAATTTCCCTCGTTCAATCGTTAGCCGAACCAGTGGACGCAGAGAAATAATGTCTTCTTTCCGGCGTCCACTGCCTCTCACCCAGCTAGCTGGGACGGAACTCTCACCCAAGAAAAGGAACTTTGTCATGGAAGTATTTTTTTATTTTATTATTGACGATTATTTTTGTATAATTAAAGTTATTGAAGTATTTTTAGTTATTGACAATTAATTTTGTATAATTAAAGTTAATGGAGTATTTTAATTATTGACAATTAATTTTGTATAATTAAAGTTAATGAAGTATTTTTAAGTATTGACAATTTTTTTAATTATTACATTTGATAACGTATCCATTGACAGATTCAATATACAAAAATTAACATTAATATAATTGAATTAAATTAATATACAGTAATTAAATAAAACAATAAAAGTGAATATTTTATTTTATTTTGTCTATTATTATGCGACAATAGATTTCTTAATTTGTAGCCTTTTAAGCCTGTTAGTCTAATAGCAATATAGTTATATTATTATTGAATTAAAGAAGCTCCAAATAAAAGATATTGCATTTATAAAATGTTTTTGTATGATTGGAAATTGAATATAAAACTCTTTGTTAAAAAACAAATGATTGATTTAGAAAACGCTCTATTTAATTCTTTTTTTTTTAAACACACACAAAAAAAAAACCTTTAACTATAGACATGGATGAATTCAACTATTTAAAAATGTTTTAATATATATTCCATTAAAACATTTTTTAACGTTTTAAAATGCTCCATTTATTTATTTAGTGCAGATTTATTTTCTATTCTATTTAGATTTCCTTTTTCTTTTTATTATTTTATTTCTGGGTGTCTTATTTTTTTTTGGTATATTGCTGTTGTTAAACCGAATTTCCCCTCGCGGGACAAATAAAGGTTTCTGATTATTTAATGGTACTGATTTACTTTCATACTTCTCCTACAGGGGGCGCACTGCACCCTTCCAGTCCCATTACTCAAAGCTCTCTTATCTCTAGTTTTAATCTCGTTGGTTCATTTTTTTTAACGTTCTTATCGACGAGATCGACTCGAACAGACTCTTGGAGTCGAGCCGGCGTTGACGTCTGCCAAGACCACGTTACTATTTATTGAAGCGACGAGAAACGATAACACGCGGCGTCTCGGTGCTTCTTTGTTGTTCTTACACAATGACCAGACTTAAGTCAGAGCTTGGCTCGGTGGTTTTTCGTTTGTCAGCGTTTCTCCCTCCAAATAAAAGAGAGAGTGTCATGGTTTCCCGGTAGTGATGCCGCGTGTGTCCGATGTCTTCCACCGCAGGATAACAATCCTCGCTGAGCGGCTGATGACTGGAGCTCAGCAGGAAGTCTGCTGTTGGTCTTGGACTCCAGAGCGTCTGGCCAGAGTTGGAAATATGTTTCATGGTGGGCAGCGTCGCGCCGCTACACAACGAGAGGTGTGAAGCCGAAGCTACACACTCTCTGACAACATGACGACTGGTGTGGAAGTTGGACGGGAAGATGGACGACCGGCCAGGAACAGCAGAAGACAAAGTATTTTTAGACGTTCTCAGAGTCGCGGTCGTGTTTCTTTAATCTTTGAGCTGCTCGTCATGTCGTTCGGAGGTTCAGAGGAAATAACAAACACACTAGAGATGATGGAACAATGACGACAGGTTTATGGAAGGATGATTGATGGTGGGTGTAGAAGGGATGAAGGATGATGGAGAGATGATGCATGGATGATGAAATGATGAAGAATGGCCGTTGAAGGGAGGATGGAGGTATAGTTTGATGATGGAAGGATGGAGGAGGGATGGTGTGATGATGAAGAATGGCTGTTGAAGGGAGGATAAAGGGATGATGGAGGTATAGTTTGATGGTGGAGGGATGGTGTGATGATGAAGTAAGACTGTTGAAGGGAGGATAAAGGGATGATGAAGGTATAGTTTGATGATGAAAGGATGGTGGAGGGATTCTGTGATGATAAAGTAAGACTGTTGAAGGGAGGATAAAGGGATGATGAAGGTATGGTTTGATGATGGAGGGATGGTGGAGGGATGGTGTGATGATAAAGTAAGACTGTTGAAGGGATGATGGAGGTATAGTTTGATGATGGAGGGATGGTGGAGGGATGGTGTGATGATAAAGTAAGACTGTTGAAGGGATGATGAAGGTATAGTTTGATGATGGAGGGATGGTGGAGGGATGGTGTGATGATAAAGTAAGACTGTTGAAGGGATGATGGAGGTATAGTTTGATGATGGACGGATGGTGGAGGGATGGTGTGATGATAAAGTAAGACTGTTGAAGGGAGGATAAAGGGATGATGAAGGTATGGTTTGATGATAGAGGGATGGTGGAGGGATGGTGTGATGATAAAGTAAGACTGTTGAAGGGATGATGGAGGTATAGTTTGATGATGGAGGGATGGTGGAGGGATGGTGTGATGATAAAGTAAGACTGTTGAAGGGATGATGAAGGTATAGTTTGATGATGGAGGGATGGTGGAGGGATGGTGTGATGATAAAGTAAGACTGTTGAAGGGAGGATAAAGGGATGATGAAGGTATAGTTTGATGATGGAAGGATGGTGTGATGATAAAGTAAGACTGTTGAAGGGATGATGGAGGTATAGTTTGATGATGGACGGATGGTGGAGGGATGGTGTGATGATAAAGTAAGACTGTTGAAGGGATGATGAAGGTATAGTTTGATGATGGAGGGATGGTGGAGGGATGGTGTGATGATAAAGTAAGACTGTTGAAGGGATGATGAAGGTATAGTTTGATGATGGAGGGATGGTGGAGGGATGGTGTGATGATAAAGTAAGACTGTTGAAGGGATGATGAAGGTATAGTTTGATGATGGAGGGATGGTGGAGGGATGGTGTGATGATAAAGTAAGACTGTTGAAGGGATGATGAAGGTATAGTTTGATGATGGAGGGATGGTGTGATGATAAAGTAAGACTGTTGAAGGGATGATGAAGGTATAGTTTGATGATGGAGGGATGGTGGAGGGATGGTGTGATGATAAAGTAAGACTGTTGAAGGGAGGATAAAGGGATGATGAAGGTATGGTTTGATGATGGAGAGATGGTGGAGGGATGGTGTGATGATAAAGTGAGACTGTTGAAGGGATGATGAAGGTAAGTTTGATGATAGAGGGATGGTGGAGGGATGGTGTGATGATAAAGTAAGACTGTTGAAGGGATGATGGAGGTATAGTTTGATGATGGAGGGATGGTGGAGGGATGGTGTGATGATAAAGTAAGACTGTTGAAGGGATGATGGAGGTATAGTTTGATGATGGAGGGATGGTGGAGGGATGGTGTGATGATTAAGTAAGACTGTTGACGGGATGATGGAGGTATAGTTTGATGATGGAGGGATGGTGGAGGGATGGTGTGATGATAAAGTAAGACTGTTGAAGGGAGGATAAAGGGATGAGGAAGGTATGGTTTGATGATGGATGGATGGTGGAGGGATGGTGTGATGATGAAGAATGGCTGTTGAAGGGAAAGTGAAGCGATGAAGGAAGATGGAGGGATGATAAATTGATTATGAATGATGATGGAGGGATGATAAATTGATGATGAAGGATGATGGAGGGATGATAAATTGATGATAAAGGATGACGGAGGGATGATAAATTGATGATGAAGGATGATGGAGAGATGTAGAATGGCTGTTGAAGGGAATGAAGCAATGAAGGATGATGGAGGGATGTTAAATTGATGATGGAGAGATGTAGAATGGCATTTGAAGGGAGAGTGAAGCGATGAAAGATGATGATAAATTGATGATGAAGGATGATGGAGAGATTAAGAATGGCTGCTGATGGGAGATTGAAGCGATGAAGGAGAGATGATAAATTGATGATGAGAGATGGAGGATGGCGGCTGAAGGGAGGGTGAAGTGTTGAAGGATGATGGAGAGATGATGAACTTATAAAGGATGGCTGTTGAAGGGAGGATGAAGGGATGATGTGAGGATAAAATGATGATGAGGGGATGATGGAAGGACTACAAAGAGATGGAGGAACGATGAAGTGATGATAAAAGGATGATGAAATGGTGATAACATGATGATGGAGAATGATGGAAGGATGAAGAAGATATGGAGGAATGATGAAGTGATGATAAAAGGATGATGAAATGGTGATAACATGATGATGGAGAATGATGGAAGGATGAAGAAGATATGGAGGAATGATGAAGTGATGATAAAAGGATGATGAAATGGTGATAACATGATGATGGAGAATGATGGAAGGATGAAGAAGATATGGAGGAATGATGAAGTGATGATAAAAGGATGATGAAATGGTGATAACATGATGATGGAGAATGATGGAAGGATGAAGAAGATATGGAGGAATGATGAAGCGATGATAAAAGGATGATGAAATGGTGATAACGTGATGATGGAGAATGATAGAAGGATGAAGAGATGGAGGAATGATGAAGTGATGATAAAAGGATGATGAAATGGTGATAACGTGATGATGGAGAATGATGGAAGGATGAAGAAGAGATGGAGGAATGATGAAGTGATGATAAAAGGATGATGAAATGGTGATAACGTGATGATGGAGAATGATGGAAGGATGAAGAAGATATGGAGGAATGATGAAGTGATGATAAAAGGATGATGAAATGGTGATAACATGATGATGGAGAATGATGGAAGGATGAAGAAGAGATGGAGGAATGATGAAGTGATGATAAAAGGATGATGAAATGGTGATAACATGATGATGGAGAATGATGGAAGGATGAAGAAGATATGGAGGAATGATGAAGTGATGATAAAAGGATGATGAAATGGTGATAACGTGATGATGGAGAATGATGGAAGGATGAAGAAGAGATGGAGGAATGATGAAGTGATGATAAAAGGATGATGAAATGGTGATAACGTGATGATGGAGAATGATGGAAGGATGAAGAAGATATGGAGGAATGATGAAGTGATGATAAAAGGATGATGAAATGGTGATAACATGATGATGGAGAATGATGGAAGGATGAAGAAGATATGGAGGAATGATGAAGTGATGATAAAAGGATGATGAAATGGTGATAACGTGATGATGGAGAATGATAGAAGGATGAAGAAGAGATGGAGGAATGATGAAGTGATGATAAAAGGATGATGAAATGGTGATAACGTGATGATGGAGAATGATGGAAGGATGAAGAAGAGATGGAGGAATGATGAAGTGATGATAAAAGGATGATGAAATGGTGATAATGTGATGATGGAGAATGATAGAAGGATGAAGAAGAGATGGAGGAATGATGAAGTGATGATAAAAGGATGATGAAAGGGTGATAACGTGATGATGGAGAATGATAGAAGGATGAAGAAGAGATGTGGAAGTGATGATGGTGTTAATGAAAGGATGATGAAGTGATGCTAGAGAATGATGGAGGGATGAGAGTGATGACAGAATGATGGAGGGATGAGAGTGATGACAGAATGATGGAGGGATGAGCAAGACTAACAAACTAGTTTAAACCAGATGAACAAACACCTGCTGGTGAAGGATCAGTCCTGGCTTCAGACCAGAGTCTAATCACTGAACCTCTGAGTCACATCAAGGACCTCCATCTTGAACAGTCGTCTCCTCGTCCTCCTGATCACTGTGGACAACATCTCAGCAGGTCCTGAGGAGATGACGGATGTGACGAGGACGGTCCGCCAGAACAGGTCGTCCAGAGACCGAAGACGAATGGTGGTCATTATGGTCCGGTCTGCTGCTGCAACACTGGTGCGTTCCTTCAAGAAGGTCCAGATGAAGAGAAGATCTCTTTCATTTTTCTTCTCTTTCTTCTCCTTGTTCTGCTGGGGTTTGTGATGGACCCAAGCCAGGACTTCATCTCCAGAAGAACGCGCCACTGGAGCTAAACTGAGGGTCTTCAGGGACCAGTAAAAACATGGAAAACACTGTAACCAGAGCAACAAAGCTGACCCTAGATCTGCTGCAGCCTCCAACATTCCTGAGCTTCAGAGTCTCTCAATGTTACGTGTTGATTTTCCCTGAATGTCACATATATATATATACATATATTTATATATGTATATATATACTGTATATATATTTTAATCACCACTTTCTTTCACACTAATCCTTCTAATCAATGTGAAAATTGATTATTTGTTGAATGATGACATTCACAGACAGTATCATATTGTTCAGACTTAACATCCTATTAAAACTTTAAAACATCTCAATTGCACCTTATATATATATTTTGAAATGAACGGTTTCTCCAACGGATTATTTTGAAATTCTGACCTATTACTCCTCAATACTCCAACATATTACTTTTCTAGGCTTCGACATATTACTCCATGTGGCTTCAACGTATTACTCTTAATTACTCCGACATATTACTCCACGTGGCTTCAACGTATTACTCCTAATTACTCCGACACATTACTCCACGTGGCTTTAACGTATTACTCCTAATTACTCCGACATATTACTCCACGTGGCTTCAACGTATTACTCTTAATTACTCCGACATATTACTCCACGTGGCTTCAACGTATTACTCCTAATTACTCCGACATATTAATCCACGTGGCTTTAACGTATTACTCCTAATTACTCCGACATATTAATCCACATGGCTTCAACGTATTACTCCTTGCTACTCCGACATATTGCTCCACATGGCTTCAACGTATTACTCCTAGCTACTCCGACATATTACTCCACATGGCTTCAACGTATTACTCCTAGCTACTCCGACATATTACTCCACATGGCTTCAACGTATTACTCCTAGCTACTCCGACATATTACTCCACTTGGCTTCAACGTATTACTCCTAATTACTCCGACACATTACTCCACGTGGCTTCAACGTATTACTCCTAATTACTCCGACATATTACTCCACGTGGCTTCAACGTATTACTCCTAATTACTCCAACATATTACTCCACGTGGCTTCAACGTATTACTCCTAATTACTCCGACATATTACTCCACGTGGCTTAAACGTATTACTCCTAATTACTCCGACACATTACTCCATGTGGCTTCAACGTATTACTCCTAATTACTCCGACATATTACTCCACGTGGCTTAAACGTATTACTCCTAATTACTCCGACACATTACTCCATGTGGCTTCAACGTATTACTCCTAATTACTCCGACACATTACTCCATGTGGCTTCAACGTATTACTCCTAATTACTCCAACATATTACTCCACGAATCTTAAACTTATTACTCTTAATTACTCCGACATATTACTCCATGTGGCTTCAACGTATTACTCCTAGCTACTCCGACATATTACTCCATGTGGCTCAAAGGTATTACTCCTCAATAACTTCAACATATTACTTTGCAAGGCTCAGAAGTATTACTCCTCAATACTCCGACATATTACTACACGTAGCTCAGACGTAATACTCCTCAATACTTCAACATATTACTTTGCAAGGCTCCGACATATTACTTCACGTGGCTCCAACGTATTACTCCTAAATGCTCTGATATAATACTCCACATGACTCCAATGTATTACTCCGCGAGGCTCAGACGTATTACTCCTCAATACACTGACATATTACTACACGTAGCTCAGACGTATTACTCCGTGAGGCTCAGACGTATTGCTCCTCAATACACCGACATATTACTACACGTAGCTCAGACGTATTACTCCGTGAGGCTCAGACGTATTACTCCTCAATACACTGACATATTACTACACGTAGCTCAGACGTATTACTCCGTGAGGCTCAGACGTATTACTCCTCAATACACCGACATATTACTACACGTAGCTCAGACGTATTACTCCATGAGGCTCAGACATATTACTCCTCAATACACCGACATATTACAACACATAGCTCAGACGTATTACTCCTCAATACTCCGACATATTAATTTTCACGGAAATCCAAAACGGTAACGTATGCTCCAGAGTTAGCGTTAGCGAACAATAGTTGAGTAAGTCATCTGCACAGACTCGGTGTGGAGCTGCTGCGTCTCTTCGTCCTTCTCCTGCTGCCAGACGCTGTTGGCAGGAACGATCCGGAGCGAGGATCGTAAGTGGTTTTGGGATTGTTTAGAATTCCCCGGTCGACGTAGGATTGAGTAAGTGGCGGCAAATGAATGGAGAGTCTGGTGACTCGTCTACACGCGAGCTAATAAACGCGAGTGGGTCCATTAATCTCTCGGTTAAGTGATGAATGTTTCGCCGCCGTTGCAACAACGTTCACGGATCATCGGGCGGCGTCGACGCCGAATTAGAGACGCCTGAGTCGCTCGCGAGTAACAAAGTCATCTGCGGCGTTCACGACTTCATCTTGAAAGATGGCGAGCGTCTCTTCTACCTGTGCTGAGTCACCACCTGTGCCGACCACAGATACCGACACGGCGACGCTAATTCTCTGATGTCATTTGTACATTTTGGGACTCGGTGTATTTGGGGGGGTGTGTGGGGGGCTCCAGTCTGGCGCAGACATGGTTTCCCGACGCTCCCCGAGCTCCGCCGCCGCCATCTGTCATCTGCCGGAACATCTGCACGCCGCACAAGGTGCCCTTGTCGCCCGACGTTGGAGCGGGATGTTTGGCCGCATCCACCGAGGAAGCCCGGAGTGATCCTTCCAGAACCAGCTCCGGGTCGGATCAGCTGAGCTACTGAGCCGTGCTCGGATGTCACGTGACGCCAGCGCCCGGGCTGTCGAGTGTGTCTGGCAAACGCGGCGCCCCGGCTAGCGACTGACGAATTTGGCCGGTTTTTCGTTACGAGGCTGGTTCGTCGCGAACAGATGCCGTGCGTCGTCACGCGGGTCTCTTTGCTCGTGTGGTTGTGACCGGGTTTGAGATCAGGTCCAGAACCGACAGTGTCAGCAAATAACAGAATTAAAACACAAGCATGTTGGAGTTTCAGGTGCGCTAGCTAGCTAGCTGCTAATGGTGCTTATCGTTAGCCGCCAGCTAAGTGTAAGTTTTACTCAAAGTTTATTTATATATTTATGCTTTTAGGTGATTTAATTGAAAACCCAAATTAGTAGTTTTTATATGTAGCCTTAGCTAACTTTGTTTATGGTGTTGAAATAGTATATTTAATATTGTTTAATCCATACGATAATCCTCCTTTTCACACATTTGTATCTTTGTTGCATATCTTTTATCATAAACCAAATGAAAAACAATAAAACATAGATTCAAATGTCACAATAAAAGGACATAAATCCTGATGAAGTAGCACTAAAATGATAAAAGTGTTTTATGTTTTGAAGACAAATCAGCTCGGTTGTCTGAGTTGCTAATAGCATTAGGGGTTTTATTATTTAATCTGGTTTGTTATGTTTATATCTATCTCTATTGGAATGACTTTTTCTAAGCAAAACCACATGATAATAGATAAATAAATCAAAATACAAAGTTAAATAAATATACTTATTTCATGTGTTTTGTCCTTTTGCCAGTTATGTTCTATTCCAATGGGTTTTTTTCAACCACTATTTTAATTTGCTATTCCAATATTATTTTCAATTATTTTCTTCAGACAATTTATTTTTTCAACACCAAGTTCTAACTCCGTAGGTTCTTTTTCACACAGTGTGTACTTTTGTCTTGCTTGGACTTTATGTTTTTTTTATCTATATATTATTGATGTTTTTTTCCATTATAAACCAAAAAAACATCAATCAAATATAGATAGAAATAGAATATTAGAAGAACATAAATAATGATAAAGTGGCACTAAAATGATCAGGCAGAGTTTTATGTATGAATAACAAGGAGCTAATCTTTCTGAATCGCTAATTGTTAGCATTGTTAGCATTTGTTAGCGAGCTAAAATCAAATGTTAACACTATCTATCTATCTATCTATCTATCTATCTATCTATCTATCTATCTATCTATCTATCTATCTATCTATCTATCTATCTATCTATCTATCTATCTATCTATCTATCTATCTATCTATCTATCTTATCTATCTTATCTATCTTATCTATCTTATCTATCTTATCTATCTTATCTATCTTATCTAATCTATCTTATCTTATCTATTTAATCTAATCTATCTAGTGGTGCTAATATTTCTAATCTAAGAAGAACGGAAACAAAATGATTTGTTATCGTCTGAGGATCCAGAGCTCACTGTTAGCATCACTAGCATCTCTTGGCAAGCTAACATAGTTAGAGGGGAAAACCAACTAAGCTAAGACAACAAAACCCACATTTAATTCAATCTTCTGTTTTTGTAGCTTCTCCTGGTACACATTAGTATTTTTTAAAGTATCTTGTTACGGTGTAGTTGTGGCTCAACGGCGGTTTTGTGTGTTTTTTTTCCACTGAAATCAAGTGGATTGTTGGTCAGATGTGGAGAAGATTGTTCATCTCAGGAGATCTTCTCTTTCTGCGGCGCTTTGATCTGGATTAATGTGACGTCGCACAACAATGTGTTCTTTGTGCGACGCACACTCGCACATAATCTCACGGATTACACACCGACGGTAGAAAAACAACTGACGCTTCAACGTAATTAGCTAGTTAGCTCGATAGCTAACGACGGTGTGTAGCAGACGCCGTTGAAAAGACGACAAACACTCGTGAAGATTCTGGCGCCATCTTGAGAAAAAAACACTCGTCTTCGCACCGACAACAAAGAGGTTTTGCTCACTGGCGCCGCGTCACCTGGTGTGTTTACTCTTCTTTGTGCCGGTCCAGGACGTACCTTTTGTCCTAATGGGCTCATTAGCCGCGGCCCCGGGCCAGCGGGTCAGGGCCCCGGCACTCTGAACCCGCCGGTCCCGGGTCCAAGTCTAAATGAGGCCCCGGCGGCGCCGGGAGCGAAGAGACGCGCCAACAATATGTTTTCATTTTTATACATTTTCATAAGTCGTCTGTTGGACTGAGAACGTGATGTTTTACAGAGTTGAAGGTTTTCCAAGAAGCAACACATTGATCCCTGCACTCGCTTTCCTGCTTAGAGGACACCAGAGACTTACACACACACACACACGCACACACGCACACACACACACACACACACACACACACACACACACACACACATGTATATACATATAAACTGCTTCAGGGTTCTTCTGTGTGACGAGACTGAAATAGACCTCATGTGTGTGTTTCTGTGTGTGTGTGTCTGTCCGTGTGTGTCTTTGTGCTCTGTGTGTGTATGTCTGTCTGTGTGTGCCTTTGTGCTCTGTGTGTGTCTTTGTATGTCTTGTGTTTCGTTGTGCGCGGTGTGTGTGTCTGTCTTGCTTGTCTTTGTGTTCCATTTGTGCGTGTCTGTCTTTGAGCTATGTGTGTGTGTCTGTGTGTGTGTCTTTGTGCTACACGTGTGTCCAAGTGTGTGTCTTTGTGGTCTGTGTCTGTGTGTGTCCATGTGTGTGCCTTTGTGCTGTGTGTCTACATGTGCGCGTATGTGTGTGTCTGTGTGTTTGTTTGTGTGTGCGTTTTATATATGTCTATGTATTTGTATGTTTTTGCGTGTGTGATTGTGTGTATATGTGAGTGTGTGTTTACGTGTCTGTCGGCCTGTGTTAAAGTGTGTGTCTTTGTTTTTCACTGTGTGTATGTACGCATGTTTTGTGTGTACGTATGTGTGTATATGTGTGTGTCTGTCTGAGTTTCTGTGTGTTTGTCTGTGTGTGTGTGTGTGTGTGTGTGTGTGTGTGTGTGTGTGTGTGTGTGTGTGTGTGTGTGTGTGTGTGTGTGTGTGTGTGTGTGTGTGTGTGTGTGTGTGTGTGTGTGTGTGTGTGTGTGTGTGTGTGTGTGTGTGTGTGTGTGTGTGTGTGTGTGTGTGTGTGTGTGTGTGTTCTTTTATTTATACCTCCGTAACGACATGTCGATGCTGCCGTTGACAACAATGTAACACAGGACTACACACAACTACACACAACAACACAACTGCTTCTGATCACACTGCTGTTCCTGCAACAGACAGTAAAGCTTGTAAATATTTACTACGGCCACTAATACTTTTACGTTTGTGCTGAAAAAAAAAGAAGCCTTTATTTGAATTAAAAGTATTTTTTTTATTTAAAAACAAAAGGTCAAAGTTGTGCGATGTGTGTAACCGTTTATTTTAGTCTCATCATAATAAATGTATTTTATCCTGGTAACAAAAACAACATTTTTATATTAAATTATTATATTAAATTATAATTTATTATAATTGATTTAATTAAAATATTGATTTTTTTTTTGTTTAATGACGAGGCGTTTCCGGTCACCTGGTCGTGTTGCAGCGAGGTGAGCCTGGACGTGTCTTGGCGGCGATTGGTGCGTTCAGGGACAGTCGGGGAGGAGGAGGTTGGCTGAGGCAGTCAGACAGGGAGGTAAAAGTGCAAGCAGATGGCCGAGCTGGCACCTGTCTCACTCTCCAGTCTGTTCGGAGCCGTTTTCCACATGTCTTTAAAACAAAAAGACGCCGATTCTTCACTTTTCTGCCAGCGAGGGTTTAACCCTTCAGAGCCCGCTTCTCCTCGCAGTTCTACTGCTTAAAAACACGTACTTGTACTTCTAACTTTACCACTCACTCGCTGGGTTAATGTCCCGTTACATTATGACCACCCGCGCGCAGCTTTCCTGAGGGTCAACCTCTCCTCGCAGTGGTCAGTGGTCAGTCAAAAAAAAGATGACATATTGTCAGGGAAACGTCTAGTTCCTCGTGTCGCCGGCAGAGGGCGCCGCAGACTCGAACCTCGCGAGTTCACCTGTCAAGAGTTTGTCGTCACGCGCACTTTTCAACTCGCGCTGAAAACTATAACGAGATGAAAATGGCCGCTTCTTTTTTCCCGCCTTATTTTCTCCTTCTTCTTTCTCTCTCCAGGGAGACGCAGATTTCGTCCAGATTTTTCACACATAGTAAGTCCAGTGTTTCTGAGAACCTGAGACTATTTAAAGGTGATTTGTTGAGACTCACGACACAAATGACTAAAGAAAAAAGTGAATAAAATTAAATTAAAGAATGACGTTTGTTTAACACTTTAACTTTGGGCACTTTTGTTCTATTACCGTCTGATTAATTAAGGATTTAATTTAAATAGAAAAAGTTATAGCAATATATATTTTTAGAACCTCTGTATTTTTCCCCAAATAAACGCTAACACTGCTGTTGCTAAAACTGTTTATTTTGACATCAGAATCATCAAGAACTACCACTGGTACTACTACGACACGTTTTACTATTAATATTTATACTGTTAGTACTTTGTACACTGTTTTACATGGAAGTATATGAGTGGCATCAGAATATCTTTTAATTCATTGAATTAAATCATTTGTGTATTGAATGGTTGATCTTTTTTTTTATTCATATAATTTGATTAAAACGATAAATAAAATAATCAAAATGAATCATTTGTTTTTCTGTGGTTACTGATATTATAATTACAATTATTAAAAAAAAGAAAAGTGTTCTAAATGGATTTCTTTTCAATTCCTTGCCTTTTTAAATTCAATATAAAAATGTTGGTGTCGTCTGAGCGTCGCGTGATTGGCTGAATCCTTTCTGTAACATTTTTATATTGAATTTAAAACATTCATTTTTGAAATATTGTAATTAAAATATTAAACTATATGTGTAAAAAAAAAAGTATTCATTTACTCACCGTCATTAACCACAAACAAATCTCGTTACAAATTATTTAATTCAATACCATTTTTGAATTATTACAATTCGAATTTCCTAATTAAATTGAGAAGAAACATTTAAATAAAAATAATTAAAATTTCAACGAAATATCATATTCAATATACTTTTGTCACTGATATACTTCTATAGTTTTCTTACGTGAATTTGTGTACTTTCTCAGACAAACGTTTATGTTTGAGCTGAAAAATGTATTTTTAGTTTTAATCTCTATTTCTTTAAAGTCGACACTGAAATAATCCAGAGTCGCCTCATGTGTAACTATTTAACTCCTAAAGCAACACAGATTAAATCTGGTAATAATCCAGGATTAATTCCCGGAGTCGTGTTTTCCACTGGAGTTTCTTCTATCGCGAGCCGTCGCTCACGACCCCGGGTCGCCGGATCTGGTGTCGACTCTGTTGACAGACGATCCGAGCGTCGCCGCCTCAGGAAGGTGAGACGCCGGAGGATCCTGCAGGTGAGAGGAAAGAATGAGGAGCTTGTTTGCTCTGGGCTGGCACCGGACTTCTGCTGGTGCCCAGAGGTGGTTGCCATGCGACGCACACGCGCTCACGCGCACGACGCCCCAACAATGGTCCGCTTCATGAGGTGCCCGCGGGTGCCATGGTAACCCCTCGTTCTGGGCACGGCGGGCACAGCGGTCTGCCAGAGAAATGCCACGTTTTTTTTTTTTGTTTTTTTTTCTTCTCCTCCTCTCTCGTCTTTTCTGGAACCAACGTTGCCCAGAAACCTTTTGAAAGTTAATAAGTGAGACCGGTGGGCAGACAAATTACGCCGGGAGAGTGTGAGGGAGAGACTTCCCGCCCGCGAGGCATAAATTTAGCCGCGAGTGGAAGAAAGTTTCTACGACCGAGGAGAGAGAGTTCGTCCGGCTCTTGAATCACCAACTTTTCTGGGTGACTGAGCGAGTGTGAGCTGCTGACCTTTGCTGCAAGTGTCTGTGAGCTCGCATGACTGCAGGATCAGGGAGGGTTCGTGCTGTGGCCCAGACCTGCAAAACACATTTGCAAACTGTGTAACACATTTGCAAACTCTGACACACATCTACAAACTCTTAAACTCGTTTATAAACTCTGAAACACATATACAAACTCTGAAACACATCTACAAACTCTGAAACACATTTACAAACTCTGAAACACATCTACAAACTCTGAAACACATTTACAAACTCTGAAACACATCTACAAACTCTGAAACACATCTACAAACTCTGAAACACATTTACAAACTCTGAAACACATTTACAAACTCTGAAACACATCTACAAACTCTGAAACACATCTACAAACTCTGAAATACATTTGCAAACTCTGAAACACATCTACAAACTCTGAAACACATCTACAAACTCTGAAACACATTTACAAACTCTGAAACACATCTACAAACTCTGAAACACATCTACAAACTCTGAAACACATCTACAAACTCTGAAACACATTTACAAACTCTGAAACACATCTACAAACTCTGAAACACATTTACAAACTCTGAAACACATCTACAAACTCTGAAACACATCTACAAACTCTGAAATACATTTGCAAACTCTGAAACACATCTACAAACTCTGAAACACATCTACAAACTCTGAAACACATCTACAAACTCTGAAACACATTTACAAACTCTGAAACACATTTACAAACTCTGAAACACATCTAGAAACTCTGAAACACATCTACAAACTCTGAAATACATTTGCAAACTCTGAAACACATCTACAAACTCTGAAACACATCTACAAACTCTGAAATACATTTACAAACTCTGAAACACATCCACAAACTCTGAAACACATCTACAAACTCTGAAACACATCTACAAACTCTGAAATACATTTGCAAACTCTGAAACACATCTACAAACTCTGAAACACATCTACAAACTCTGAAATACATTTACAAACTCTGAAACACATCCACAAACTCTGAAACACATCTACAAACTCTGAAATACATCTACAAACTCTGAAATACATTTGCAAACTCTGAAACACATCTACAAACTCTGAAACACATCTACAAACTCTGAAACACATCTACAAACTCTGAAACACATTTACAAACTCTGAAACACATCTACAAACTCTGAAACACATCTACAAACTCTGAAACACATCTACAAACTCTGAAACACATTTACAAACTCTGAAACACATCTACAAACTCTGAAACACATTTACAAACTCTGAAACACATCTACAAACTCTGAAACACATCTACAAACTCTGAAATACATTTGCAAACTCTGAAACACATCTACAAACTCTGAAACACATCTACAAACTCTGAAATACATTTGCAAACTCTGAAACACATCTACAAACTCTGAAACACATCTACAAACTCTGAAATACATTTACAAACTCTGAAACACATCTACAAACTCTGAAACACATCCACAAACTCTGAAACACATCTACAAACTCTGAAATACATCTACAAACTCTGAAATACATTTACAAACTCTGAAACACATCCACAAACTCTGAAACACATCTACAAACTCTGAAATACATCTACAAACTCTGAAACACATCCACAAACTCTGAAATACATCTACAAACTCTGAAATACATCTACAAACTCTGAAATACATTTACAAACTCTGAAACACATTTGCAAACTCTGAAACACATCCACAAACTCTGAAACACATTTGCAAACTATGAAACACATCTACAAACTCTGAAACACATCTACAAACTCTGAAACACATTTACAAACTCTGAAACACATCTACAAACTCTGAAACACATTTACAAACTCTGAAACACATCTACAAACTCTGAAACACATCTACAAACTCTGAAATACATTTGCAAACTCTGAAACACATCTACAAACTCTGAAACACATATACAAACTCTGAAACACATCTACAAACTCTGAAACACATTTACAAACTCTGAAACACATCTACAAACTCTGAAACACATCTACAAACTCTGAAATACATTTGCAAACTCTGAAACACATCTACAAACTCTGAAACACATATACAAACTCTGAAACACATCTACAAACTCTGAAATACATTTGCAAACTCTGAAACACATCTACAAACTCTGAAACACATCTACAAACTCTGAAACACATCTACAAACTCTGAAACACATCCACAAACTCTGAAACACATCTACAAACTCTGAAATACATCTACAAACTCTGAAATACATTTGCAAACTCTGAAACACATCTACAAACTCTGAAACACATCTACAAACTCTGAAACACATCTACAAACTCTGAAATACATTTGCAAACTCTGAAACACATCTACAAACTCTGAAACACATCTACAAACTCTGAAACACATCTACAAACTCTGAAACACATTTACAAACTCTGAAACACATCTACAAACTCTGAAACACATTTACAAACTCTGAAACACATCTACAAACTCTGAAACACATCTACAAACTCTGAAATACATTTGCAAACTCTGAAACACATCTACAAACTCTGAAACACATATACAAACTCTGAAACACATCTACAAACTCTGAAACACATCTACAAACTCTGAAATACATTTGCAAACTCTGAAACACATCTACAAACTCTGAAACACATCTACAAACTCTGAAACACATCTACAAACTCTGAAATACATTTGCAAACTCTGAAACACATCTACAAACTCTGAAACACATCTACAAACTCTGAAATACATTTACAAACTCTGAAACACATCTACAAACTCTGAAACACATCCACAAACTCTGAAACACATCTACAAACTCTGAAATACATCTACAAACTCTGAAATACATTTACAAACTCTGAAACACATCCACAAACTCTGAAATACATTTGCAAACTATGAAACACATCTACAAACTCTGAAACACATTTGCAAACTCTGAAACACATCTACAAACTCTGAAACACATCTACAAACTCTGAAATACATTTACAAACTCTGAAACACATCTACAAACTCTGAAACACATCCACAAACTCTGAAACACATCTACAAACTCTGAAATACATCTACAAACTCTGAAATACATTTACAAACTCTGAAACACATCCACAAACTCTGAAACACATTTGCAAACTATGAAACACATCTACAAACTCTGAAACACATCTACAAACTCTGAAACACATCTACAAACTCTGAAACACATATACAAACTCTGAAACACATCTACAAACTCTGAAACACATCTACAAACTCTGAAACACATCTACAAACTCTGAAACACATCTACAAACTCTGAAACACATCTACAAACTCTGAAATACATTTGCAAACTCTGAAACACATCTACAAACTCTGAAACACATCTACAAACTCTGAAATACATTTACAAACTCTGAAACACATCTACAAACTCTGAAACACATCCACAAACTCTGAAACACATCTACAAACTCTGAAATACATCTACAAACTCTGAAATACATTTACAAACTCTGAAACACATCCACAAACTCTGAAACACATCTACAAACTCTGAAATACATCTACAAACTCTGAAACACATCCACAAACTCTGAAATACATCTACAAACTCTGAAATACATCTACAAACTCTGAAATACATTTACAAACTCTGAAACACATCCACAAACTCTGAAACACATTTGCAAACTATGAAACACATCTACAAACTCTGAAACACATCTACAAACTCTGAAACACATCTACAAACTCTGAAACACATTTACAAACTCTGAAACACATCTACAAACTCTGAAACACATTTACAAACTCTGAAACACATCTACAAACTCTGAAACACATCTACAAACTCTGAAATACATTTGCAAACTCTGAAACACATCTACAAACTCTGAAACACATATACAAACTCTGAAACACATCTACAAACTCTGAAACACATTTACAAACTCTGAAACACATCTACAAACTCTGAAACACATCTACAAACTCTGAAATACATTTGCAAACTCTGAAACACATCTACAAACTCTGAAACACATATACAAACTCTGAAACACATCTACAAACTCTGAAATACATTTGCAAACTCTGAAACACATCTACAAACTCTGAAACACATCTACAAACTCTGAAACACATCTACAAACTCTGAAACACATCCACAAACTCTGAAACACATCTACAAACTCTGAAATACATCTACAAACTCTGAAATACATTTGCAAACTCTGAAACACATCTACAAACTCTGAAACACATCTACAAACTCTGAAACACATCTACAAACTCTGAAATACATTTGCAAACTCTGAAACACATCTACAAACTCTGAAACACATCTACAAACTCTGAAACACATCTACAAACTCTGAAACACATTTACAAACTCTGAAACACATCTACAAACTCTGAAACACATTTACAAACTCTGAAACACATCTACAAACTCTGAAACACATCTACAAACTCTGAAATACATTTGCAAACTCTGAAACACATCTACAAACTCTGAAACACATATACAAACTCTGAAACACATCTACAAACTCTGAAACACATCTACAAACTCTGAAATACATTTGCAAACTCTGAAACACATCTACAAACTCTGAAACACATCTACAAACTCTGAAACACATCTACAAACTCTGAAATACATTTGCAAACTCTGAAACACATCTACAAACTCTGAAACACATCTACAAACTCTGAAATACATTTACAAACTCTGAAACACATCTACAAACTCTGAAACACATCCACAAACTCTGAAACACATCTACAAACTCTGAAATACATCTACAAACTCTGAAATACATTTACAAACTCTGAAACACATCCACAAACTCTGAAATACATCTACAAACTCTGAAATACATCTACAAACTCTGAAATACATTTACAAACTCTGAAACACATCCACAAACTCTGAAACACATTTGCAAACTATGAAACACATCTACAAACTCTGAAACACATCTACAAACTCTGAAACACATCTACAAACTCTGAAACACATATACAAACTCTGAAACACATCTACAAACTCTGAAACACATCTACAAACTCTGAAATACATTTGCAAACTCTGAAACACATCTACAAACTCTGAAACACATCTACAAACTCTGAAACACATCTACAAACTCTGAAACACATCTACAAACTCTGAAACACATTTACAAACTCTGAAACACATCTACAAACTCTGAAATACATTTACAAACTCTGAAACACATCTACAAACTCTGAAACACATCCACAAACTCTGAAACACATCTACAAACTCTGAAATACATCTACGAACTCTGAAATACATCTACAAACTCTGAAATACATCTACAAACTCTGAAATACATCTACAAACTCTGAAATACATTTACAAACTCTGAAATACATCTACAAACTCTGAAATACATCTACAAACCCTGAAATACATTTACAAACTCTGAAACACATCTACAAACTCTGAAACACATCTACAAACTCTGAAACACATTTACAAACTCTGAAACACATCTACAAACTCTGAAATACATTTACAAACTCTGAAACACATCCACAAACTCTGAAATACATCTACAAACTCTGAAACACATCCACAAACTCTGAAATACATCTACAAACTCTGAAATACATTTACAAACTCTGAAACACATCCACAAACTCTGAAATACATCTACAAACTCTGAAATACATCTACAAACTCTGAAATACATTTACAAACTCTGAAACACATCCACAAACTCTGAAACACATTTGCAAACTATGAAACACATCTACAAACTCTGAAACACATCTACAAACTCTGAAATACATCTACAAACTCTGAAATACATTTACAAACTCTGAAACACATCCACAAACTCTGAAACACATTTGCAAACTCTGAAACACATCTACAAACTCTGAAACACATCTACAAACTCTGAAACACATTTGCAAACTCTGAAATACATTTGCAAACTGGGTGTGGCGACATAGCTCAGATGGTAGAGTGGTTGCCTGCAGTCCGAAAGGTTGCAGGTTCAATCCCAGCTCCAGACAAGCTTGTGTCGTTGTGTCCCTGAGCAAGACACTTCACCCTGATTGCTCCTGATGGTGAACTTGGCGCAAGTGTGCAGCCTACTCCCATCAGTATGTGTGAATGGTTGAATTTCCCCTCGCGGGACTAATAAGGGATTCTAAAAAAAAAAAAAAAAGAAACACATCCACAAACTCTGAAACACATTTACAAACTCTGACACACATCTACAAATTCTTAAACTTGTTTATAAACTCTGAAACACATCCACAAACTCTGAAATACATTTACAAACTCTGAAACACATTTACAAACTATGAAACAAATCTACAAACTCTGAAACACATTTACAAACTCTGAAACACATCCACAAACTCTGAAATACATTTACAAACTCTGAAACACATCCACAAACTCTGAAATACATTTACAAACTCTGAAACACATCTACAAACTCTTAAACGCGTTTACAAACTATGAAACAAATCTACAAACTCTGAAACACATTTACAAACTCTGAAACACATCCACAAACTCTGAAATACATTTACAAACTCTGAAACACATCCACAAACTCTGAAACACATTTGCAAACTCTGAAACACATCTACAAACTCTTAAACGCGTTTACAAACTATGAAACAAATCTACAAACTCTGAAACATATTTACAAACTCTGAAACACATTTACAAACTCTGACACACATTTACAAACTCTGACACACATTTACAAACTCTGAAACACACTAGCAAACTCTGAAACACATCTACAAACTCTGAAACACATCTACAAACTCTCAAACACACTAGCTAACTCTGAAACACATCTACAAACCCTGAGACACATTTACAAACTATGTAGCACATCTACAAACTATGAAACACATCTATAAACTCTGAAACACACTAGCTAACTCTGAAACACATCTACAAACTCTGAAACACATTTACAAACTCTGAAACACATCTACAAACTCTGAAACACATTTGCAAACTATGAAACACATTTAAAAACTATGAAACACATCTACAAACTCTGAAACACACTAGCTAACTCTGAAACACATCTACAAACGCTGAAACACATTAAAAAACTCTGAAACACATCTACAAACTCTGAAACACATTTACAAACTCTGTAACACATTTTCAAACTATGAAACACATCTACAAACTCTGAAACACATTTACAAACTATGTAACACATCTACAAACTATTTAACACATTTACAAACTCTGAAACACATTTACAAACTATGAATCACATCTACAAACTCTGAAACACATTTATAAACTCTGAAACACATTTCAAAGCTCTGAAACACATTTACAAATTATGAAACACATCTACAAACTATGTAACACATTTACAAACTATGTAACACATCTACAAACTATGTAACACATTTACAAACTCTGAAACACATCTACAAACTCTGACACACATCTACAAATTCTTAAACTTGTTTATAAACTCTGAAACACATCCACAAACTCTGAAATACATTTACAAACTCTGAAACACATTTACAAACTATGAAACAAATCTACAAACTCTGAAACACATTTACAAACTCTGAAACACATCCACAAACTCTGAAATACATTTACAAACTCTGAAACACATCCACAAACTCTGAAATACATTTACAAACTCTGAAACACATCTACAAACTCTTAAACGCGTTTACAAACTATGAAACAAATCTACAAACTCTGAAACACATTTACAAACTCTGAAACACATCCACAAACTCTGAAATACATTTACAAACTCTGAAACACATCCACAAACTCTGAAACACATTTGCAAACTCTGAAACACATCTACAAACTCTTAAACGCGTTTACAAACTATGAAACAAATCTACAAACTCTGAAACATATTTACAAACTCTGAAACACATTTACAAACTCTGACACACATTTACAAACTCTGACACACATTTACAAACTCTGAAACACACTAGCAAACTCTGAAACACATCTACAAACTCTGAAACACATCTACAAACTCTCAAACACACTAGCTAACTCTGAAACACATCTACAAACCCTGAGACACATTTACAAACTATGTAGCACATCTACAAACTATGAAACACATCTATAAACTCTGAAACACACTAGCTAACTCTGAAACACATCTACAAACTCTGAAACACATTTACAAACTCTGAAACACATCTACAAACTCTGAAACACATTTGCAAACTATGAAACACATTTAAAAACTATGAAACACATCTACAAACTCTGAAACACACTAGCTAACTCTGAAACACATCTACAAACGCTGAAACACATCTACAAACTCTGAAACACATCTACAAACTCTGAAACACATTTACAAACTCTGTAACACATTTTCAAACTATGAAACACATCTACAAACTCTGAAACACATTTACAAACTATGTAACACATCTACAAACTATTTAACACATTTACAAACTCTGAAACACATTTACAAACTATGAATCACATCTACAAACTCTGAAACACATTTATAAACTCTGAAACACATTTCAAAGCTCTGAAACACATTTACAAATTATGAAACACATCTACAAACTATGTAACACATTTACAAACTATGTAACACATCTACAAACTATGTAACACATTTACAAACTCTGAAACACATCTACAAACTCTGAAACACATTTACAAACTCTGAAACACATCTACAAACTCTGAAACACATTTACAAACTCTGAAACACATCTACAAACTCTGAAACACATCTACAAACTCTGAAACACATTTACAAACTCTGAAACACATTTATAAACTCTGAAACACATTTCAAAGCTCTGAAACACATTTACAAATTCGGAATTAGCATTGTTGCTAAAAGCTAACACGTCATTCTTTATGTTGATGGACCTTTAAAGCGTAACGAAACAGAAATCATTATTTCTGTCACTTAAAAATTTCACGATGCTTCATGAAGATTCAGCTCTAGTTATTTTAGTTTCAGTATCAACAAATGTGCGTCTAAATAAGTATCAGTGTCAAAGGTGTAATTGCATGAAGTGACCACTGTGTGTCAGCATTTAAAACGAGGCGTCACTGACTTTTGTCGGGATCACGGACGACCTCATTGACCTCGGAGGCCACCATAAAGGTCGTCACTCACAGTTTAAAACAATCTCATCGTCGTCATCGCAACATTTTCAGGTGGAACTCCGGCCGCGTCAGCACGGGCCGGGACGACGGCCATATTTCCAGAGGTCACCCGGGCGCCGGGCCCAGTCTCTCCGTGGGCCCCCTGTGGAGAGGCCTGGCAGGATCGGAGACGCCTCTGAATCACCGACGAAGGAGCGGCGGAGGCGGAGACATCAGCAGGTCACATGATGGGTCGCCTGGTCATTTTTTAAAAACGACGTCCCTTCGTGCCAACGAGAGCGGGCGGTGGCGGTGGCGGCGGCGGCGCTCCAACTCGTCCGGTAATTGCCTTGCGTGTCTCTCCTCGCCACACGGGAATACACAATGATGTCTCTCTCGGCTACGCAAGCTGTTGCTAATAAAGCCGCAGACAGACAGGCATCACAGGGACAGACAGGTTTCACTGGGAAATACAGGCTTCACTGGGAAAGACAGGCATCACAGGGACAGACAGGCATCACAAGGACAGACAGGCTTCATGGGGACAGACGGGAATCACAAGGACAGACGGGAATCATGAGGACAGACAGGCATCACAAGGACAGACAGGCATCACGAGGACAGACAGGCATCACGAGGACAGACAGGCATCACGAGGACAGACAGACATCACAAGGACAGACGGGCATCATGAGGACAGACAGATATCACGAGGACAGACAGGCTTCATTAGGACAAACAGGCATCACATGGAGAGACGGGCATCACAAGGACAGACAGGCTTCACATGGAGAGACAGGCTTCACAAGGACAGACAGGCATCACAGGAACAGACGGGCATCATGAGGACAGACAGGCATCACGAGGACAGACGGGCATCACAAGGACAGACAGGCATCATGAGGACAGACAGGCATCACGAGGACAGACAGGCTTCACGAGGACAGACAGGCATCACGAGGACAGACAGGCATCATGAGGACAGACAGGCTTCACGAGGACAGACAGGCATCACGAGGACAGACAGGCATCAAGAGGACAGACAGGCATCACGAGGACAGACAGGCATCACGAGGACAGACAGGCATCACGAGGACAGACAGGCATCACAAGGAAAGACAGGCATCACGGGGACAGACAGGCATCACGAGGACAGACGGGCTTCACAGGGAAAGACAGGCATCAAGGGGACAGACAGGCATCACAGGGACAGACAGGCATCACAGGGACAGACAGGCATCACGGGGACAGACAGGCATCACGAGGACAGACAGGCATCACGAGGACAGACAGGCATCATGAGGACAGACAGGCTTCACAGGGAAAGACAGGCATCAAGGGGACAGACAGGCTTCATGAGGACAGACAGGCATCACAGGGACAGACAGGCATCACAGGGACAGACAGGCATCACGGGGACAGACAGGCATCACGAGGACAGACAGGCATCATGAGGACAGACAGGCATCACGAGGACAGACGGGCTTCACGAGGACAGACAGGCATCACGAGGACAGACAGGCATCATGAGGACAGACAGGCATCACGAGGACAGACGGGCTTCACGAGGACAGACAGGCATCACGAGGACAGACAGGCATCACGAGGACAGACAGGCATCACGAGGACAGACGGGCTTCACGAGGACAGACAGGCATCACAAGGACAGAAAGGCATCACGAGGACAGACAGGCATCACGAGGACAGACAGGCATCACAAGGACAGACAGGCATCACGAGGACAGACAGGCATCACGAGGACAGACAGGCATCACAAGGACAGACAGGCATCACGAGGACAGACAGGCATCACGAGGACAGACAGGCATCACGAGGACAGACAGGCATCACGAGGACAGACAGGCATCACGAGGACAGACAGGCATCACGAGGACAGACAGGCATCACGAGGACAGACAGGCATCACGAGGACAGACGGGCTTCACGAGGACAGACAGGCATCACGAGGACAGACAGGCATCACGAGGACAGACAGGCATCACGAGGACAGACAGGCATCACGAGGACAGACGGGCTTCACGAGGACAGACAGGCATCACAAGGACAGACAGGCATCACGAGGACAGACAGGCATCACGAGGACAGACAGGCATCACAAGGACAGACAGGCATCACGAGGACAGACAGGCATCACGAGGACAGACAGGCATCACGAGGACAGACAGGCATCACGAGGACAGACAGGCATCACAAGGACAGACAGGCATCACGAGGACAGACAGGCATCACGAGGACAGACAGGCATCACGAGGACAGACAGGCATCACGAGGACAGACAGGCATCACGAGGACAGACAGGCATCACGAGGACAGACAGGCATCACGAGGACAGACAGGCATCACGAGGACAGACAGGCATCACGAGGACAGACAGACATCATGAGGACAGACAGGCATCACGAGGACAGACAGGCATCACGAGGACAGACAGTCGCCGCAGAAGATAAAAATGGTTCCGAGCGACTGCGGCTCTGAACTCAAACAAACTGCTCAGTCGTCTCGTTCTGTTGAGAGTCACAGGCGTGACGACTCTTCACTAACGTCGTCCGCATGTGTTTACAGCGAAGAAGTAGAGCCTCGCGTGTGTTCGGACGACCTTCACACGACCTCTGTCATATATAGAAATATATAAATGTATTTTGTTCTACACATAGAGTTTCATAATCTTATTGCAATAAATGAAAAATTACTTTTCTAAATAAAATACCTTTTAAGTTGTAGACTTTTATATTCAATATAAAATATAATAGATATTGAACTTTTCAGCCAATTAAACGACATGATTTTTATATTGAATTTAAAAGTGTAAAATTTAGAATTTCTTTTAAAATTATGATGATTAGAATATCGAACGCTCTGTGTAAAAAAGCTGAATATTTGAAATCCTTCATTAAATTATTTAAAAAGCAACTTATTTATAGTGATCTATAATATAGAAATGCTTGAATTATATGTTAAATTATTAGGATTATCATATAAAATAATAGGAATTTAACTAGAAAATATTCAAATTCTGAATTCAATAAAACCTTTTAATATAGATTTAATAAAATTGTTTATTTTTTAACTCATCCTTTTTCAATATATAAACTATTCAATTCTTCCAAAAATGCTTTAAAAACAAAATTTACATAAAATAATCCATGTATGAACTTTTATTTTTTCGAATTATTTTGATTAAAAAATCATTTTTGCGTAAAATAATAAATAAATCAATACAAAAAATAAAAATAATTAACTTTAAAAATATTCAAATTTTTTTTTAAAATAATTTATCCTTTCAATATAGTCGTTTTTGATTTAAAGTTGTTGTTTAAAAAAAACATTTTGATAAATAAATTCCTAGTTTGATCTTTTTAAATGTAAAATAAAATAATTAATTGTTTAACTTCTATAAACAAGATGATAATAAATAGGTTTCTAACCTTCATTCTCTTCATGATGTCCCAGCTACACGGGGTGAGAGGTGGAGGTTCCTCGTCCAAACAAACCTTCTTCCCGCTCGCGTGTGTGTTCGCCGTGTCAAACGACCTCAAAGGATTCTGGGTAAAGGAAGTGGCCACGGCCGACACCGTCACTCAACATGCTCGTCTCGGTCCGGACCACACACGACCACGGGCTGGACCGAGGCCCGGAAATAAACCCAGACTGAAGGCGAGCAGGTCAAAGGTCAAAAAGAAGAGGTGATGATTGTGATGATCTTGTGTTTTGATGAAACTTATTAATGATTTATAAAAGTGCTGACTCAGTGGGTTTTTTCCACACTCAACAGACACAAGTGTGTTGTGACTTTTATTCAGTTGTGTCCAGACTTGATCTCGCTTGTGTTGTTTTACTCATTTGTGTCGTGAGTTGTAATCGGTTGTGTTAAAAGTATTACTCGGTCGTGTCGACAGTTTTACACGGTTGTGTCGAGAGTTTTACTCGGTTGTGTCGAGAGTTTTACTCGGTTGTGTCGAGAGTTTGACTCGTTTGTGTTGTCAGTTTTACTCTGTTTTGTCAAGAGTTTTACTCGGTCGTGTCGAGAGTTTTACTCTGTTTTGTCAAGAGTTTTACTCGGTCGTGTCGAGAGTTTTACTCGGTTTTGTCAAGAGTTTTACTCGGTTGTGTCGAGAGTTTTACTTGATTGTGTCGAGAGTTTTACTCGATTGTGTCGAGAGTTTTACTCGGTTGTGTCGAGAGTTTTACTCGGTTGTGTCTACAGTTTTACTCGGTTGTGTCGAGAGTTTTACTCGGTTGTGTCTACAGTTTTACTCGGTTGTGTCGAGAGTTTTACTCGGTTTTGTCGAGAGTTTTACTCGTTTGTGTTGTCAGTTTTACTCTGTTGTGTCGAGAGTTTTACTCGATTGTGTCGAGAGTTTTACTCGATTGTGTCGAGAGTTTTACTCTGTTTTGTCGAGAGTTTTACTCGTTTGTGTTGTCAGTTTTACTCTGTTTTGTCAAGAGTTTTACTCGGTCGTGTCGAGAGTTTTACTCGGTTTTGTCAAGAGTTTTACTCGGTTGTGTCGAGAGTTTTACTCGATTGTGTCAAGAGTTTTACTCTGTTTTGTCGAGAGTTTTACTCGTTTGTGTTGTCAGTTTTACTCTGTTTTGTCAAGAGTTTTACTCGGTCGTGTCAGGAGTTTTACTCGGTTTTGTCAAGAGTTTAACTCGGTTGTGTCGAGAGTTTTACTCGTTTGTGTTGTCAGTTTTACTCTGTTTTGTCAAGAGTTTTACTCGGTTGTGTCGACAGTTTTACTCGGTCGTGTCGAGAGTTTTACTCGGTTTTGTCGAGAGTTTTACTCGGTTGTGTCAAGAGTTTTACTCGGTTGTGTCGAGAGTTTTACTCGATTGTGTTGTGAGTTTTACTCGGTTGTGTTGTGAGTTTTACTCGGTTGTGTTGTCAGTTTTACTCGGTCGTGTCGAGAGTTTTACTCGGTTGTGTCGAGAGGTTTACTCAATCGTGTCAAGAGTTTTACTCAGTTTTGTCAAGAGTTTTACTCGGTTGTGTCGAGAGTTTTACTCGGTTGTGTCGAGAGTTTTACTCGGTTGTGTCAAGAGTTTTACTCGGTTGTGTTGTGAGTTTTACTCGGTTGTGTTGTGAGTTTTACTCAGTTGTGTTGTGAGTCGGGGTCAGGTGCAGGTCTGGTGGCTCTGGTCACATGAGAGACGACACAGCTGCTTTTCCGCAGTAATCCTTAGTGAGTCTGTTTCCTCTTTACGTATGAAAACACACACACACACACACACACACACCTGCAGAAGCACTCTCTCATCAGTATTTACATATTTATGGGATGGCGTGGGAAAAGGGAAAGGCGGAGTGTTCATGGCTCAGGTGTTTCTGCTGTTGCTCTGCAGGTGGTGGTTGATGGTAGAACGAACTCTGAGCGTCTGTCATACCTCTGCCAAGGAGCTCATTTCTCAAAACCTAGCTTGACCAGCTGTAAATGTAATGACGTGTTTTGACCACTAGGGAACACATATATGAATCAATAACTTGTTTTATTGACCAGCGTTTTTACGTGAAAAAGTAAGTGACATAAGCTCCTTGGCGGAGGTATGTGTCATCTCAGTGCTTCTCTAGTTTATATTAGAACTAACGATGGTTTTGACTCTCATTCCAATTGAATAATTTCCCCACTTTCTATTTAAACAACTAGTCATGGTCTGATGAAGCTTCATGAAACAGTGCCATGACTTTCCGGGCTCAGCAGGGGGCGCTCTTGTCTCAAAGATGATGGGAGGTTTTTTTTAAGTTCCTCAGATATTACACAGGAGAGAGTGACATCTGGTGGTCTTTGAAAATAAGGATCAAGCTTCACAAAGCAGTGTCATCATTTTGAGCGCTCAGCAGGTGGCGCTCTTGTATTAAAATGAAAGACTACACAGTGGACGGTTCCAGTGTTCTTTGAGGACGGCGCTTCATGAAGCTTCACGAAGCAGTGTCATCATTTTGAGAGCTCAGCAGGGGGCGCTCTTGTTCTTAAAGATAATGCCTTTTTTTTAAGTTCCTCAGATATTATACAGGAGAGAGTGACATCTAGTGGTCTTTGAAAATAAGGATGATGCTTCATGAAGCTTTACGAAGCAGTGTCATCATTTTGCGAGCTCAGCAGGTGGCGCTCTTGTATTAAAATGAAAGATTACACAGTGGACAGTGCAAGTGTTCTTTGAGGATGACGCTTCATGAAGCTTCATCATCTGGTTCTTGTTGCTACAGAAATGTCAGTAAATTTGTTTTTGTTCGTTGTAAATGTAAAATAACACATTAAAGGGTCAAACAGTTGCGTCAGAAAGGGGACGGCGAGTGAGTTTGGTCGTCCTGCCAACTTTATTAACAACGTTTCCTCTCGTTCAGATCATCATTCTCGTCGACGAGGAATAAATCTCCGGTTCCTCGGGTTCCTGGACTTATCTACGGCTGCAGCTTCACTTCCTCGTCACCAGATAATTCGGGCGATTGCGTTAATGACTGATGCTTCAAAGATATGTGGAGCTTCTCCCGGAAGATTAGCGGCTTTAATTAAAAGCACATTTTCACCAGAGGGGAAGGATTGTGAGTTTATTAAGGCCAGCAAACATTTTAGGTCACGTCCAAAAAACATCATTGCAGACTCTTTCGCACATTTACCCACGAAACCAAAACATTCTTAGATCGAACGACGGCAGGAATGAAGTCGGGGACGAATCTAAACTAATTAAAGAGAAATAAACAAATGTCTTCACTGGAAAAATTAAGCTTTAAACAAGAAAAAATGTAAATAAATAAAGAAAAGTGTTGAAACGTAAAAATCAAAGCATTAAAATGACATATTTAAATATAATATAATGTCTATTTCTTCAATTTAACAATGGAAAGAATGTATTTTAAAGATTCTTTGTCAAGGAAAAGAAATCAATTTAAATTAAATGTTGAGACATAAAAAAATTGCATCGCAAAAGAAACATTAAAAATGACATAAGAAACATTTTTACATTTAATGACAGGAACTCTGAGCTTCTTTGTGAAATACTTTAAACAATAAAACATATTACAATTGTCATTTATTTATTTTAAATTTGTCACTTATTTTATACAACTTATTTATTTTATTTTATTTCATTCATTCTATTTTATAATGTATCCACATAAATAAGAAAATAAAAGAAAATAAATAAATATTATAGAAAGAAAATGCTAAGGTCTTTAAAAAAGAAAACATATTCAGTTACACTTTAATTTTCACAAACTGGATCATACGAGTCACTTGTTTTATTTCATAGTATTTATTTATTTTATTTAATTAATTGTATTTTATAATCTATAAATATGTTGTGTTTAAAAAGGAAGAAAGTCACATCAAAGGTGAATCAATAAATAAAAACATCAAAAGAATTAAAAATAACTGATATATTTTTAAAAAACAAGCGCAATAAATGCAGTTTTAAATGAATATATTCTGATTGACATTTAGAGGATGACACACAAAATAAAGTAATTTAATAATTTTGATTTTTGAAAATGAAAGAAGGATGAAATAGAAACTTAAATCTGTGGGACGAGCAAATGAATATTTTTATCTTTAATAAAAGAACAACAAGAGTAAAAATAAATCACATTTATTTTCATATTTAAACGTCAAAAGAGCCGAGTAATTATGATCAATATATATGGGCTTATTTTTAAAAACTAACAATTTTCTTTTTAATAGTTTAAAGGGAAAATAAATCAAAATTAAATGGAAAAGTCTTGTGTAGCTGATGTTTGTCCGTTCTACTTCCTGGTCCGACCACAGGTGCGCCGTGATTGGCTGAGGATCTTGTTTTGTCGCCTCGAATCAATTTAATTTCAATTTCCTGAAGAAAAAAAAAAAGCTTTCGAGGTCGTAGCAACAGGAAGTGACGTCATCACCGGTGGACACGTAAGCCAGACTCCCTCCGGTCTGCGGCGCGACTCCCTCGCCGCGCATCGGAGATAATTTATTCCGGATTTATATTGACAGCATCAATCAAAGCGTCTTCGCTGTCGGCCCTCATGTGGCGTCGCTGTTGATCACAGCGGAGTCTGGAGGCCTGACACACTTAGTAGACCCGGGGGTTCCTGCCTGTGCCAGCCTTCTGCCTCGCCCGCTATGTAGGCCAGGACCAGACCCTCCGCCTGGGCGGGTGAGGGGGGGCGGGGATGGCGGCCAGAATGGGGGCCCCATGCAGGGATGCAGGAGATGGCGGGTGCGGGGGGCGAGGGGTGACGGGGGTGCTGCAGGGGGCAGAGAGGGGGCACCGGCTGGGTACGGCTGGCAAAAGGAGCAGTTCCTCCATCTGTGTCCGCGACTCCCCCCTCCCTGACCCCCCCGATTGAGAGGTCATGTGACCAAGTGTCTTTTCACCGTCGCTCAAGTTGTCGTAACTTTTCCAGAAGATTCTACTGTGGAATCACCAGTTGTATGTCCTTGAGTTCACGTTCTTCTTCACGTTCTTCTTCACGATCTTCTTCATGTTCTTCTTCACGATCTTCTTCATGTTCTTCTTCACGATCTTCTTCACGATCTTCTTCACGTTCTTCTTCACGATCTTCTTCACGTTCTTCTTCACGGTCTTCTTCACAATCTTCTTCACGTTCTTCTTCACGTTCTTCTTCACGTTCTTCTTCACGTTCTTCTTCATGTTCTTCTTCACGTTCTTCTTCACGATCTTCTTCATGTTCTTCTTCACGTTCTTCTTCACGTTCTTCTTCACGTTCTTCTTCACGATCTTCTTCATGTTCTTCTTCACGATCTTCTTCACGTTCTTCTTCACGTTCTTCTTCATGTTCTTCTTCACGATCTTCTGGACGTTCTTCTTCACGTTCTTCTTCACGTTCTTCTTCACGTTCTTCTTCACCATAATGACTGGTGCAATAATACTAATAAACTGAAGCCTTGCCCGCGTATTACTGTCATTACGGTACGACAGGATTCACCTGCTCGTGAAAAACCTTCAGGAATCAATTGTACGATGAAAGAGAAGATCAAATACAATCGACAGCTTCATGTTGGTTCGACCAGTGGAACCAGTTTGACCTGCTGTTTATTCTGGTTTCAATTGTTTGGCATCTTTCACTGGTTTCACTGGTTTACATGGTTTTACTGGTTTCACCAGCATATAAGCTGGTTTTACTGGATTCAAAGGTTTTACTGGTTTCGCTGGTTTCACTGGTTTCTCTGGTTTACATGGTATACCTGGTTTTACTGGTTTCACCAGCATATAAACTGGTTTTACTGGTTTCAATGGTTTTACTGGTTTCACTGGTTTATCTGGTTTCACCAGCATATACATTTAATGGTTTCACTGGTTTCTCTGGTATACCTGGTTTTACTGGTTTCACCAGCATATAAACTGGTTTTACTGGATTCAATGGTTTAACTGGTTTACATGGTTTTACTGGTTTCACCAGCATATACGTAAGCTGGTTTTACTGGATTCAATGGTTTTACTGGTTTCACTGGTTTCTCTGGTTTACATGGTTTCACTGGTTTCTCTGGTATACATGGTTTTACTGGTTTCACCAGCATATAAACTGGTTTTACTGGTTTCACTGGTTTCTCTGGTTTACATGGTTTTACTGGTTTCACCAGCATATAAGATGGTTTTACTGGATTCAATGGTTTTACTGGTTTCGCTGGTTTCACTGGTTTCTCTGGTTTACATGGTTTTACTGGTTTCACCAGCATATAAGCTGGTTTCTCTGGTTTACATGGTTTTACTGGTTTCACCAGCGTATAAGCTGGTTTCTCTGGTTTACATGGTTTTACTGGTTTCACCAGCATATAAGCTGGTTTCTCTGGTTTACATGGTTTTACTGGTTTCACCAGCATATAAGATGGTTTTACTGGATTCAATGGTTTTACTGGTTTCACCAGCATATAAGCTGGTTTCTCTGGTTTACATGGTTTTACTGGTTTCACCAGCGTATAAGCTGGTTTCTCTGGTTTACATGGTTTTACTGGTTTCACCAGCATATAAGCTGGTTTCTCTGGTTTCTCTGGTTTACATGGTTTTACTGGTTTCACCAGCGTATAAGCTGGTTTCTCTGGTTTACATGGTTTTACTGGTTTCACCAGCATATAAGCTGGTTTCTCTGGTTTACATGGTTGTACTGGTTTCACCAGCATATAAACTGGTTTCTCTGGTTTACATGGTTTTACTGGTTTCACCAGCATATAAACTGGTTTCTCTGGTTTACATGGTTTTACTGGTTTCACCAGCATATAAACTGGTTTCATTGGTTCTTCTGGTTACTCTAACATATACAGGATTCAATGGTTTCACTCAAATCTACGCTGGTTTAAATAGTTTCTCTGTTCACAATGGTTTCAGCAACACTCTCGAACACTCACTCGTCTATAATGTACACATTATTTAAACTCATCGTGTCAGTTTGATTATTTATGTCGTGAAGCTTCTTTTATCTCGTCAGACAATCAAACATGTTCGATATCTTGACGAAAAAACACTGAGTCAGCAGATTTTCCTACAGACATGTAGTGACGTGTGCGTCAAATGTTGTGCACTGAACGAAGGTGTGTTGTTGTCGTTCACACGTGTGTGTTGATCTCTCTCTCTCTCCCTCCCTCTCTCTCTCTCTCCCTCTCTCTCTCTCCCTTCTCTCTCCCTCTCCCTCTCTCTCCCTCTCTCTCTCCCTCTCTCTCTCTCCCTCTCTCTTTCCCTCTCTCTCCCTCTCTCTCTCTCCCTTCTCTCTCCCTTTCCCTCTCTCTCCCTCTCTCTCTCCCTCTCTCTCTCTCCCTCCCTCTCTCTCTCTCCCTCTCTCTCTCTCCCTTCTCTCTCCCTCTCCCTCTCTCTCTCTCTCTCTCTCCCTCCCTCTCTCTCTCTCTCCCTCTCTCTCTCTCCCTTCTCTCTCCCTCTCCCTCTCTCTCCCTCTCTCTCTCCCTCTCTCTCTCTCCCTCTCTCTTTCCCTCTCTCTCCCTCCCTCTCTCCCTCCCTCTCTCTCTCTCTCTGTCTCTCTGTCTCTCTGTCTCTCTCTCTCTCCCTCTCTCTCTCTCCCTCTCTCCCTCCCTCCCTCTCTCTCTCTCTCTCTCTCTCTCTCTCTCTCTCTCTCTCTCTCTCTCTCTCCCTCTCTCTCTCCCTCTCTCTCTCCCTCGTCCTTCAATCTGTCCCGTCCCCCCCGTCACCCGCCCGACCTCTGCCAACACCCTCGTCTGGCTCTTCAACTACTGGAGGGTCCGCCATGTGCATTTCCCACCTCTGATGTCATCACAGCCGCTCTTGTCGCGACTCTTCCTCCTCTCGTCCTCTTCCTCCGCACAGATGTCTGGCTTGGACGGCAACAGCTGTCCCGCCATGTGCCGCCACCAAGTGTTGCCTCCGACTGCATGGCACGGTGTGACGGGGGGGGACGGGGGGCGTTGCCATGAATATTCATGCAGTCTTGGATGTGCCACCAACAGAAAATGGCACCACAGTTGGACCCACCAGAGACGAGACGGGCAGGGAGGTGGAGGAGTGATGGACGAGTCTGGAACACAAAACACCTTAGAACAGAGGAGGAGGTTTCGCTGCAGGAGCACTGCCGGTTGATACGTCAACATATGTCGCGAAGCTTCATGAAGCGTCGTCCTCATTTACTCAGCTCACTACATGTCAATCTTTGTTTTGTGGTCTCATGGTCTTTGGCTTGGAGCGACTTCTCTACCTACATTATATTCAACTTGGCTCTTTAAAAAATACTACTGTTTCACAAAGCTTCATGAAGCAATAACCCCCCTTTTGAGCCCACTAGATGGAACTCTTTTCTGTATGGTCTTTTGCTTGAAGAGATTTATCTACATACCTTATATTCAACTTGGCTCTTTGAAAAATACTACTGTTTCATGAAGCTTCATGAAGCATTAACCCCTCTTTTGAGCCCACTAGATGGCACTGTATGATCTTTGGCTTGGAGTGACTTATCTACCTACATTATATTCACCTTGGCTCTAAAAAAATATGACTGTTTCATGAAGCTTCATAAAGCATCAACCACCCTTTTGAGCCCACGAGATTTGGCTTGGAGCAACTTACCTTCCTACCTAATTTTAGCTAGGAAAATATTACACTGTTTCATGAAGCTTCATGAATCCTCATGTTCATTTTCTGAGCTCACTACAAGGCGCTCTTTGTTGTATGATCTTTGGTTTTGAGCATCTTACTTACCTACGTCTTTTTCACAAGTAGAAGTCGGGAAAAGCCGACACTGTTTCATGAAGCTTCACGTTCCCTATTTTCTCAGCCCCACTAGATGACACCCTTTTTGTGTATTATCTTCAGCTTCGAGCAAACTACTAACCTACTACCTGATTTCATATTTGGCAAACTGACACTGTTTCATGAAGCCTCGTCCTTATTTTCTGAGCCCTGTAGATGGCGCTCTTTGCTGGACCATCTTAGGGTTTGAGCAAAACCTAGTTCACCACTTAGCTTGGGAGAACATAACAGTTTCATGAAGATTCATAAAGCGTTGATCTTTGGCTAGGATCAACTTACTACCTAATTTTAGCTTGGAAAAAGGACAACACTGTTTCATGAAGCCTCATAAAGCGTTAATCTTTGGCTGGGATTGACTTACTAACTAATTTTAGCTTTGAAAAAGACGACACTGTTTCATGAAGTTTTACGCCCCCCCTTTTTCGCAGCCCACTAAATGTCACTATGCTGTATTATCTTCAGCTTTGAGCAAATTGCTAAGCTACTACCTGAAAATAGATGACACTGTTTCATGAAGCTTCATGGAGCATCATCCATTCGTTTGAGACCACTAGATGGCACTCTTTTCTGTATGGTCTTAGGCTTGGAGCATCTTACCTACCTACCTAATTTTAGATAGGAAAATATGACATTGTTTCATGAAGCTTCATGGAGCATCATCTTCAAAGCCGCCACTAGATGGCAATATATACCGTATTATCTTTGGCTTTTCAGTACTTACCTAACTAGATCATTTGAGCTTGGAAAAATCCGCTGTTTTATGAAGCTTCGTCAAAGTTTCTCTAAAGTTCACTTCTGGTTTACGGACCTCTGATGTCATCGACGTGACAACAGCGATGACGGCTGATCAGGGTGTGACGCTCGGCTGAAGATCTGCTCACTCCGAGGTCGTCCAGCTGGTTTTCAACTCGCAACCGAAGAGCCAAGAGCTCGAGAGGAGGACCAGATTCATCATCTCAACGTTGAGTCAGATGTTTGCTCTCCGTCCGTGAGTGATGGAGGAAGAGAAAGAGGATATCTGAGAAGAGACGGACAGTTTGGCTCTGCAGCAGAAGATCTGAGGAGACCAGAAGAAGTTGGTCGTTTGACGTTCTTTCATGAAGCGCCAGGAACAAAGATCCTCGTGTTTCTCTTGACGGATGATGGCGGCGGAGCTGGGACTCTGATGACTTTCTGGTCCAGCGTTCTCCACTCGTCAGTTTCATCCTTCGCTCCAACCTTCTTGTCCTTGTCATGTTTGAAAAATGTTGCTGATGAAGTTACAACTGCATTTTGTCACATCTGTTCCTGATCGAACTTGTTTCTTCTTCTTTCCACAGATGTCTCGACCGCTTGTCTGAGCGTCGGCCTGCAGGATGTTCTACTCTGAGGCTCCCCTGGATGACCGAGCATTTTGACTCTCCACTAACTTTAGACCCACCAGCAGATTGACCATGAACCCGAGTCCAGGGTAAGAAATATGTCACATTTAGACAGAAGACATTTTATTGATATTATTATATCATCTTATAACATAATAATAATTTTTTTATGTCATTTCTGACATCCTGGTCCACTATTTTGACTTTCCACTAACTTTAGACCCACCAGCAGATTGACCATAAACCAGAGTCAATGGTAAGAACTATATCACAGTTTGACAGAAGATATTTAAAGGCTTTAATTTTATTATCTATAATATAATCATTATAATTTTTACCTCATATCGGACTCCCCTGATCCACCATTTTGACTCTCCACTAACTTTAGAACTGCCAGCGATTGGCCATGAACTTGAGGGAAAACTGTAATAAGTATAGCATTTTGACAGAAGAACTTTCAAGCTATTATTTCAGCGCAACTTTCGAAAACAGCTTGATTTAGTGAGCTGGAGACGGCGTTTTCATTCATTGCCATAAAGACTTAAAGTAAAGAGAGGTCATCTAGAGAAGTTAACAAGGAAAAAAAGAAAGTAAAACGACCCAAACTAAGTCTTATTTTGAAAACAAATATGGCAGCAACTTCAAGGAGGGCATTTGAGTTTTCACGAAATTTGTGATTGCGGATGAGGGGGAGCCCAAAAAAAGAAAAGTGTTAATTTTTTGTTGTTCTTTTTAAGAGAAGGTCTAGACACCGGCAGAGGTAGCTTTTATTTATTTTGGTCACTACTTATCCTTGACCACAGGCAAGGGTAGAAATCTAGCCGGAGACACTTATCTTTTAGCTCAGCTCAGTGTCGCTTCAAACCGTAACTGAAAAAATAACTGAATTATTTTCAAGTGCTTACGGTTCAGTGAACCGGAGATGGCTTTACTGTGTAAACAAACATGGCAGCAACTGGAGCTTCAGTTTTCAAGAAAATGGCGGTTACACAGTTCTAACTGCCAGAAGAGAAAAGTGTAATCCTTTCGTTATTCTTTAAACTCACAAAAGAAACGTTTATTTCCTTTAGAAAATTTTTACAGATTAGTTGTTTTTTTTAAAAAGTTTGGCAGCAAACTTGACCCGACACCCGAGCACGTCACTCGACGCCGCGGCTTTTTGTGCGACGGGCGAGGATGTTTGCACACCTACTTCACTCCAATAAACACACTCGCACGGCAAACACTGAAAACTCGGGGCCCCGCGTCCGCATCACACCGTTACACGCGGCGGCGCTCCATTCTCCTCGCTCGCTCGCTCGCACAACACACTCCAGCGGCGAGAGCTAATCAGACCTGTAAAGCCTCCTTTGCCAGCCCAAGATAAGCAGCGTGGCGGTCGCTCCTCTCTCCTGAGAGCAGCTCTCCTCTAGCGCTGCCGTGTAGCCGCCTGATAAGGCCGGGGAGTGTGGGATACCCTCAGAGATCCAAGCTGCAACACACACTCACACACACACACTCACACACACACTCACACACACACACACACACTCTCTTGGCATCGCTTCGCCAAATCCTGGCCCGAACCAATCGGCAGCCTGCAGGGCCCGAAGGCTCCACCAATCGCGCGTCGCCATCAGGTGTCGTTAATCAGTGTCAGCCCGCAGGTGCGACGCACTTCCTGCGGTAACACGAAAATGTGCGACTCTGGCTAGAGGTCAAAGGTCGTCGGACCACGGACACAACGGAGACGCACACGGATAGAAATGTTTAGCGTAAATATACCTTTTTTTTAAATTACATTTATTCACAAACGTAGACATGAAAATATGAATGCTATGAATCCTATTGAAAATAATAATGTTTATATATTTATATGTATATACACGTATATATTTGAACATCCCAAACAAAATAGATTTATCAAGATAACTATTTACTATTTAGAATTATAGAATTATAGACTATTTAGAATTATATTATTAATAACCACACACATACTGAATAAAACAATTCAATCTAATAATTTACAGACTTTCAATACAGTTTTTTTCAAGTTATATACATTTAATTCATACTTTTTTACCTTTAAAAAAAGTTGGGAATAAAATCTGAAGTAATGACAACATGAGCAGGATTTTATTTAGATACTATATGGAATAAAAGTAATACAAATATAAATACATTGGAGTCAAAATATGAATACAAATAAAACATGTATTTATATAAATATTTTGTATAAAAATATGGAGAGAAATTGTATGGAAAAAAATTGGTTATACACAGTTTTTTCAATTATATAATATAAAAAACATATTTTTTACATATTTAATCATTTATTAAATATGTAAAAAAAACGTGAAATGTGCATCATAATGTATTTAACTTAAACTTAACTTAAATTTTTAATAATGAAGTAAAAACACGTGTGTGAATGTATTTATGGTTTATTTAATATCTGTCAATAAAACATAAGAATCAACATTTTTTCTCTTCATATGTGTCCAGTCCTCGGGAGTCAAAGGTCACCGGGCTCCTCTTCAGCCGCCCGGCGGCCATTTTGGCTCCACGGACACACAGCTGGACCTCCGTTCTAACGAGGGGGAAACAAAGATGGCCGACAAACAGATGCTCCAACCCTAGGTTAGTATCGCCTTAAAAATAAACACCTTTCATGTTTCCTGCATCCACGCTCGCTCTCTGAAGACTCGATAAGATGATTTCAGAAGTCGACGAGTCCAGATGTGTTTTCATGATCACTTTGTTGTGTAATCTCCCAACGACTGCTGTTTTTGAAGATTTCCAGTTCAATCCTTCCCTCGCCTTCATCTCGCGCTCCCTCCTTCTTCCTCTCCGGGGTCTCGGTAATGAAGTACATCTTGAAAAAAAAGGAAACTAATTAATCTTCCACCTGCGTTCGGAGGAACCTCCGGGATAGTTTTGCAGATGAATGGAGCTGTGAAATATGGCTGGTAGAAGCTAATGGTCTGATGAAAGTGTTTGCTGACGCTTTGTGTGCGTCTCTTCTGAGCGAGTCGCTCTTAAAGTAACACAAACGCACACACTGACGAACTCGTTTGTTTTCTGACAGCTGTCAATCATCGTAAACCTCCTCTCTCTCTCGCTCTACTGCTAGAGTTAGCATTAGCATGTAGCTTTAGAGCAATATGGATTGTAGAAGCTAATAGTCCGATAAAAGTGTTTGCTGACGCTTTGTGTGCGTTTCTTCTAAGTTCCTTGCTCTTAAAGTAACACAAAAACACACACTGATAACTCTTGTTTGTTATCTGACAGCTGTTAATCATCATAAATATCCTCTCTCTCTCTCTACTGCTAGCGTTAGCATTAGCATGTAGCTTTAGAACAATATGGATTGTAGAAGCTAATAGTCCGATAAAAGTGTTTGCTGACGCTTTGTACGCGTCTATTCTAAGTTCCTTGCTCTTAAAGTAACACAAAAACACACACTGATAACTCTTGTTTGTTATCTGACAGCTGTCAATCATCATAAATCTCCTCTCTCTCTCGCTCTACTGCTAGAGTTAGCATTAGCATTTAGCTTTAGAGCAATATGGATTGTAGAAGCTAATGGTCCGATAAAAGTGTTTGCTGACGCTTTGTGTGCGTTTCTTCTAAGTTCCTTGCTCTTAAAGTAACACAAAAACACACACTGATAACCCTTGTTTGTTATCTGACAGCTGTCAATCATCATAAACCTCCTCTCTCTCTCTCTACTGCTAGCGTTAGCATTAGCATGTAGCTTTAGAACAATATGGATTGTAGAAGCTAATGGTCCGATAAAAGTGTTTGCTGATGCTTTTTGTGCGTCACTTCTCAGTTCCTTGCTCTTAAAGTAACACAAAAACACACACTGATGAACTCTTGTTTGTTATCTGACAGCTTTCAATCATCGTAAACCTCCTCTCTCTCTCTACTGCTAGCGTTAGCGTTAGCATGTAGCTTTAGAACAATATGGATTGTAGAAGCTAATAGTCCGATAAAAGTGTTTGCTGACGCTTTTTGTGCGTCGCTTCTAAGTTCCTTGCTCTTAAAGTAACACAAAAACGCACACTGACGAACTCTTGTTTGTTATCTGACAGCTGTCAATCATCCTAAACCTCCTCTCTCTCTCTACTGCTAGCGTTAGCATTAGCATGTAGCTTTGGAACAAATCTATATTTATTTTCTCGTCACTATATCATCTTTATCATCTAATCCAAACAAATATTTCGACAGCGTTACGTCAAGAAAAACCTTGAAAATGAGTAGATAACAAAGATGTTGATACTCTTATGAGCGCCCCCTTGTGGTCGACAACCTTTTTTTTTTCTTCTTTTTTTCAAAAAGTGCTATGTTCTTTCATCTGTGGCCGTTTCTATCATGTTCTGGCTCTTTGTTTTGTTACGAATTGTGACGTTAGGAAGTAAAGAACTTCCTGCTTCTGCAACACAACCATCATGGCTTCTTTTAAGTCTTTAAGACCATTATTTTTTAAATCTCATTTTCTGTGTTGTTCTTTCAATCAAATTGTTTTATTATCTCTGTCTTAAAAGTATGTTATTGCCGTTTTGCTAGATGTGATTAACAATAACCGAATTTCTTCTTTTGAATAATTAATTTATTATTGAATTTAATTAGTAAAATTGATGATAAACAAACATTAAATGAAATATTTCACATACAGTGTTTCTGTGTAGGTTTATGAACATGACATTCATACATAATTTACCTTCAGGTAATGCCTTTATTCGGTTGCCAGGTGAAATCCAAGCTACCCAGGGTGAGATGAATGCGGGAGGAAACCAGAGCCTATAGAGACAAGTCAAGCAAAAGAAAAAAGTAGTAACGACATCCAATATATAAATATACACTCTTTTTTTAAAGATCAGTTTTAGTCTATTTTTCAATTAAATAATGACTAAATCAGTATTTTTAATTGTGACAATACCTTTTTACTGAAAACAAGAATATAAAATTAAAGAATAAACTGAAGGATTAGATTTTATAGGTAGAAGAGAGAAATACACACTTTCAAAGTATGACGTCAGGTTATGATATACATGTAGGAGCAGAAAATGTATAGATTTACACCGGTAGTAAACACAAGCTTTAAATTTAACTTTGTAAACTTTTATGTTTGGTCAACAAATAGAATTTTAGTCGAAGATGCGTAAAAAAAAAACGAGAAAACAATTAATGATTTAAATCTTTTCGTTTCGGCTCGTTTCCAAATCGATTCTTAACTATCAAATATTGGTTGTTTATTGAAGAGCAGATGATGAAGATGAAGATGAAGATGATGAAGAGCAGCTCAGATGATGGTTCAGAAACGAGCGATGACGCACGAGTCTCCCGCACGTCGCTGTCGAAACTTTCGTCAAAGACCAATAATATTATTATTTCTCTAATAATATCCTCCAGTTATTAAACATATTTAACTGAAATCATGTTTCTTTTTCCAATTTTCTTTTAGATTTTTACAAAAGTATCAAACGAATCCTAGACTTTTAACGAGAAATCCACAGTTTTTTAAAAGCTTAAAATAAACCTAAATGATCAAACGCACGTGGTCGCGGAAGACTTCTGCTGCGTCATATGGCAACACTGACCTGTGGTTGTCGAGCTCGAAGAAAATAATGTTTATTTTATTGCTCTTATTAATATGTGGAGCACAGCTGCTGTGTGAGCTGAGGCCTCAACAGGCCGCGAGTGTGTGTGTGTGTGTGTGTCACAATAATAATGAATGCATAAATATGGCATTACGTCATACTCTTAATATAAAATGCTTCACATAAATAACGCATTCTTAACATAATAAATCGTATTCAAACATGTTTTTTTACACAAAAATATATAGATATACTTATAATACAATACATTAATTAAGAGTTTCGTTAGAAATGTCACATTATTTAAATATAAATAGGCTTTTATGGTAATGTACACTCAACAAATATATGTATTTATAGCCAATTAATAACATTATTGTGTTAGAACATAATCGATATATTTCACAAATCTATAAACTCATACATACAGCCATGTATTACAATAATAAAGTACAAAATAGTTAAGTTTCATTTTTATATTTTAAACGTTTGTATTTATTGCGTCTTAATATCAATCAAAATCAAATGTATATGTAAAAAAAAAGAAAGGTTTGGAAGAACATCTAATCAATGTAAACTATCCAGAAGTGTTGAAATGTTCGTTTTTTAATATGTGTGACGCTTAAAACTAAAAATAACAGAACAGTTGGAATCATTTATCACGTGTGTTTGTTAAGTTAAACTAGACACGCTGCTGGACTCCATTTTGTGCCAACGGTTGGTCATGTTTTTCGCACAAAATGGTGATTTATTCATGAAAAAAGTCATCAGTTTTCTGGAGACAAATTTGACATCGGGACGAGAATAAATATTGTTTTTAGCCTCATCAGTGCTTCTGCTGCACCTGCTTCAACAGACACACATTTGACCAAAAAAAAAAGAAGAAAAAACATTGTTCACGGTGGTGACGTTGACCTGCGGGCGGGAGACGGTTATTAAAAAAGATGATACAGATGAATTATATTATAGGGTGACAGGTTGGTGAGTGATGACGCGTCACCCGTCGGCGCCCGAAGCGCAAAGACGTTTCCTGCCAACTCCCTGTGACACTTTTTATTTTGAGGGATAGGAGGGGGGGATTAAAAACGTTTAAAAATAACAGAGAATATCCAGAGGTGTGGGAAACAAATGCAGTTAGAAGTTGATCAAATATCTTGTATTTAAAGAAGAAAAATCCGTTAAAAATAGGTCCGTGTTTAAAGGAAAAGGGGGATTTGAATAACCAATAAAGCACTCGCGTCTGTTTGCTTTAATTCGGGGTGTATATATAATTTAAAAAAAAAAAGAAAAAAGGTGAGATCCGCGGCTCACCTGCCTCCCCCTCCGCCGCTTCACCTCCGCTCCCTCCGCCCATGCCTGTCTCTCCCGCGGCCCCGGGCTGCCCCTGCTCTGTAGCCGGCGAGGGCGACTAATCCCCTGCGTCCACGCTTTACTCTGAGCCGGTATTTAATTCCTCTAAACCCCCAGCTGCCGCCCTGGTTCCCTCACTGAACACGCCAGACTGCGAGCCGCTCGGGTGTATTAATAATTCACCAGCTCCTCCGCTGCGCTCCTCCGGCCGCGGCTGCAGGGACACGCCGCTCCTCTCGCGCCGGAGCCCCGCGTCTCACACCCTCTTCCAACGACTTCCATCTTGCATTCAGTCGCTTCTTCTTCTCCTCCTGGATTCTCTTCTTCTTTTTTTCTCCTGTTAGTCCAGAGTTGGACCAACTCCGGGTGAGCTCTGCGCTCTCACGCCCGCTTTTTTTTTTTGGTTGCGACTTCTCCCGGGAACAGGTGGAGGAACAACCGAGGGATCAGACTTTTTAGTCGCGCGAGGAATCCTCTGGATCATCCGCTAACTTTTTTTTTTTTTCTTTCCTGTTTTTATTTAACCGGAGATACTCACAGCGGGGACTCCTGCGCTGTCAAGCCGACTCACGGAGCGCGACTCCCGGCTGCGCTCAGCGGGGGCGCCTCGGTGGACTGAACCGGAGCTCTCATGGAAGTATAACCAGAAGTCCTTCAATCACACTTTTTTCCTCTTCTTTTCGCGACAAATCGGACTTTTCTTTTCACTCTTTCACTCTCTCCTTTTTTTTTTTTTTTGGGAGCCGAACTTTTTTTTTTTTTTTTTTTTTCGGAGTGGAAAATGGGTCTTTGAGAGTCGTTGGCTCGCTTCCCTGCACCACAATGGTACGTGCTATGTAAACCAACAATTTCCTCATTTATGCAGTCAGCTTTCACGTTCGTAGTCATTGCTCATGTGTGATGATATCCAGAGAGAAAAAGTTTCGGCGGAATTTTGATGTTGAACGAAGGAGCCAAAGTCCCTCCAAACTACACTACATTTGAAAAAATAATTACAGGAGGAATTAGTGAGAAAGAAAAAAATGGATGTATGTTGTGACATGTTGCCAAAATGCATGCTGGAGCTCAGTGTCCAGCCTCCTCGGGTCGACCACCATCCGTCTGCCCAGGTTATTTATAGCCACTTAAATGATACAAGTTATCAAATATCACTCCGCATAAGCAGCTTATCAAAAGGCGCCTGTTTGTGCAGAGGTCAGGGGGGGGGGGGGCTTCAGGCGAAAAGTGTTTAATATCCGCAGGTGTGAGAGAGAGAGAGAGAGAGAGAGTGAGAGAGAAAAAAAAAGTATTAAATTCCTAATCAGGCCGAAAATGAGTTTTTTTTTTCTTCTTCTTCTTGTTTCTTGGCTGCATATGAGTCGAGTCAAGTTAGAAGAACCTCCCACATACAAGCTCAGAGAGCAGGAACCAGATCTGATTTGCACATGAATATGGAAGATTATTAGTATGAATAATGATTTGTTTACGAGCGTGCTCGCTGACATGGCAGCTGCCCAACAAGGCTCATCGGGAAGAAGAAAAAAAATGATACAGAATTCTGAATTCGGGACAGGCCTCGTGTGGGGATTAGCTGCACTTGTTATTTCCCCCCCACTTTAGGAGAGAATCTCACCTCCGTCTCTGCCCTCCGTGAAAGAGTGTGTGGTCGCGGTGACTTCATCGCTCTTGTGAAACCTGAAAGTTTTCAAATAAGGTGATGGAAGATGAGACACTTTCTCGTAGGGAGATGAAGAGGTCATCGGCTAATTGCTTCATTTTGGGATCAGGCCGTTGACACTTGAGCTACACTTTCGCTTCTTTTTGAAGCAGAAACCTTGACATAACCGGACTCGGGTGTGAGTGAGGCTTGTGTTTGTTGACCCTAAGTAGTGTTGACGGTGATCTCGGTCGCAAAAATTCCTCAAAATCGAGTGAAAAACTTCATGTTCATAGTTTTTCGATGAAGTTTTTTGCAAGATCTCACTTTGTTGTTTTTTTTACAAGATTTTTTTACAACCTGTCATCTGGAAAGTCAAATGAAAGTGTTTCACAGCAGTGGTTCTGATAAATGATGCCAAAAAATGTCAGTTAAAAAAAGTTTTTGAAATGAATTATCGCTCAAAACCTTTTTGAATACTCTCCAAAAATGAATGATTTTACTCTCACTAAAACGATTTGAAAATGTGCTACAGAGACTCCAACATAATTGATCTCTAAGTTAAAAAAAAACTAAAAAAAACTATAAACAACAGTAAATAAATAATAATTAAAAACGTGCTACAGGTAGCTATTAGTGCAACGACGACAAATTGAAGAACTTTGAACCGCTGCCATTAGTGTGACAATGCTACCCTTAATAATTATTGTATTACACAGTGTGTGTAGTAAGTGTTGTAACGTATTATTAGCAGGTACTGAAATACAATTTACTTTGATGTTGTCGTAAAAGGCTGAGTCACTCTTTTGTAACGTAGCCATCAGCACGACGGAGCTACTTCACTGGGTTATTAATGATTTATTTTTGAGGCTACATAACTGCACGGATAGCTTTATAGCTTCATGCTAATGTGTGGACGGATGTTTGTTTTTTGTAGTTTGACGTAGCCATTGGCGCAGCAGTGCCATCTCCCTAAGTAAAGTGTCTGTGTTTGCTTGTTGGCGTGATAATGCTACCTGCTATGTTAGCGTAGCGTCGGTGTGACAAAGCTACCTGGAGTCGGAACAAAAGGATGAGTCATCAGTTGAAAAGATCTTCTCGTGGATCTCTTTAAGATCTTAAGTGTACGAAGTTAAGAAGATTAATCTGACGATCTCTGAGCAGATTCAAACTTCTGAGGGTTTTTTCGGTTCTTAACTCGAGGCCAATCTTTCCCGCCGCTCCGACGTGCTGCTGATTGACAGCTTGGCTTTCTCTGGATAAACAAAAATGTGACTCTTCAGTTTTCACATCAGGAATGGGAAAAGTTAAAAAATAGGTCACAAGGGTTACAAGGATTATGAGTCGAGCCAAGATTAAAAAGATTGAACCAACGTTTAGATCGAGTTTTTTGTGATTGTTTGTCTTTTTTCAATATGTTTAGTCTTTGCTGTAGAAATATAGTGTGTGTGATGGTGAGGTTTGTTGTTTAATTAGAAAAGTAGTGTTAATAAACTAAAGAGTTGCTTTAATCAGTTACAATATGTTAAAAAAAAAAGTATATATTTAAAATATAAAAAAAGTTTTCAATTAAAAAAGTTGCTTCAGTCAAATAATAATCCCAAAAAGTTGCTTCAATTAGAAAACATTTTCATCAATTAAAACAACTTTTTTTAAACTGGAAATATCTTTGAAATTAAAGCTACTTTTTCCATTTCAATCCAAAAATATTTTCAATAAAAAAAGTTGCTTCAATCAAAAAAGAACAACGTTTTTTTTAAACAATTTTTAATAGTAGCTTTGATTGGACGAACATATTTTCAATCAAAAGAAGATTGCTGCGATCCAAAAAATGTATTTCATACAATTAATTAAATTAATTAAAATTTAAACAAAAAAAATTGCTTCAATCCCAAAAATATTTTCAACAAAAACAAAGTTGTTTTAATCCCAAAAATACTTCAATGAAAAAGAAAAAATAGAAGAAAATGAAGTTGCTTGACCTATTATTTTTCTTTCTTTTAAAAATGTTTCTTGAATTATTATTATTTTATACTTAATACGTTTATAATTAATCATTTTCTTTTTTATTGAAGTGAAATTGTTTTTATTAGTTAAAGAAAAACAGTTGTGAAATCATTTTTTATTGGCGTTTAATTGACGTTCTAACAGCTCGACTCTGAGATCGATTAAGTTGGTATGACGTCTCTCTTGAGCAGCACCAGCCACTGATGAAACCACTTCTGTGTTTGCAACACTCCTTTACTCTCCTACCAGCCGTAACCAGGTTCTTAATAATCCGCCACCCGTTGCCAAATGAGCCCCGAAAACATCCCAAAATCCTCGTCTAATTACCCTCCTCTTCCTCCTCCTCTTCCTCCTCCTCTTCCTCCTCTTCCTCCTCAGACGCAGGTGTAAAATATCACATTTTTCCAGCATCTCTCCCTGAGGTGGCGCTGGCTCCAGCTCACACGACGGGAATTTTCCTCCTTTCATTTTCCCCTCACTCGTTTTTTTTTTTTCTTCCTACAAACAAGCCTCCCCCCCTTCACTCCCGTATCTCCCCCCCCTCTCCTCCTCCCCCCCTGGCTTTGATGTGTCTGCCACATCCTCACAGGTTTGCTAGCTTGTTAGCAGGTGAAGGACCAGGAGTCTCTGATGGAAGCATCACCCACTTTATATTTGTTTATTTATTTAGTTTTATTCACTAAACTGTGGATTCAATAATTCAGGGTGCCCCCCCCCCTCACTAGAAGAAGCTGGTGTGTCAGTAACAGAATAAGCAGAAAACATAAATTAATAAATTAATTTGTATATTGAAAGATTCCATTTTATACATATATATATATAATTTTCATTTTATTTTAGTTTTTTTGTTTTTATACATAGTTTGATTTTCTTATTCCAATCATTCAAAAATATATTTTCTAAACACAAACATTTTTAGTTGGTATTCATTTAAATTCAATATAAAAAGGTTGGAGTACCGAGCTACTGGATCAATAAGTCACGTGACTGTGTAAAATATAATGTTTTTTTAAAGCGCAAAAAAAGAGTAGAAATCAACATTTTTTACCATGAAAACTACCAAAAATCAACATCTCTGGAAATGGAAAATAATGTTGGAAAACTAAAGTATGATATCCGACGGACCATGGGAACGCAAATAAATGTTGCCCAAATATGTAAAATGTTTAATGTCTTAAAAAAAAGGTTTGCCTGTCGCATCATTAGCAATAAAAAAATTTGATCAAATAGCTCGGCACTCTGTTGGTATAGTCTGGTGACACTATTAAACTAACATTTGTATATTGAATTTAAAAGAGTATGATTGATTAAAAATTGAATTTAGAACATTTATTTTTTAATTATTGGAATAACAATATCAAATTGTATGTGTAAAAAAAAAGAAGAAAATAATTCATTAGAAAATGTTCAAAACAATTATTTAAAAAATAAGAACAACGCATTCAACCTTTAAATTTAAACATAATTATATCCAATTATTAAAAAAATAAAATGTAATTGTTTCCGAAACGACAAAATTTAGTTCCCGTTTTGACTAAAAAAACTTTTTTTAATCCATGCAGATTTTTTTGTGTCGCAGACCGTAGTTATGTCGTCATTATATCAACAGAGTGATTTAAAACTGTAAAAACAAAGTTGCATGATCGGCAAAAAAAAGTGAACGTTAACAAGTGCATGAATGCATGAGAAATGCATCTCATCATAAACGCTGAATCAGCAAAAACTAGTTTTTCTGCAACAAGTTACTCTCATAAAGTTCGTTTAACTCATTTTCACTAGTTCACAGGTTTATTTATTGATTCAACTCAACTTAAACCAGTGTCTTGACGTGTCAAGAGTCACGACTTATGTTATTCAGAGAAAACACAGTCTTTTTATTTCAAAGTAAAACACATTTCAGACACTAAAAATCGATAGTTTTGACCTTTGAATATGGTCATGTGACCTAAGAAAGTAACTCCCTCATGAAGCAGAGGATCATGGGAAGTCTTGCAGAAGATTCTTTGAAGTCCAAACCACGGGAAGGCCCGGGGGCCAAATCCGGCCCGCCTCGTCATTTAACGTGGGCCCCCTCGGGCGGTTTGGCTCCAGAATCAAAGTCGATTATTGTTCGTGTTGTTTTGACCCAGAAAAAGATTTTCTCGACGTCAACAATTTATACGGAGGTTTCCTGAAAAGAGTGAAACTGTCTTTGAAGGCATCAAAGGAACTCGATGGAAGTTGTAAAGAGGACACACGAGGAAGAATCCAACAATGTTTGCTAAATATACATTTCGTTGGATCGTGTTATAGATTTTTGACACTAAGAGACGATCAATTATTGTGAAGATAAGCTTCGAAGAACCAAGAGAGTCCGATATTTGACTTCAATCGACGGTTATTGGTTGATTTTTATAGGAACGTCTGAAGGATTTTAACCATCGATGAAGATCTCGAACATTCTTTGCATCTCCAGGCAGAACATATGGAGGCACCAGCAGACATATGCTGCATACGTCGATAGAGGAGGACGTTAGAGAAGGAGGTCAGAGCTGCAGGGATCATCTCTCTATGTATGTAGAGATGATGTCCTCCTGCTGACCCTTGTTCTCTCGACACCAGTTCTTGACGATGTCCCTGTTGGGACATGAGGTGTCGATGGACTCACAAAGCTTCACGAAGCATCGTCCTTGTTTTTAAAAAACACTAGATGGCGCTCTTTGCTGCGTAATAGTCGATGAAACATGCAGTCGTTGAATTTACAAGGTTCAATAAATAATGACTGAATGAATAATGATAATAATTTTTTAGAACTTAATGTTGCTTTTAGTAAAAAGGCGAAGTTTTACTGTAATGGAGGTAGATTTGTTTCTTAATTATTCCTTTTAAAACTAAATAAAAACTACTTAAAAAAAAGATTTGATTAAAAAAACGACTTCAATGAAAACGAGTGCAATAAAAAGTATAAATAAAAAACTTCAAAACTTTTTTCATTTCAATTAAAAAAATCAACTTGAATACAAAAAAACTTTAATAAAAAAATAACTCCAATCACCAGAAAATGACAAAAAAAAGGAATATAACAAATAGAAAATCACTTTAAAACTTTTTTTCAGTTAAAAAAAAAGACAAATTACATGAAAAGTAAAAAAAAAGGCTTCAATAAAAAAAACTTCTTGAAAAAAAAACACTTTTTTTTTACCTCAAACAAAAAAAAGGAAAAGCTCAAGTTTGAAGCAGTGTTTTGAGGATTTAACATTTAAGTCACAAATGTTCATAATATGACGCAAACACAAAGAAGTTAATCTCAATCAAAGAAAAAAAGTTTAAATTTTTTTATTCAAGCAACTATTCTTTCTTTATTAATTATCTTTCTTTAATTGAAACCTGTTTTAATTGAACAATAAAGGTACAAATTCACCTCCGTACAACTAATGATCTCCGATGAAAGTGACGTTGACATGGAAAGTAGAAGATTTGGATGAATGGACAGAAAACTATCTAAAATACATACTAAAGATATTCCCATGAGCCTCTTGTGTTATAGGAAGTCTGCAGGAGCATAACTTATCTGTTGCTATTTCAATAAACAAGTGATAAATGATAAATATAATAACAATATTCTGTTTGAATGAGTAACATTAAACAGGTGACAGTAGTCGAAATGCTACTTGGACATTCCTGCGCCAGAGTGCGGTCGATCCACGAACATGTGGATTCTCTCCTCGTCGTGTCGACTCTCCCGCAGAAGTCAAGTTCAGGGGATTCTATCCACTGCTCAGCGACTGCATCAAGCAGTGGTTTGTGGAGCAGGAGGCATGTAGAACTGCTCCGGGAGCTCCTCTGTGATTATCGACACCGTAAAGTACATCCTTCACCGGACCGGGCAGTTTATAGGCAGAGCCCGGGCCGGCTTTTCTTGACAAGGGCCTCAGTTAGTGGGACGGATGGTTTCCACTGGTTTTCCTCCCGCGCTCGCCCACATATGGAGGACGACAAGTGGAGGATCTATGGATGCTGAGGAGGAATGTGGAGGGTTTACTCCGGGGACTCCGGCTCTACCTTCGTGGCGAGCGAGAGGCGGTCGGATCGATGGGTCGTGATGAGAAACGAGCGACACAGACGCAGGGAAAGACGGGAGTGGAAGCTCTGGTTCTGCAGGATATGAATAGCCTGGAACTGCAGCTGCACTCGGGTTGGACCCAGTCTGGGACTTATTATAGCACCGTGTGTTTATGCATGTGTCTGTGGACGCCTGTGTCAGGAGGGTACGGAAGTATATATCAGAGTATTGGTTGAATACATGAGTGTACGGAAGTATATATCAGAGTATTGGTTGAGTACATGAAGGTACGGAAGTATATATCAGCGTATTGGTTGAGTACATGAGTGTACAGAAGTATATATCAGAGTATTGGTTGAGTACATGAGTGTACGGAAGTATATATCAGAGTATTGGTTGAATACATGAGTGTACGGAAGTATATCAGCAGAGTATTGGTTGAATACATGAGTGTACAGAAGTATATCAGCAGAGTATTGGTTGAATACATGAGTGTACAGAAGTATATCAGCAGAGTATTGGTTGAATACATGAGTGTACGGAAGTATATCAGCAGAGTATTGGTTGAATACATGAGTGTACGGAAGTATATCTGCAGAGTATTGGTTGAATACATGAGTGTACGGAAGTATAACAGCAGAGTATTGGTTGAATATATGAGTGTACGGAAGTATATCAGCAGAGTATTGGTTGAATATATGAGTGTACGGAAGTATATCAGCAGAGTATTGGTTGAATACACGAGTGTATGGAAGGATATCAGTGCCATCAGAGTATTGATGGAATACATGAGTGTATGGAAGTATATCAGTGCCATCAGAGTATTGGTTGAATTCATGAGTGTACGGAAGTATATCAGTGCCATCAGAGTATTGATTGAATTCATGAGTGTACGGAAGTATATCAGTGCCATCAGAGTATTGGTTAAATTCATGAGTGTACGGAAGTATATCAGTGCCATCAGAGTATTGATTGAATACATGAGAGTATGGATGTATATCAGTGCCCTCAGAGTTTTGGTTGAATACATGAGAGTATGGAAGTATATCAGTGCCATCAGAGTATTGGTTGAATTCATGAGTGTACGGAAGTATATCAGTGCCATCAGAGTATTGATTGAATACATGAGAGTATGGATGTATATCAGTGCCATCAGAGTTTTGGTTGAATACATGAGAGTACGGAAGTATATCAGTGCCATCAGAGTATTGATTGAATACATGAGAGTATGGAATTATATCAGTGCCATCAGAGTATTGATTGAATACATGAGAGTATGGAAGTATATCAGTGCCATCAGAGTATTGGTTGAATTCATGAGTGTATGGAAGTATATCAGTGCAATCAGAGTATTGATTGAATACATGAGGGTATGGAAGTATATCAGTGCCATCAGAGTATTGGTTGAATTCATTAGTGTACAGAAGTATATCAGTGCCATCAGAGTATTGGTTGAATTCATGAGTGTACGGAAGTATATCAGTGCCATCAGAGTATTGATTGAATACATGAGAGTATGGAAGTATATCAGTGCCATCAGAGTATTGGTTGAATTCATTAGTGTACAGAAGTATATCAGTGCAATCAAAGTATTGGTTGAATACACGAGTATATGGAAGTATATCACTGCCATCAGAGTATTGGTTGAATTCATGAGTGTACGGAAGTATATCAGTGCCATCAGAGTATTGGTTGAATACATGAGTGTACGGAAGTATATCACTGCCATCAGAGTATTGATTGAATACATGAGTGTATGGAAGTATATCAGTGCCATCAGAGTATTGGTTGAATACATGAGTGTATGGAAGTATATCAGTGCCACCAGAGTATTGGTTGAATTCATGAGTATACAGAAGTATATCAGTGCCATCAGAGTATTGGTTGAATACATGAGGGTATGGAAGTATATCAGTGCCATCAGAGTATTGGTTAAATACATGAGTGTATGGAAGTATATCAATGCCATCAGAGTATTGGTTAAATACATGAGTGTATGGAAGTATATCAGCGCCATCAGAGTATGGAGGAGCATAACTTATCTGTTGCTATTTCAATAAACAAATGATAAATGATAAATATAATAACAATATTCTGTTTGAATGAGTAACATTAAACAGGTGACAGTAGTCGAAATGCTACTTGAACATTCCTGCGCCAGAGTGCGGTCGATCCACGAACATGTGGATTCTCTCCTCGTCGTGTCGACTCTCTCCGCCATCAGAGTATTGGTTGAATTCATGAGTGTACGGAAGTATATCAGTGCAATCAGAGTATTGATTGAATACATGAGGGTATGGAAGTATATCAGTGCCATCAGAGTATTGGTTAAATACATGAGTGTATGGAAGTATATCAGTGCCATCAGAGTATTGGTTAAATACATGTTTGTATGGAAGTATATCAGCGCCATCAGAGTATTGGTTGAATTCATGAGTGTACGGAAGTATATCAGTGCAATCAGAGTATTGATTGAATACATGAGTGTATGGAAGTATATCAGCGCCATCAGAGTATTGGTTGAATTCATGAGTGTACGGAAGTATATCAGTGCAATCAGAGTATTGATTGAATACATGAGGGTATGGAAGTATATCAGTGCCATCAGAGTATTGGTTGAATACATGAGTGTATGGAAGTATATCAGTGCCATCAGAGTATTGGTTAAATACATGAGTGTATGGAAGTATATCAGTGCCATCAGAGTATTGGTTGAATACATGAGTGTATGGAAGTATATCAGCGCCATCAGAGTATTGATTGAATACATGAGTGTATGGAAGTATATCAGTGCCATCAGAGTATTGGTTGAATTCATGAGTGTACGGAAGTATATCAATGCCATCAGAGTATTGATTGAATACATGAGTTTATGGAAGTATATCAGTGCCATCAGAGTATTGGTTAAATACATGAGTGTATGGAAGTATATCAGTGCCATCAGAGTATTGGTTAAATACATGAGTGTATGGAAGTATATCAGCGCCATCAGAGTATTGATTGAATACATGAGTGTATGGAAGTATATCAGTGCCATCAGGGTATTGGTTGAATTCATGAGTGTACGGAAGTATATCAATGCCATCAGAGTATTGATTGAATACATGAGTTTATGGAAGTATATCAGTGCCACCAGAGTATTGATTGAATACATGAGTGTATGGAAGTATATCAGTGCCCTCTGAGTATTGATTGAATACATGAGTGTACGGAAGTATATCAGTGCCATCAGAGTATTGATTGAATACATGAGAGTATGGAAGTATATCAGTGCCATCAGAGTATTGGTTGAATACATGAGTGTACGGAAGTATATCAGTGCCATCAGGGTATTGGTTGAATACATGAGTGTATGGAAGTATATCAGTGCCATCAGAGTATTGGTTGAATACATGAGTGTATGGAAGTATATCAGAGTATTGATTGAATACATGAGTGTATGGAAGTATATCAGTGCCATCAGAGTATTGGTTGAATACATGAGTGTACGGAAGTATATCAGTGCCATCAGAGTCTTGGTTGAATACATGAGTGTATGGAAGTATATCAGTGCCATCAGAGTATTGGTTGAATACATGAGTGTACGGAAGTATATCAGTGCCATCAGAGTCTTGGTTGAATACATGAGTGTATGGAAGTATATCAGTGCCATCAGAGTATTGGTTGAATACATGAGTGTACGGAAGTATATCAGTGCCATCAGAGTATTGGTTGAATACATGAGAGTATGGAAGTATATCAGTGCCATCAGAGTATTGGTTGAATACATGAGTGTATGGAAGTATATCAGTGCCATCAGAGTATTGGTTGAATACATGAGTGTACGGAAGTATATCAGTGCCATCAGGGTATTGGTTGAATACATGAGTGTATGGAAGTATATCAGTGCCATCAGAGTATTGGTTGAATACATGAGTGTATGGAAGTATATCAGTGCCATCAGAGTATTGGTTGAATACATGAGTGTATGGAAGTATATCAGTGCCATCAGAGTATTGGTTGAATACATGAGTGTATGGAAGTATATCAGTGCCATCAGAGTATTGATTGAATTCATGAGTGTACGGAAGTATATCAGTGCCATCAGAGTATTGATTGAATACATGAGTGTATGGAAGTACATCAGTGCCATCAGAGTATTGGTTGAATACATGAGTGTACGGAAGTATATCAGTGCCATCAGAGTATTGGTTGAATACATGAGTGTATGGAAGTATATCAGTGCCATCAGAGTATTGGTTGAATACATGAGTGTACGGAAGTATATCAGTGCCATCAGAGTATTGGTTGAATACATGAGAGTATGGAAGTATATCAGTGCCATCAGAGTATTGGTTGAATACATGAGTGTATGGAAGTATATCAGTGCCATCAGAGTATTGGTTGAATACATGAGTGTACGGAAGTATATCAGTGCCATCAGAGTATTGGTTGAATACATGAGAGTATGGAAGTATATCAGTGCCATCAGAGTATTGGTTGAAAACATGAGTGTATGGGAGTATATCAGTGCCATCAGAGTATTGGTTGAATACATGAGTGTACGGAAGTATATCAGTGCCATCAGAGTATTGGTTGAATACATGAGAGTATGGAAGTATATCAGTGCCATCAGAGTATTGTTTGAATACATGAGTGTATGAAAGTATATCAGTGCCATCAGAGTACTGTTTGAATACATGAGTGTATGAAAGTATATCAGTGCCATCAGAGTATTGTTTGAATACATGAGTGTATGAAAGTATATCAGTGCCATCAGAGTATTGTTTGAATACATGAGTGTATGGAAGTATATCAGTGCCATCAGAGTACTGTTTGAATACATGAGTGTATGAAAGTATATCAGTGCCATCAGAGTACTGTTTGAATACATGAGTGTATGAAAGTATATCAGTGCCATCAGAGTACTGTTTGAATACATGAGAGTATGGAAGTATATCAGTGCCATCAGAGTATTGTTTGAATACATGAGTGTATGAAAGTATATCAGTGCCATCAGAGTACTGTTTGAATACATGAGTGTATGAAAGTATATCAGTGCCATCAGAGTATTGGTTGAATACATGAGAGTATGGAAGTATATCAGTGCCATCAGAGTATTGTTTGAATACATGAGTGTATGAAAGTATATCAGTGCCATCAGAGTACTGTTTGAATACATGAGTGTATGGAAGTATATCAGTGCCATCAGAGTATTGGTTGAATACATGAGTGTATGGAAGTATATCAGTGCCATCAGAGTATTGGTTGAATACATGAGTGTATGGAAGTATATCAGTGCCATCAGAGTATTGGTTGAATACATGAGTGTATGGAAGTATATCAGTGCCATCAGAGTATTGGTTGAATACATGAGTGTATGGAAGTATATCAGTGCCATCAGAGTATTGGTTGAATACATGAGTGTATGGAAGTATATCAGTGCCATCAGAGTATTGATTGAATTCATGAGTGTACGGAAGTATATCAGTGCCATCAGAGTATTGATTGAATACATGAGTGTATGGAAGTATATCAGTGCCATCAGAGTATTGGTTGAATACATGAGTGTACGGAAGTAAATGCTAAAAAAGAAACGTCATTCAAAAAAGTTTCAAGATGTGAAATGAAAACCCAACATGACTCACTAAAGTCGTTCCTGTGTCACAGTTGTTGCTGCAGATCATATATTTCTGGATGTGTTCCAGCAGACTTCAAGCTCTGCTTCCTGATCCTTCTCGTTCCACTTCAGCTCCTGATCAAACTTCTGAACAAATGTTTGTTCGGAAGAGACTTTGTGTCAGTTGGTCTTGAAGCGTGTTTTAGCCACGAGCGAGCTAACGAGGCAGAACTGCATTCTGGGAACTACATCTTCAGCTGTGGTCCGACTCCACTTCCTCTTCCTCCTGCTTCTCTTCCCCCTCTCCCTACTCTTCCTTTTCCTCCTATTCCTCTTCCTTTTCCACCTCTTCCTTTTCCTTTTCCTTTTCCTCCTCTTCCTCTTCCTTTTCCTCTTCTTCCTTTTCCTTTTCCTCCTCTTCCCTTTCCTCCTCTTCCTTTTCCTTTTCCTCCTCTTCCTCTTCCTTTTCCTCTTCTTCCTTTTCCTTTTCCTCCTCTTCCTTTTCCTCTTCTTCCTTTTCCTTTTGCTCCTTTTCCTTTTCCTCCTCTTCCTTTTCCTCTTCTTCCTTTTCCTTTTCCTCCTCTTCCTTTTCCTCTTCTTCCTTTTCCTTTTCCTCCTCTTCCTCTTCCTTTTCCTCCTCTTCCTCTTCCCTTTCCTCCTCTTCCTCTTTCTCTTCCTCATCTTCCTCTTTCTCTTCCTCCTCCTTTTCCTTTTCCTCCACCTCCTCTTCCTCTTCCTTTTTCCTCCTCTTCATTTTCCTCCTCTTCCTCTTCTTCCTCCTCCTCCTCTTCCTCCCCTTTATCTTCCTCTTCCTCCTCCCCCTCTTCCTCTTCCTCCTCCTCTTCATCCTCTTCCTCCTCCTCCTCTTCCTTTTCTTCCTCTTCCTCCTCCTCCTCTTCCTTTTCCTCCTCTTCCTCTTCTTCCTCCTCCCCCTCTTCCTCTTCCTCCTCCTCTTCATCCTCTTCCTCCTCCTCCTCTTCCTTTTCCTCCTCTTCCTCCTCCTCTTCCTTTTCCTCCTCTTCCTTTTCCTCCTCTTCCTCTTCCTCCTCCTCTTCTTCCTCCTCCTCCCTGGTCCATGTCTTCTGACTCACCAGTGGAACTTCAGCGAGTGTTCATTGAGAGCTGAGTCTGCGCTGCTGAATACAAATGAACACACTTGTAGCTTTATGTCTATGTGTGTGTTGGTGTGTATTTGTGTGGGTGTGATTGCCTGTGTAATTGATTTTTTTTGGCATCTGTTTGTCGATGTGTGTTCGTAAATAGGTGTGTTTGTGTTTTAATTTGTGCTACTGTGTGTGTTTGTATGTGTGCCACTGAATGCATGTGTGAGTCTTTGTAACTGTGTGTCCGTTTGCATGTGTTTGTCAATTTTATTGTCTATATACTTGTGCATGTGTTTGAGATTGTAATTGTGTTTAGTTGTGTATCAGTATTTAGTTGTGTATTTGTGCATGTATGTATGTTTTGCCACGTGTATACTCACGTATTTGTGTGTGTGCTTACGGCTGTTTGTCTTTTTTTGTGTGTTGGCATGGTTGTGTTTATGTGAGTGTCTGTGTCTGTGTGTGTGTGTCTGAGTCAGCGAGAATGTGTTTATTTGGTTGTGTGTCCATTTGCATGTCTTCTTCCCGTCTATATGCGTGTGTTTGTGCATTGTGTACTTGTGTTTTGTTGTATATCTGTATATATTTGCGTATTTTTGCATGTATGTGTGTTTGTGTAAATGTCCGTCTTTTTTTGTGAGTCGTGTGTTGGCATGTGTGTGTTTCTGTGTCTGTGTCCGTGTGTGTGTCTGACTCGGTATATTATTCTGGTTGTGTGTGTGTCTTCGTCTCTTTGTGTGTCCATTTGCGTCTCTACATGTGTGTGCATGTGAGAATGTTTGTGTGTGTATTTGCTTTCCCATGTGTGTTATGTGTATTTGTGTGTCTGCCTGTGTGAGTGCTTGTGTAAAACGTTCAAGTGGTTTTGTGTGTTTTATTTTCCCCAAGATTGGTTAGAAAGGTACTAGAGCGCCACCTACTGCCCCATTATTATTATTGTTTTCAAGTGCCAAAAAAGTATCAGCGACACACTATAATTGTGTGCGAACCGTACTAACACACTTTCGATCCTCAGGCCGCCGAAACCTTCCTGTTGAACGAAGATCCCTCCAGAGGTCCTGGGATGCCCGAGTGCTTCGTGGTGTCCGACTCCTACAGGGTGAGTGTAGCGTCATGCTAACCGCTTTGCTAACTAGCCAAACGTTTATCTTCCAAAATCAGGTTAACTAACTACACAAAAACATCTTCTGAAAACAACACTGACACACACACACAATGGTATCGTCAAAACTCCCATGTTTGTGTATTTATTTTTTTAATTTAATTTCGTTTTCCATGTTTGTTGTTAGCCGCTTTGTTAGCCGCGCGTCGTTAGCGTGAGTGACAGTTGTTTTCTCGCTGGCGGTAATTGTAGCCGCAATCATAACGTGGTTCACGGCTCCCTCTACTCAGCTGCGAACCATTACGACCATTACGTCCTCACGCTCGCACCGGGCGCCTCAGCCTCGGCTGCAGGAGTCGGGATTACGACCACGAGCGGGAGACGTCGGGTTAATAAAGGAGGGCAGCAGGACTGGAAATGTTAATGAGACCTTCTTTTTTTTTTTTTAAGGTTCTTTGTTTCCTGAAGTCGGAGACTCGAGCCAAGTCTGAGAGAATCTGGGTTGCTCGGGTGTATCGGGTGTCGCGGGCGCAGAAATGAGCCATTATGGCTGTAACTGAGTCGCGCGGCTGCTCCGGAGGGGGCGGAGCTAGATTCCAGGGGGGCAGCGGGTTCAAGATCTTCCGTGGGAGGGAGCGGGGTTCCTCCGTCAGAGTGTGAGCGCGTTCCTGCTGCTGCGACACAACCAAGATGGCGTCGGTTACTTGAATTGTTTTCCTCGCCTTTTGAATCTTCTCCGCAAAGCACTGGTTCCCGTGTTTGTTTGTGGCCCTTTGACTGTGATGATGTGGCCCTTATGAAATTACTCATGACTAGTTTAACATAAAACTTTTATTTCTTTTTTAATTTTTAAATTCATGTGTGTTTATGTGTGCGATTGTTTGTGTGTTTAGTTTTGTATTAGTTTTTGCTGTGTGTGTATTTGTGTTCTTGTCAATGCCGGCTTGTTAGTCTGTCCATGTATTAATGGGATTTGTTATTGTGTGTGTTTCTGCGTGTGTGTGTTAACATGTGTGTATGTCTGTGTGCATTTCTAAAACGTTTGTATTTTTTGTGTGTGTGTCTATGTCAATATGTGTGCATAAGTGTGTATTTGTTTTTGCTGTGTTTGTGTATTTGTGTGCGTGTTTGTGTGTGTCTGTTTGTGAGCCTGTCCATGCATTGGTGTGAATTTTTTATTGTATGTCTTTGTGCATGTGAGTTTATGTTTGCGTGTCTAAATGTGGGCGCATGTATGTTAGATTGTTTGTGTTTAGTTGTGCATTTGTGCGTGTGTATTTGTTTTTCGCTGTGAGTGTATTTGTGTGCGTTTGAGGCCGGGTTGTGAGTCTGTCCATGTATTAATAGGAGTTTGTTATTGTGTGTGTTTGTGTCTGCATGCTTGTGTGTGTATGTATGTAAGTGTCAGTTTGCGTGTCTACATGTGGGTGCATGTATGTTAGATTGTTTGTGTTTAGTTGTGCATTTGCTTTTTTTGCTGTGTGTGTATTTGTTTGCATGTTTTTGTGTGTCTGTTTGTGAGCCTTTCCATGCATTGGTATGAATTTGTTATTGTGTGTGTGTGTTAATATGTGTGTACGTCTGTGTGCATGTGTGTGTATGATTGTGTGTCGACATGTGGGTGCATGAATGATAGATTACTTGTTTAATTGGCACTTGTGCGTGTGTATTTTTTTTTTTCACGCTGTGTGTTTGTGTGTGTTCTTTCGTGGGCCTGTTTGTGTGAGTCTGTTCATGAGTGTGTCCATGCCTTGGTGTGAATTTGTAATTGTGTGTTGGCGTGAGTGTGTTTATGTGTGTGCATGTTTGTGATTTTGTTTGTGTGTTTCTTTTATTCAGTACATGTGCGTGTGTGTGTGTTTTTGTGTGTACATTTCTCAAATTTGTCCTTTTTTACGTTTGAAAGAAAAGTGATTTTATCATATTTCTAGACTAAATTAAACATAATTAAAATATAAATTGAATTAAATTTGATAAAACGTATTTAATTATATAATGTCATGGTATGAATACACTTTATTACACTATAATTACACTTAATATTTGTGGTAAGTTTGACATTTTCTCAGGTTTTCAACTTTATTCGTCTTGACGGTCCCTTACAACCTGTACCTATGACCCTATGTAGCTGGGACAAGGTCACCTTGTGGAGTAGAGAGTCTTTGGAACAGTTGAAGCATCTCATCTCAAGTTGTCTTTACGTCATATTATGTCACATCAATCATGTTTATGACATCAAGGAAATGAACGGTTTAAAATAGACAAAGTCAAATTCCAGGGTCGAATACTTTTCGCCGAACCGGGTCACCTGACGACTCCCGACCAATCAGAGGGCGACTGACGATTTAATGGACAAGTTTGTGGTTTTGATTGTTGAACCAGTTCCTCTGGTCGCGTCATCTCCGAGAAACTCCAGCGGAAATGAACCAATGTTTTTAGCTTAGCATCTTTTAGCATAGCATTAGCATTAGAACGAATATAAGCTAATATAGACTTTTTTTTCTGTTTTTAACTTTTTTTATTTATAAAAAAAAGTGATACTTTCTTGTGTATTTAGTTCTTTTTTGCTTTTGTTTTTTTTGATGCTGTCAACCTGGAATATTATATGGTCAATTATTTTGGTCTTTTTATTGTAACGCTCGTTGACCTTGAGTTTTTAAATTCCTCTTGGAATTGTTTAGAAGCTCAGTCGACCAGGAGAGACTTGGAGTAGAACCATGTCTTTTATTGGGAGGAATAAATCCCAATTCCAGCAAAAATGAACCAATGTTTTTAGCTTAGCATGGTTAGCATCTTTTAGCATAGCATTAGCATTAGAACGAAGATAAGCTAATGTAGACTTTTCTTTTTTAAATCTTTTGTATTTAAAAAAAAGTGATACTTTCTTGTGTATTTTGTTCTATTTTGTTTTTGTACTTTTGATGCTGTCAACCTTGAATATTATATGGTCAATTCTTTTGGTCATTTTATTGTAACGCTCGTTGACATTGAGTTTTTAAATTCCTGTCGGAGTTGTTTAGAAGCTCAGTCGACCAGGAGAGCCTCGGAGTAGAACCATGTCTTTTATTGGGAGGAATAAATCCCAATTCCAGCGGAAATTAACCAATGTTTTTAGCTTAGCATGGTTAGCATCTTTTAGCATAGCGTTAGCATTAGAATGAAGATAAGCTAATGTAGACTTTTCTTTTTTTAAATCTTTTGTATTTTAAAAAAAGTGATACTTTCGTGTGTATTTTGTTTTTGTACTTTTGATGCTGTCAACCTTGAATATTATATGGTCAATTCTTTTGGTCCTTTTATTGTAACGCTCGTTGACCTTTAGTTTTTTAATTCCTTTTGGAGTTGTTAAGAAGCTCAGTCGACCAGGAGAGCCTCGGAGTAGAACCATGTCTTTTATTGGGAGGAATAAATCCCAATTCCAGCGGAAATTAACCAATGTTTTTAGCTTAGCATGGTTAGCATCTTTTAGCATAGCGTTAGCATTAGAATGAAGATAAGCTAATGTAGACTTTTCTTTTTTAAATCTTTTGTATTTAAAAAAAAGTGATACTTTCTTGTGTATTTTGTTCTATTTTGTTTTTGTACTTTTGATGCTGTCAACCTTGAATATTATATGGTCAATTATTTTGGTCATTTTATTGTAACGCTCGTTGACCTTTAGTTTTTTAATTCTTTTTTGAGTTGTTAAGAAGCTCAGTCGACCAGGAGAGACTCGGAGTAGAACCATGTATTCAATTGGGAGGAGTCCCCGGGACACGCCCCGGAGAGAAGAAGGCTCCGGACCTCTTCGCTCCTCACCGCTGCCCCCTCGATCCGAGCGAGTCGTCCCCGTCCTCGGGTGTCGGTGTCATCCTGGTGTCATCCCGGGTAACGCGTGTTCAAATATTAAAAAAACCCGGACGGACCAGTTCTCGCCGACGTCACTCGGTCAATACATAAAGATGTATTTATATTCGGAGCGTGTGAAAACACCGAGGCATATGGCTGCGCCATGTGTTGCTTAATGAGAGATTTACTCGCGCAGACCACGAAATGTGTGGCTGGTTTACGCAGCCTGTGTTTGTGCATGTGTTGCATGCGAGACGACTCTATAAAGCCAGCGAAGGGGATTTTCTCGTTCCTGACCTCCTGCACTCGTTTAGTGAGGAGGTGATGTGTTGTGATGACTCATGTTCGATCCACGCACAAACAACCGCCTTTTTCGGACTGAAGGGAGGAAACCGGAGTGGGAATAGGAAACCTCGACTCGCTTGGGAAATCCCAGATGTTTTGGCCTTAGACGCCATCTTTGTTGTGTTGCAAGAGCAGGATGAAGGTGGGGACCTCTGACCTTTACAGGTGCTTCTTTAAAAAAAAAAGAAAAAGTTTTTAGACATGAAAACGTAATTCAAATATTAAAAATTTAGTAGTTATCTTGAAAGAAAATATGATTAAAGTTTTCCGGAAGCGTTTATTGTTTATGAAAAAAAATAAATGAAAAAAGGCGAAAATTACGAAATGATAAATGATACAAATATCCATTATGAGCAGATTTATGAAACATTAAAACAAGAACAACAATACTTGTATCCTCTCGTCCTCAGTCATCCCTATATCCTCTCAACCTCAGTCATCCCTGTATCCTCTCGTCCCCAGTCATCCCTGTATCCTCTCGTCCTCAGTCATCACTGTATCCTCTCGTACTCAGTCATCCCTGTATCCTCTCGTCCTCAGTCATTACTGTATCCTCTCGTCCTCAGTCATCCCTGTATCCTCTCGTCCTCAGTCATCACTGTATCCTCTCGTCCTCAGTCATCACTGTATACTCTCGTCCTCAGTCATCACTGTATCCTCTCGTCCTCAGTCATCACTGTATCCTCTCGTCCTCAGTCATCCCTGTATCCCCTCGTCCACATTTATCACTGTATACTCTCGTCCCCAGTCATCCATGTATACCCTCGTCCTCAGTCATCCCTGTATCCTCTTGTCCTCAGTCATCACTGTATCCTCTCGACCTCAGTCATCCCTGTATCCTCTCGTCCTCAGTCATCACTGTATCCTCTCGACCTCAGTCATCACTGTATCCTCTCGTCCTCAGTCATCCCTGTATCCTCTCGACCTCAGTCATCACTGTATCCTCTCGACCTCAGTCATCCCTGTATCCTCTCGACCTCAGTCATCCCTGTATCCTCTCGTCCTCAGTCATCCCTATATCCTCTCGACCTCAGTCATCCCTGTATCCTCTCGTCCTCAGTCATCACTGTATACTCTCGTCCCCAGTCATCCCTGTATCCTCTCGTCCCCAGTCATCCCTGTATCCTCTCGTCCCCAGTCATCCCTGTATCCTCTCGTCCCCAGTCATCCCTGTATCCTCTCGTCCTCAGTCATCCCTGTGTCCTCTCGTCCTCAGTCATCACAAGGATTGAATTGTCCCTGTAGCTGCGGATGATGTAACAACTGCTGCCATCAAAAGTTTGGAAGTTCAATTGCAACACAAAAATGAACAAACGCTGTGAATATTTGCCTGTTCATTTAAATAAAGACAAATAAATAAAAAAAGAAATGCATTCATTTTAAAAACACAAAGGAAAAAAGGGAAAACTCAATTCAATGCAGTTCTATTGAATATTGATACAGTATCGTGGGAAAAAATACATTGTGATACATGTTTGTATTGTAGTTTCCTCACACGTTCACCGCTACTTCAAGTGCTAGAAAAAGCAATAAAAAAACATTAGCGTTGGGTGAAATTGAGCTGCTTGGCAGAGGTCTGCTGAGCCAAACAAAGTCAATTTCCCGGCTCGGGGGGACGAGGGGGTCGTTCTGACCCTGCGCGATCCTTTGTGTGGCCTGCGGAGGCTTGTGGTGCCGAGGCTCGTGGATCCGAGGGACTCCGGTGTCAGAGGCGGTCGCTCCTCCTCCAGCCGGGCCTGGACCCGGTCCAGATCCTAGTCCTGTTTTCTCTCCTTCTGTCGGCGGACGACAGAAAGATGTCCGACTTCCTTCTCCGTCCGAGTCCGAACCCGTGATTACACGTCTGCCCCGCGGATCTTCTGGGCCTTGTTTGGCTTGGACTCGCTTCACTGCTTTCAAAGTACAGTTGTGGCTTCTGCCGGGTCAGGACCGGTTCAGTCAATAAACACCAGCAGCAGCGGCAGCAGCACGAGGCCGGTCCGTGAAGACGGTTCCGATGTTTGAAACCTCGGCTCATGTTGCATCAGAACTTCTGCACAAAGTGTGTCGGGAACTCCTGTTTCCTCCCATCACTCGCCGAGACCTCGAACATTTGACACTTATGATCACACACAACAAACACAACACAACACTGTGTGAGTCTGTTCACGATTAGTTGTGTGTCCGGTGGGCTGTCGGAGCATCCTCTCGCCCCGACTAGCTGGGACAAATAGGGATCGGCTGAAAAGCAAAAAAACATTTTTAGAAAACTGAGTCACGACTTTTAATCACAACAAAATGTTACACACAAAAATGCACCCTGAGTCACGAACCACAACCTCGACACAACTCCATGACAAAGACTCACAAGAGTCAACATTAATCAAAACTCAAACACTGTGACTCATATAGTGCAATCGTGAGTCAATGACTCATCTCTCATAGTATAAACACAACACAACTGTGAATCACACAGCAATGACTCACTACAACAACAGAACACATGAATGAAGACTCATCAGACACAACCACTACACACTCAACAAAAAAATGACTCGAACAACAAGGATTCATTTAACGCAACTTACCAAACGGCACAATGAGTCACATTTTACCCCAAAAAATTACTCACTACATTCAACGATAACATTACACAATAACGACTCACTAAAAACACTAGAAAGAGTCACTAAAATTAACAATGACTCACAGAACACAACAATGACTCACTGAAAGTAACAGTGACTCACTAAACACTAGAAAGAGTCACTAAAATTAACAATGACTCACAGAACACAACAATGACTCACTAAAAGTAACAGCGACTCACTAAATACTAGAGTCACTGAAATTAATCATGACTCACAGAACACTAGAAAGAGTCACTGAAACTAACAATGACTCACTAAACACTTGAAAGACTCACTAAAGTTAACAATGACTCACACAACACTAGAAAGAGTCACTAAAGTTAACAATGACTCACACAACACTAGAAAGAGTCACTGAAACTAACAATGACTCACACAACACTAGAAAGACTCACTAAAGTTAACAATGACTCACTAAACACTAGAAAGAGTCACTGAAACTAACAATGACTCACACAACACTAGAAAGACTCACTAAAGTTAACAATGACTCACACAACACTAGAAAGACTCACTAAAGTTAACAATGACTCACAGAACACAACAATGACTCACTAAAGTTAACAATGACTCACACAACACTAGAAAGACTCACTAAAGTTAACAATGACTCACACAACACTAGAAAGACTCACTAAAGTTAACAATGACTCACACAACACAACAATGACTCACTAAAGTTAACAATGACTCACACAACACTAGAAAGACTCACTAAAGTTAACAATGACTCACAGAACACAACAATGACTCACTAAAGTTAACAATGACTCACACAACACCAGAAAGAATCACTGAAGTTAACAATGACTCACAGAACACAACAATGACTCACTAAAGTTAACAATGACTCACACAACACTAGAAAGACTCACTAAAGTTAACAATGACTCACACAACACTAGAAAGACTCACTAAAGTTAACAATGACTCACACAACACCAGAAAGAATCACTGAAGTTAACAATGACTCACAGAACACAACAATGACTCACTAAAGTTAACAATGACTCACACAACACTAGAAAGACTCACTAAAGTTAACAATGACTCACACAACACTAGAAAGACTCACTAAAGTTAACAATGACTCACACAACACTAGAAAGACTCACTACAGTTAACAATGACTCACACAACACATTAATGACTCACAGAACACTAGAAAGACTCACTAAAGTTAACAATGACTCACAGAACACATTAATGACTCACAGAACACTAGAAAGACTCACTAAAGTTAACAATGACTCACAGAACACAATAATGACTCACAGAACACTAGAAAGACTCACTAAAGTTAACAATGACTCACAGAACACAATAATGACTCACACAACACTAGAAAGACTCACTAAAGTTAACAATGACTCACACAACACTAGAAAGACTCACTAAAGTTAACAATGACTCACAGAACACATTAATGACTCACAGAACACTAGAAAGACTCACTAAAGTTAACAATGACTCACACAACACTAGAAAGACTCACTAAAGTTAACAATGACTCACAGAACACATTAATGACTCACAGAACACTAGAAAGACTCACTAAAGTTAACAATGACTCACAGAACACTTTAATGACTCACAGAACACTAGAAAGACTCACTAAAGTTAACAATGACTCACACAACACAATAATGACTCACAGAACACTAGAAAGACTCACTAAAGTTAACAATGACTCACACAACACATTAATGACTCACACAACACTAGAAAGACTCACTAAAGTTAACAATGACTCACACAACACAATAATGACTCACAGAACACTAGAAAGACTCACTAAAGTTAACAATGACTCACACTTAAATCACACAAACACAAACGCAACACAAAGTTCAACAAACACAACAAACACAACACCACGTGACCCTCCAGCACCAGTTCGTCATGTTGCACTTTTTTCTTTTTTTTCCCCCCCTCCTCCTTGAACGTGGGTCCGCGCGAGCTCCCGCACACTCGTCCACCTTGCAGGAGCTCGAGTCAGAGAGGAGGAGGAGGAGGAGAAAGAGGAGGCAAAGTTTTTCTTTTTTTTTTTTTCTTCCACTTTTTTGTGCAGCTTTCACTTTCAAGGCGGGGTTTACAGTAAGTGCAGCATGAGAGCGAGCAGGACGATCATGCAGCAGCAGCTCTGACTCCAGCCTCACCCTCCAGCGCCATGTACTCGCCCTACTGCCTCACCCAGGTAACTAGACTAACTAGACTAACTAACCCACTAACTCAAGCTGGGAACAACGCAACAAACTTTTTCCCCCTCTCTCTCTCTCTCTCTCTCTCTCTCTCTCTCTCTCTCCTCCACTTCGCGCGCGGCTGAGGAGGAGAAAATGGCGCTTCTTGTCAAATTCATATTTTTTTTTTTTTTTTGAAGGAGAGGGTGAGGAGAGGGGAGGAGGGGGGAGGAGAGGGAGGAGGGGGGGGGAGGACTCTTGGTGTCGCCGCCGTTTGTGTTTGTCCGCCGCCCGAGAGCGGGAGTGTGTGTGTGTTAGTGTGTGTGTGTGTGTTGTACAGTATCCGTGCGCGCGCAGTCGTATCTTTTTACTTTATTACGTGCTTTGGCTGTTATAATAATTCCCGATTGCATTTGAACGCATCACCGTTGTCTCACGTGTAGACGCAGCAGTTTCGTGTTTTTCTTTTTTTTTTTTTTTAAATCTCTTCCCTTCTTTTGCTCTTTTTGTTCCTGCGAATTTTAACTGTTTCCTTTTCCCTTTCGTTTTACTCCCACTTTTTTTTTTTTTTTTTTAACTTATAATGTATTAAAGTAAACGATAAAAATGTCTCGAAAGTACTTTCAGCAACTATTTCACTTATATTTATTTATTTTTTGATTTATATTAATTTCATATTCTTATAATTCAAGATAAATTCGGTGCTTGTTATTCATAATAAGTGAATTTTTTATCATTTAAAAATGAACTAACGCACAAATGTATCTTTATATTTTGAATTATTAATCATTAAGTTTGTGGATTAGTTCGTTTTTTACAAGTTTAAACCTAAAATAAATAAATAAATAGTATATAGAGTCAATTGTCAGACATTAAGTTGCTGCGTACGAATGAAAAACTGACATTTTCTTTTTATTCCATTTTAAATAATTTCAAAAAAATACTTGACCAGTTTGAATAAAACTTTATTCGTTCCCGTCCCAGTCACGACCGCCCGCACACACACACACACACACACGTTTTATTGCTGCATTCTTGATCAAATTAAAACATGATTAACGAGGAAACAAGTTTTTACACTTCGCTCATTCCTGCCTTCACTTCTTCTTCACTTCTTCTTCTTCCTACTCTTTTTTTTTTAACTTTCCACCACTTTTTTCCACCACAAAAACCTCCACGACGTGGTTTTAAACTTCACTTTTCCCTCCATCTCCGTAGAAACATGCAACGTTTTTTTAATTATATCTGATCCTGTGTGAGTCCGACACGTCTTTTTGTGCGTCTGTTGTGCGTGTCAGTTGTGTGTCTGTTGTGTGTGTGTGTGTTGTGTGTCTTGACCTCATGCACAAAATGTCACGTTGTGTTTATTTTAATATGACACCTTGTGGTGGAGGCTCGTCCTCCGGTACCTGGACCCTCTTGTAGTGACTTGTAAAAAAAAAAGCGCCGGCCCCGTCGCACACATGCTCGCGAGGCTCTTGTAAAGCAGACTTGTTTATCCCTCGCTGGCTCCGGCTGAGGCTGGAGCGCCGGGGCCCCGCTTGAAGTCTAATTCATTCCTCGTTTGTACAGTGGTTTTATTAACGGGGCTCCCGTCCCTGTGACTGTAGTGTGTTGTCGAGTGTGATCCTTAAACTTAGTCTTGAGGAGGTTGACCACACACACACACACGCACACACACACACACACACACACACACACTCTCACACACACTGGGCTCAGATATCAAACTTGTTTAATTGCTGTAAATTATTAAGTCGATGAGGATTAGACTTCGGATATGACAATTGTAAACAGTGAGTGGATGATTGACAGGTGGTGACGTGTGCCTTCGACATGAAGGCGTTTCTGCTGCTTCTCCTTTTTTTTATTCTTTCTTTCTTTCTTTCTTCTTCAGTTTAATATGTATCCGTAGCGACGTCTACTGTATAAAAAACTGTAATAACCGACAGAGCGAGTTGTTGTTTGTCGAAGGTAAATATTGAGGCGTTCATTATTAGGTTAATTAAAAAAAAAGAAGTTTATTTGTGAGAAATAAATATCATGGATGTCACGTGTGTGTAACGGTCGATGGTTGATCTGTGTTTGTTTAACGTGATGTCATTTTAAAACGCGCAGATATTTGTATTTATTTTAATAAAAAAAAGTTTTAAAATATAACTTATATGACCGAAGGAGGATAATATACATATTTATTTTTTAAAAATGACTCATTTAGGTTATAGATATATATTTAAAGATACACTTCTCAGTCAGTATATGTATCTGTTATTGCTTTCATCATTTGATATTATTATTAATATCATATTTGTACAGCAATATTCAACCATGAATTCCTTCTGGAAAAATATTGACTTTTAATTTAGTAATAATGAAGTTGTTGATCATTTATTACCTTATTTTTTCCTTTTTTAATTTTAATAGTAATAATAAAAAATATAATTGAATGCCTTTTGACTCGTATATAACTCACAAATGATTTGTTCTTTAGTCATTATTATTGATAAATGTGTGTTTTTTTAAAATTATTATTGATAAATGTGTGTTTCTGGCTCATGATTCGTGATAATCAATAACCAATATGTCTGTAAAATATAACTCTCTAATCCAACATGTTTTATTATTAGTTTTTTATTAGTTTTCATCAGAGTTCACGGTTTATTTTCAGACGTGAACTGCTTGCGGCCGAACATCATCGATCACCGTCGACTGATCCAAGAAACCCTTTGTCACATTCGGAATTAAAATGATTTAATTTAATCGGTTATTCGAAGGATTAAAAACATTAAAAAAATGCGTTATTATTGTTTAAAGTTGTTCGATGTTTCCATGAGTATCGACTCCACGGTTTGATGGATGTTATTATTATTTCACGTGTCGTCGTAGCGACTCTTGTCCTCCATGATTGACGCTCGTCCACCATCACTTCAACCCTTGTTGAGTTACTTCTCTGCCGCTCGTCCATCGTCCGGCGTCACATCCTCCGTGAAGAACATTGAATTATCGTCTTTTAATTAAACGCCGTAATCGAGATTAAATGACGATTAAAAAAAACCCGTCTCCCAGGCAACGTTTTCATGATGCTGGAGTCGATACCTTTATTATCCTCCTGAATTAAATGATATTATTTAATTTACTCTCTGATTAAAACTGAAGTAACAGACACTCGTTCATCTCTGTTCAGTGTTTCTTGTCTGTTTTCATTTTCTCTCACACACACACACACACACACACACACACACACACACACACACACACACACACACACACACACACACACACACGTAGGTCTCTGGTTAATTGTGTTATTGATTTCCTGGTCAGTGTGTGTAAGAGTTGTGTAGCTGCTGATGTTAACCGATTGCTTCCCTCTTGCCCCCTCACCCCTGACCCCTGACCCCCCCGTGCCCGCCTGGACGCTGACCCCTGCTCCTCCTGCTCTTTACACCCTCTCGCCACTAAAGTATTACCCCACTCACCTTCTAAACAATGCCCTGGTGGTAAGTCCGTCCCTGTTTATTCCGCATCATTGTGTCTCTTACACTCCATCTCTGAAACTGTGTGTGCGTACGTGTGTGTGTGTGTGTGTGTGTGTGTGTGTGTGCGACCGCCAGGTTATATAAACGTGCAGCTTTTTATTTTATAATGTCACCATGAGCTCTTTTGTTGGATCGTTTCTCATCTGTAAATGACCTTGAGTTGTGCAAGAGCCATTGAGGAAGGTCAGGGGTCACGACCTGAGATGACCTTGACATTGAGAAGTTTTTTAACTTGAGCGTTCTTTCCTGTCGTTGTGTCAGCGTGAATTATATTTCATTTCATACTTTAAGTTACTTTTGTCATCGCACCATGTTTTATTTGAACTTTTTTTTATTGATCTTTATCATTTTCTGCTGTAAGAAAAGATAAAGAATCATGGCTTCATTTCTTTTTATAAGTCAGTTTATACTGTAATAAAATATGACATAAATAATGTCACTATGATAATAATAACTATTTTTTTAGTCGGCCCGAAATGTTGGTGAAATAAAAGTGATTACAATTGAGTGTAACGCACACGATTCATGCAGATGAAAATAGTACAAATGGGCAATTTGCACATTTTTTTAATTAATTATATTTCATTATCATAAATTCAACTAATAAAATATGGAGTAAAATGTCCAAATATCAGATTCTTTGAATCGCATATTGAAATTTATATTTTATTTTTACAATAAAGTGTTAAATAAAATCAAGATATTTATAATGTATTAATTTAAAAATGATGTATTTGGATAGTAAATTGATTGATAAATAATACAATAAAATAAAGTAAATGCATATAATCACATAAGATAACCTAAGAGGTAAATAAATGTATATTTAAAAACTGAAACTCGAGTGTAAAGAGCAGACGCCATGTTTGTTGTGTGGCAGGAGCGACTCTTCCTTTCTCTACTGACCCCTTCAGGCGAGTCATGGAACTGAAAGTTCACCGTAATCTATAATCCAGAGAGAGTTTTCCACCTGGTTCGACCCGGAGACTCGTCCCATTAGCTCGAGTCTCATCGTCGGCTCCGAGCGTCTCGTCGACGACCCTGAGATTAATAATCTCTCTTTCCCCGAGTCGCTGTTTTCTCTGAAAACACCATCATCTCATCCCGGAGAAGAAGAAGAAGAAGAATCGTGAGCTAATTTGTTTTCACGTGGAAAGTGAGTTAACTCTTCACCGAGTGCTGAGTTGGCCTTAAACGCCCCCCTGCACCCCCCCGCTCTCTTCCCAAGGTCTGGAAAAATGAGTCGGAACAGCTGCTGTCGGGATTAGAATCTGATGGAAGCTCAGTCTGAGTAAACACAAGCTCGGCATCTTCGGATCGAAGACATATTTACGCTCGGCTGGTAAACAAACAACAAATGAGCCGTTTATTAAAACATCGCCGGCTCGACCTTTTGATTGACGGGCGGGTCGGCGTGAGCGTGCACGAGGAGCGGCGTGCACGAGGAGCGGCGTGCACGAGGAGCGGCGTGCACGTGAGGCGGGATCTCCATCACGGGACACCAGAAGGTCACGATGCCAGACGCTGCCAGGGACACCATGTTCCCTTTTTTTTTACTAATTCATTCATGCCACAGTGCCGGCGCCGGGCCAGCCCGCCCGCCACAGACCCGCGCCCAGAACCAGGCTCGAGTGTTCGCGCACATGGAGCCGTGTTTATGGGATGTCATTAGCGGAATTAGGGGCGAGGACGCGATCCGAGGACCGTCGGTGTCGCCAGTGACGTCCAGCGAAAAACCTCGATTCTGGTGCGGTCCAGTCTGGTGTCGCACACGGTTCCGAGTCCTCGAGTCCTCGTTTGACCGGAACCAAAGGAAGCGTGACGGGAATATTTTCACATTAGTTAAAAAAAAGTCAAATTTAAACAATAATGATTGTCATTGAATTACATTTTTTAACCATCAATCATCTTCATTTAAAAATATATATTTTTAATCTAATAATGTTTATTTATTTTCCCATTATTTAGTAAATAATTAAAGTCAGACAATCTAAAAATAAAGTAAAAATGTTAATAATTAAATTGAAAATATGCATAAAAAGTTATATATATATATATATATATATATATAGAAAAACACAAATAATAACACTATCTCTGAAGGTATAATTACTCAATACAATTATTTACCAAGACAACCTAAGATAGAATTAAATATATATTTTAAAATGTTCATTTTAAAGTGTCAAAATGTCAAATAAAACCGAAACATTTTCTTATTAAATTGCGTTTTAGTCACATGTGATCTTCAATCTTCTCCATTTAATGGTTATTTGTACTAATAATAATAATGTTATTTAACTTTTTTTTTATAGTAAACAATTGTAGTTACAATCATCAATGTTTTATAATCTTTATTTAATGTGAAATTATTAAAAATGAAAATAAGAATATAAAGAAAAAAAAGCAATGTTACTTAAGGTTTAAGTTATGATGATTAAAATACACATTTTTAATTGTATAACTGAATAACATTATTTACTTCAGTCACAAAATAATATATATTTTTAAAAACCTAAATTGAGAGTTTAAAGAGAAGTAACAAAAGAAAATAAGTAATTTTTATTTAATTATATTTTTGTCAATTGTCAATATTTAAAAAAAAATTGTACTGATCATAAATAAATGAGCAGAAAAACAAGATTTAAATAAGATATAAAAAAGTCAAAATATATTTTCTCAAACATCATAAAAACCAAGTGTCTAAATAAGATAGAAAATATGTGAATGTGTGTCGACGTGCGTCACTTGTGCATCTGTTAGCATGTGTAGGTGTTAAATATAGCTTTACGCTAACACATTAGCAGCTACAAGACTTTTTTAAAAGTGTTAAATACATCTTAAATCCCTTCTGTCTATGCTTAACGTGTTAGAGTTGATGATTTAATTCAGTTTGAGGCCATTTAAACATATTTTTATGCTAAAGTATTAGCATGCGTCACTTTCGCGTAGAATGTTAGCATCATATAACTGAGTGTATCTGTAGTTTTCATACCATATTCCATAATTTTGACCTAAATATTAGCATAGCAAAATATTGAACTTATATTAAGGCTATACAAGCACAGCGGCAGGTTTGCCTCTTAGTATAGCATAGCAGGAGCATGTTAGTGTGTTAGCATGAGCTAGAATGGATACCTTCAGCAAAATAGCATGTTAGCACCAACAAGAACAATAGTGATTATTTATTAAATTCATTTATAGAATTTTAAAAGAGTGTTAGCATAAACACAACTAAGGATATTTGACTCTTAGTATAGCTTAGCAGTAGCATGTTACAGTGTTAGCATGAGCTAGAAAAGATTAGCTTCATGACAGTTTAGCTTTAGAAAAATATCATGTTGGCACTAACAAGAACAATAGTTATTATTTATCAAATTAATTTATAGAATTTTAGCATAGTTTTAGCATGAACACAAATCGGGATATTTGACTGTTATTAAAGCATAGCGGTAGCATGTTAGTGTGTTAGCATGAGCTAGAATGGATAGCTTTAGCTCAATAGCATGTTAGCACCAACAAGAACAATAGTTATTGTTTATCAAATTAATTTATAGAATTTTAAAGAGTGTTAGCATGAACACAACTCAGAATATTTGACTCTTAATGTAGCATAGCATAGCGGTAGCATGTTAGCATCTTTAATCGTTGTGTGTTTAAATGAAGCATGAATATTCCTATAACATGTTTTGTTTTTTTACGAGTCAGCAGCTGTTTATTTGTTGCCAAGTATCATTTGAACGTGTCTTGAATGCGCTAAAGTGTTAGCATTAGCGTGTCGAGACGTTGTTGTTCCGGACTCGGGTACAGAACGTCTCTCGAGCGAACGCGACCCGGGGTTCGTGCGACGAATCCGTCGCGGCGGCGGTTTTTGGTGGTCGACGGGCACGTTGGCAGGGGGCGCTATAGAGAGGGAAGTTAAGTAGCGTGTAGCTCTTTCGCTTTTAATCTGGAGTCGCGCGGCGTCGCGCTACAGTCTCTCACAGCTGCCCCAGCATCCGTGGAGAATGGATTCCTCCTGCTGTTGCCACGGGAGACCGAGGCCAAGAAGAATGGGAGGATATCCAGAGTGTGTTTTAGGAGGAAGACCAGGCCTGGTCCGGGACTTTGTGTGTGTGTGTGTGAGAGTGTGTGTGAGTGTGTGTGTGTGAGAGTGTGTGTGAGAGTGCGATCATCTTCACCAGCCTCACTTTTCCTTCATGTCACCTCTGGCATGGATTAGTTTCTGGCTCCGTCCCGTCAGAGCCCACAGGCCCGGTGCGGTTCTGTGGTTGCTGATATGTTGCTCTGTTGCCATGACGACTGAACACACACACTCTCACACACACACACACACACACACACTGGTGCTAAATGACATAATTGAGCCAGGATATACAGCAGAAGACAAAGTACTCAGTGTAGCGGGAGTGAGGTTCAGACCAGAGCTTCGCGGTTTGACCAGAACTTCAAATGGGTTTTTTTTTTTCACCCGAGTGTTGTCGTCGTTGTCGTCGTTGTCGTTGTTGTTGTTGTTTCATGACTTGTGTGTTGTCGTTATTTTTGGTGAAACTCCTGCGACTTTTTCACGACGGTCGTTTTTGTGAATCTTTGATCTCGGGTCATTTTTCTAGATCACTTTAAACGTTTTAAATGGATTTAATTGTGTGTTTTATAAAAGTTTGTTTTCCTGCTGTCGATTCAAAATAGTGCAAAATATATAATAAACTTATATATCAAATCAAGATTTCACAATTAATATACTTCTTTTTTTATTTAACATCTTTTCATTCTAGTGCATAAGTTTACTTCATTTTTAATTTAAATTTCAGTTTTAATTTAATTCTGTATTTTCATATTTTTCTGCAATTCATTTTTTTTATTCAACAATTCTTCTTTTCAGTGGATTAATTTACTCTTTATCTTCATTCTTAACTTCATCAAATTTAATTTAATATTTTTAATGAATTTAATTAGCTTTTGTCGATTATTTTGCTTACTTTTGATTTTATTGAATTTGTTTCATATTTTGAATTAACATTTTTATTACTTATTTTTGTCTTTATCTGAATTTGTATGTATTTCATTTAATTTCATCAATTTTATTTATTTATTTGTTTACCTTTTTTTCTTATATGAAGATCAATTTAATGTCATTTTTATTAGGAGTTTATTTTAAACACTTGACAATTTAACTTCTAATAGTTATTTGGTTTATATTAAACACTAACTAACTAATAACTAATAACTAAATTACTAAATAATTTACAAATGTTTTTCATCCTCTTAATAAACGTGTGATATTCTCAGTCATTCACACATTCAACACATTTTATTTATTTATTTACAATTGGATTATTAACTATTTTTCCAATATTTCAATAAACATTTTTATTGCTTGAACAACAAAGTGACATCTTGCGCTGGTTCTGATCCAAAACACCAGATCCACGGTTGGTACTGATGCTTCAGAATGTGACAGAAGGAGTGTTTGTCGAGACACGTGCTGTGGTGTGTGCGGGTGTGTGTAGGGGGAGTGTGTGTGTGTGTGTGTGTGTGTAGGGGGAGTGTGTGTGTGTGTGTGTGTCATGTTTGGGTTCACAGATGCACCACGAGGGCCGGCGCTCATATTTCTGTCCTCGTTCTTCTTCTCCTCCTCTGGGCGTCTGCTGGGTGGAGGCCCCGGGTCGGCTCAGGTTGCTGACGACCGGTGACTTGTAGCATCCTTGTAATGTGCCTGATGGAGTCCTACAAGCCCAGAGAGTAGCCCCGGATTATCCCCCCCATCTCTAGTATCAAAGACTTTATTTAGTTTGTTTCTCTTGGGTCATATTAGATTGTGTTATAGGGACTCTCTTGGACCTGTAGGACTCTCTCGCTTCCTGAGTCGCATTCAAGACTCAAACCGTTACATCATTTGTAACATATTTTAAAAAGCTGGGGACACCTCCTTGTCTGGCAGGTCAGAACCCCTGGGAGTCACCTGGACTTGTGGGACTCTTTCAGTTGGAGCCACATCTGTTTGCGAGTCGTGAGTCTCGGCGAGAGAAAAACCTACAAGCCCACAAGAGAGTTGGACTTGTTTTGAGGTTCTCTCTGTGGTGGCCCTTCTGTTGTGTGTCAAGGGGACTCTCCCGCATCTGTAGGACTCTCTCTCACTTATTGAGTTTGAGAAAGTTAGTTGTTAAGTTAGCTTCTTGTCCAGCAACTCAACTCATATCGGCTCACCCAGGTTTGTGGGACTCTTTAAATATTCAGGCTTGAAGTGGAGTTTGTGGTGAGTCCCACAGGTCGTCCAGATTCTTGCATAAGTTGAAAAACTTTCTGTTAATTTCCTACATATTAAGTATGACTCACTCGGACTCGTGGGACTCGCGGGACGGCGAGTCCCTCCTGATGCTGTGAGAACAGGCGACCGTGACAAACCCAGAAGTGGAACAATGTTCTCGGTGGTTGATGGTCCAACAGGACGAGGTCCCACAGGAGCCTGAACTCCACGAGTGAACAGCGCGTCTGTTGCATTCCACGTCTCCCGCCGAAGACAGAGTGGAAAATGCTTGTGAGCTTCTTTGTTCTTATAGTGAGTCGACGGCGTCGCTCGCCAACATCAACAAACAAAGCGACAGTTGACGGTAATTTGTTTACGCTTCTTGTTTTTAATCAAGAGAAATATCTGAGCAAACACTGAGTCTCACGAGTCCACCTCGACCTGCTGAGCGTCTCCCATCACACCTGAGTCCAACTCAAGTCCTCTTTATGTCCTCCTCGCGTCCTCCTTACCTCCTCCTCAAGTCCTCCTAATGTCCTCCTCACGTCCTCCTCACGTCCTCCTCACGTCCTCCTCAAGTCCTCCTCACGTCCTCCTCAAGTCCTCCTCACGTCCTCCTCACCTCCTCCTCACGTCCTCTTTATGTCCTCTTTATGTCCTCCTCAAGTCCTCTTTATGTCCTCCTCGCGTCCTCCTCACGTCCTCATGTCCTCCTCACGTCCTCCTCATGTCCTGCTCACGTCTTTATGTTCTCCTTAAGTCCTCCTCACCTCCTCATCATGTTCTCCTCACGTCCTCTTTATGTTCTCCTCACGTCCTCCTCACGTCCTCCTCACGTCCTCCTCACGTCCTCCTCAAGTCATCGCGTCCTCCTCGCGTCCTCCTCGCGTCCTCCTAGCTTCCTCCTCATGTTCTCCTCACTCCCCCTCACGTCTTCCTAGGGTCCTCCTCATGTCCCCCTCACGTCCTGCTCATGTCCTCCTCACGTCCTCCTTGCATGTTTTCATGACCTCCTCAAGTGCTCCTCATGGCTTTCTCAATGTCCTCCTTGCGTCCTTCTCTTCTCCTCCTCATGACACGTCCTCCTCATGTCACGTCCTCCTTGCATCCTCCTCTTGTCCTCCTCCCTTCATCCTCACGTCCTCCTTGCATCCTCCTCTTGTCCTCCTCCCTTCCTCCTCATGTCCACATCACTTCATTATCTCCTCACGTCCTCCTCATGTCCACATCACTTTATTATCTCCTCACGTCCTCCTCATGTCCACATCACTTCATTATCTCCTCACGTCCTCCTCATGTCCACATCACTTTATTATCTCCTCACGTCCTCCTCATGTCCACATCACTTCATTATCTCCTCACGTCGTCCTCATGTCCACATCACTTCATTATCTCCTCACGTCGTCCTCATGTCCACATCACTTCATTATCTCCTCACGTCGTCCTCATGTCCACATCACGTCCTTATCTCCTCACGTCCTCCTCATTATCTCCTCATGTCCTCCTCATATCCTCCTTGCGTCCTCCTTGTGTCCTCCTCACGTCCTCCTCACGTCCCCCTCATGTCCTTCTCACATCTTCATGTCATCCTCCTTGGTCCTCCTCATGTCCTTGTGTCTTCGTCATGTCCTCCTCGTGTCTCCATGACTCTCTCAAGTCCTCCTCATATCCTCCTTGGTCCTCCTCATGTCCTTGTGTCTTCGTCACGTCCTTCTCAAGTCCTCCTCGTGTCTCCATGACTCTCTCACGTCCTCCTCATATCCTCCTGATGTCCTCCTCATGTCCTTGTGTCTTCGTCACGTCCTTCTCAAGTCCTCCTCGTGTCTCCATGACTCTCTCAAGTCCTCCTCATATCCTCCTTGGTCCTCCTCATGTCCTTGTGTCTTCGTCACGTTCTTCTCAAGTCCTCCTCGTGTCTCCATGACTCTCTCACTTCCTCCTCATATCCTCCTTGGTCCTCCTCATGTCCTTGTGTCTTCGTCACGTCCTTCTCAAGTCCTCCTCGTGTCTCCATGACTCTCTCACGTCCTCCTCATATCCTCCTTGGTCCTCCTCATGTCCTTGTGTCTTCGTCACGTCCTTCTCAAGTCCTCCTCGTGTCTCCATGACTCTCTCACGTCCTCCTCAAATCCTCCTGATGTCCTCCTCATGTCCTTGTGTCTTCGTCACGTCCTTCTCAAGTCCTCCTCGTGTCTCCATGACTCTCTCACGTCCTCCTCATATCCTCCTGACGTCCTCCTGACGTCCACCTCATGTCTTCTCACATCATCATGTCATCCTCCTTAGTCCTCCTTGGTCTCTTAACTTGTCCTCCTGGGACTGTTTGTCTCCGAGAGAAGATCTAAACTAGATTCAAACTCCATTAAAGTTCTCGCGACTCGGCAGCTCTGGGGTTAAAGCGAGCGGGAAAATCTCTTCCTGCCTCGGGGGGCTGGAGGAGCGTCGACGCTCACGCCAGTCAGCAACGAAAACACTGGTGACCTCATTCCTGAGCGGCCATAGATGAGTCCGTGTCACTCCCGAGGAGTGAGATCCCGGGAGCTCACTCCTCGGAGCAGGAAGCTGGACGTGAGCCAGCGCCGGGGAAAAAAAAAAATCTATACTGTTGCATAATCTAACATTTCTTTACCTCGGGTGAACTCTGGAGGAGGCAGCTGTGAGCAAACAGAGTGTGTGTGTTATTAACCGCCTGCTCGTGTGTGTGTGTGTGTGTGAGTCTGCAGAAGAGTCGCACAAACCTTCTCGTTCAAATAACAACCGGATACATCTGAAGTCAAATATTTAAGGAGTGCAGCAGCTGCGTCTGCGAGCGACTCACATGTAAACGTTCTGCTCTGTTTAGGCCACGAAATATCTCGGGATCAGAGCGTCCGCGGAAACTTGTGTATTAGTCTGGAAAAGTCAACGCCGGCCCGGGAGTTTCAGGGGAAAATATCAAACACAGATGGAGCAGATTTGTCTTCTCCTACCTTTTTTCGTTATTTTTCGGAGGAATTACAAAAGCGACGTCGATCGATTTGTTATTGTGTCGGCGAAGAATTCCGTGTTATTTATTAGTGCGTCGGCCATTTTGAGATTCGAGAGCAGCTTTCGCACAGACGCCGCTAAACGCTGGAGCGGCTAACGGCTGCTAGCTTGAGCTTTAAGTTGATAATATTTAGTTAATGTCGCTTTCTACGTTCACATTTCCAGAGTAACTGACCGATTATACTTCCATAATTACATAATGTAAGATGTTTTTAACTTGGTTAGTTATTTAAAAGAGCAATTTAATAAAGAAAAAAACTGTAAATGTGTGGATTTAATAGCACATTTTAAGAAATGGTAAATAAACAAAACATTATACTGAGGATTAATTAGAAAATGTAGTTAATAGTAAAGTAAAATACATTGAAATTTTGTAGAAAAATCGGAGAAATAGTAAATAAAAAAATTATTGAATTGAGGATTAAGTAGAAAACCGGATAAATGGTAAAGTAACAAAACATTATAACGAGGGTAGAAAACCTGAGAAATGTTAAAAAAAAACATTAAAATTAGAATTTTAGTAGAACATTTTAAGGAATAGTAAATAAAAAGTAAACATTTTAATAGGCATTTTGCAGAAAACTAATAAATAGTAAAGAAAAAACGATTTAAATCTCAAGAGATAGTAAAGAAAAAACTGATTTAAATGAGAATTTAGTAGAACATCTGAGAAGTAGTAAAGTAAAAAAAAACATGAAAATAAGGATCTAATGGAAATCTTAGGAATACAAAATTAAAAAAATTAGGATTTAGTCTAATAGATAGTTAAGAGAAAAAGAGAACTCACAAGTATCCTAAAATAATAAACACCATAGGATGTGAACAGGAAACTAAAAACTTATGTCAATTAAAAAAAAGATTTAATAGTAAATCTGAGAATGATGATGGTTAAAAGCACAGTTAGTCAAAAAGTAAGAAAAGCAATATATTAATAAACAAGAAAATATGCCGATAGAAAATAAAAACACACAAAGAAGTAAATCAACCATTAGAAAACAAAAGACCAAAACCTTCACTGGCCTTCACAAATCGAACGTGTCAATCATTCTTGAGCTAAAAACTAGCTGCTGATTGGTCAGATTTTTAAAAGCGTTATTACACTTGTTCATTGATGATGTGAATCTTGTTTAAAATTCTATAACCACAAAAACCCCGTAGTAACGTGTGACTGAGGCAGATTCTGGGCAGATACGAAGAACAGCAGGTTTTAAATCTGTTGCTGAGACCAGTGTTGGCGCTCGTGCAAATCCTGCTGTGTCACGACCTTTGACCTTTGGATCAATGAGCGACACTCAATGAAAAAAAGTTGGCGGTTTAATTCCGCCCATAAAATGAAAGGAATAAAACAATATAATGTCTAAGGACCAAATAAATAAGAGTAATAATAAAATCGACTACAAAAGATATGTGAAATGACAATAATAGCAACACAAAAATGTTATTTACAACATCAACGAGGACAGTAAACACATCAGCAACAACTAATGATGGAGTTAATATTTAGTTTGTGATGGTATTCGGACCAAATCCTATCGTCAACCGATGTCCGGACGAGGTTTAAATAAAGTTGTTGGGTAAGGTTGTTTGAAACCGCCTCCAAGTAAAAACGTTCTTTTTCCAATCTTCGGTTTCTGGCGAGGAAGCGATCGGAGCGAGCTGTCGAGTCTACGGTTCCCTGATCCCGTCGCTCGTATTAGCGAGTGAAAAATATCCTGTGAAACTCAAAACGGGCCTCATTACGCTCGTCACACGGCACCACCTGCAGGACCCGCTCGCATTCCAGCCTCCGGTGCTCGTGTCCGTATATTGTTCCGAGCTCAGGAACTTCATAGTCTCGGCGAGGAAAACCGTAAAAAAAAAGGAACTCTTTGTCTCCTCTCGAAAAGCGGCGTAATTAGTTTGATTCGATCAATCAGCGCGGGACGAACTTAAACAAAGTGGAAGTAAACTTTGGGGAGTCTTTGGAGCCCGGGATTGTTTGTGCTCTCCTCTTACTTTCCTTGGACGCCGGGCCTGATTGAAAGCGACGATATAGCCGGATTGTGTTTCCTCCGGGAGTGGAAGGAATGTAAATGCATCATAACCATATTATGCTAGTTAGCGGAGTCGCCAGGAGAGAGTGGACGCACACACTCCCCGACAGGATCCCACGACACAACCTGACGACATCCGACACTGTTGGACGGAGTCTGACTCCTCAAATACACCCTGGAACCTTTTCCTTTTCTGTGAGAAAACCCACGAATCCCCCCTTGAATTTAGCCGTCGCGGCTCTGGGTCCGTTTGGCATTTTGGTTGCGAGGGAAGCATGTTGCTGGTGGGACTCTGGCCCGCACAATCCCTCCTCTGTTGAAACAATGCGGCAGTTGTCCTCCCTAACCTAATTACTCCCTCCAGGGGGAGAAAGGCAACAGCACCAAATCCCATAGTTAGGAGCTCTGATCTGTTCCAAAAAGGCTTCATTCATTTCCACCGCACGTGTACTTTTATTCCTTCTGATCGTTTTCGCCGCCGTCGTTGTCCGCGACATGTGTGCGTCGCTGTGAAAACTCTCGTGCGGACGTCGACATTTTTTCTCTCTGCTATGAAATAATAATCTGCCGAATTTAAACACAAAAGTGCGACGGAAAGGGAAACTCTCGGCCAGTAACGAGAATTGAAAGAATACGTTCCGGCAACCGCTGTCTAGATCAGTCCTGGTCCGGGACACATTTGTTACCGGGTCGCACGCAAAAAACAACAAGAATATTTAGTTTATTTGTACTGCCATAAAGGCAGATTTAATTTTAAAAAAATAAAATAACATTAGCTTCCTCTGGGGCCACATTATATACTGGACTGTTATAAGGGGCCAAAAAAGAATGAAATATGATGGGAATACTTTCAGTTTTAGTGTTCATTTAATTTGATAATACTTTTTATTTTAAATTAATTTATACTATTACATTTTAGATTGATTTATTTTTTATATATTCTAAAGAAAAATTTCCAAAAATGTACAATGTAAAATTAATAACAATGCAAAACATGTTTTATTCTATACAATATATTGTGTAGTATTTCATATATAAAAACCACCTGTCGTGCTGTATCTCTAAAGCTGTTTTTTTATGTTATTAAACTTGTATTTTTCTTCAAACCTGTTTTGAAAGAAAGGAAGGAAAATCTCACCTTGTTCACCGTCCTTGTCTTTAGCATATATAAGCTAATGTTGCTAAGCTAATTTTTGTTTTGCACCACGGACCACTAATATGTCGGCATTATTTTCACCGACCCACCTTCAGATAAAAGTCAGTAAAAATAAATCGTACACAGTTTAGATTTTCACTTATTATTTTGCTAATTTACACATTTATTTTAAAAGATCTTTATCAAGAAAGGAGTATTACACACGTGTACATCGTCAGCATACAAAGAAACATACAAACATGTAAACACAAAAACCTCTTGCTGTAACCAGTCCACAAAAAAGGTTCGGGGCCCCTGGTCTAGATCCTGCATTCTAGCGAGAACATGCTAGCCAGTATTCTGCATGCTAACTAGCTTAGCAACGCTTAAGCCTATCTCAGGTTTTCCCGCCTTTTTCCACCCTTGTTTGCCAGCGGCCAAAACTGTTTCGTTGTTGTCTTAATTTGTGTGTAAAATTGCCGACTTTATTCTTAATCGTTGTAGTAAAGACAGAGAGCACAGACCTCTGCCAAGCAGCTCGCTTTCACTAATATTACTCAGAATCAGAAACTTTTATTGCCAGTTGTGTAGACACAATAACAATTTTGTGGTGTAAGTACAGGATTAAAGAATAACACAAAAAAGAACAAACAAAATAAGCAAAAGAAAAACAGAAAAAAACATCACTTTTGTTTAAAAATTGCTTAATTTTTGGCATTTGACATCTCGTAGATACTGAAGAGCTAAGGGAGACAGCAGGGTTATGGAACTTGCTCGCACAACACACACGGGACAAATCTTCAAATTCTTTTTGGATCCAGATGGAAGTCAAGAACTGCATCAATGTGAAAACATTTTTTTTATACCAGAATAATGTTATTTAATTGTTAATAATTCAGAACAAAAACATTAAAATAAAATGAATTTTACTCATCAAAGGTTCAGGAAAGCAACTCAACTCAAGTTCGCTTTTACATTCTTGATTCACTCCTGAATTTTTACGACAAAAAAGAAATTCAATATCCAAATTTAAGTGGACACCCTGGACAGTCACGCACAGAAGGACAACCGCTCACACACGAGCTGCACAATAAACATTTACAAGTGTGTAACTTAACCTGATCAATTAATAGTTATGATATTTTTCCTCTCATGTCGTCTCACGTTGCAGCAAAAAAAGCTTCTGGTTTTTCCTGGAAGACGCGTAAACACGAGAGCGTAGATGTTTCTTCTGGAATAAAAGGAAAGTGTGTCGAGGCCCGAGTCTGACCTGGTGTTTGTTTGTTAGCGGATCTGGTCTCAGCACGATCAGCTGTTTACGCTGCGAGGTTTATTTATCTAAGAGAAAGAGAAGCAGATTTCAGATCAGTCGGCAGGTTGGGAGGATATTTAGAAGACCTTGTGTCGAGGTTTTTCCTCTCAGTGTTGACCCGTCTTGACCCGCCTTGACCCGACTGTCGCGCCTCTGCTGCTGTATCTCTGAAGCTGTTTTATTTATGTAATCAAACTGTTTTATTTATGTCATTTATTTATGTACATTAAAATGTAATTAAGAATATGTATTTTTCTTAAACCTGTTTTAAAATCTCATCTTGTATCCTTGTCTTTAGCAAATAAAGCTAATGCTGCTAATCTAGCTAAGGTAACTAGCTAAGCTAGTTTTTTTGCGTATAGAGTTTGTGTTTCACCTATTTTCACTAGTATACAGGTTTATTTCTTTTAATAAACTTGACTTAAACTAGTGTCTTGATGTTTCAACAACCACAAGCTAATTTTGCTTCGGAAAGATAACCTATTTTTACACAAAAAAGAAATTAAAAATACAAATTGTTATTCTTTTTGTGTGGCCCAGTAACAAATGCCAGAATCAGAGAAATATATTTATTTTGTGCTAAATTGTGTTCAAAAAAGTTACTTCAATAAAGAAATAGTTCAAAGGCGCATAGTTAGCATGGGAGCTAATATAGCTAATGGCTAAATGCTGTTTCATTCTTAGTCGCGTTGCGTCAATAACTTAAAATATATTGACAGGAAAGAATCTTGAGTCGTGATGCGTTAATAAAATAAAAACAAGAAGCTTTTTGACTCAGTGGTGATAAAAATGCTAACGTTAGCACAACCATAACTTAATGATAATTGTGTAGCTAGATTTGTGCTAATGCTTTAGCTTAGAAAATACCATAACATAGCAAATACAAGCTAATACTGCTAACGTTCTGCAATTAAACATAGATACAAATATATCTGGAATAATATTTAGTACTATTTGGTAATTATAATTTAAAAAACAACTTTAATGACCTTTTAATACCAAAATAATGTACTGATTGATTTTAATATACACGCTAGACATTTTTTTTTTGTGCTTTTATATTTATTATTGTATTAATTATAAAAATATTAATACATTTTAACAATATATAATAAAATAATATACATTTTAAGCTTAAAAAATGTATCTTCATACAGAAATAATTGACTTTACAAAAGCCTTTATGTGGACAAACCAAATATTCAATCCACTCATTTTTATGGATGGATGGATCTGAAGCTTGCACAAAAAATGACTATAACAAAAAAATAATGAATAAAATACTTAAATAACTATATAATACAAATAGAATTCTGAAAGGACTTGTTCATTGACATACATTATATAATATATACAACAATTACAATAATAAAGTCCCTGTTGGTTATTTTCTGGTTCAGTTTTTTCCGTGGAATCTGTTGCAAAATAAATATAAACATTTGTCGTGATACTTTCCGACGTCGACGTCACCGTCGCTCACAGACGCCTCGTTTTAAAAACGCCGCCGCCGCGAGTCTTGGACGACGGCTCTCATGCTACGACGACCCGCTAGCGTTAGCTCTGTTGCCGCGTCACATGTTCCGGTGGTTCCACGAGAGAGCGAAGGGGGTACATTTAAAAAAAAAAAAAAAAAAACCCAGACAGTGGGGGTTGAGATTTAGGGACGGTGGCGGAGCATTTGCATAAAGGGCAGGGCAACATGCCCGATGGTGGAAAAGGTTGGCATCACGCCTTTCAGACTGGCATGGAGGCGAGCGAGACACAGAAAGAGAGGGGGGTGTAGTCAATAGTGCATCCCTTGTTTTGGGGAGAGAGGAGGTCCCTCACTGTTGGCAGGGGAAGCGGCTAAGTCTCTGCTTCGATTGTGTGCTAGATTGCCCCTTTATTTGTCTGATTGCAAAGCGCTCAACACCGCATTAGTGGCTTTACTTTTCCTGGAGCTTTTATTCAGCTTTTTTTTTTTTTCCTCTCTCTCTCTCTCTCTCTCTCTCTCTCTCTCTCTCTCTCTCGCTCTCTCGCTCTTGGCCTGCTCCGCGTTGTCGCCTCGCATATGTCGACGACTTCCTCGAGTGTGCGACCAGCTCGACAGGGAGGCCGGTCGGCTGTGACGGCTCCGAAAAGAGCTGAGCCAGAACACAAAGATATGGATCTTTTTTTTGATAATGTCACCTTCGGTCAGGTGTTGGAGAGCGACCTCCAGCATCCAGGAGAGACTCTGTGTAGCGTTGTGTCTTCTAGTAGATTTTCTTTTCAGAACTCACAATAAACCGAAATTGTAAACATACAATTCTATATAAATGATGCAAATTCTTTTACAATTTCACTCAACGTTTATTTTATTGAGTCCAAGAAAAATCTACTAGAAGACAAATTGCCACAAACACAAAACAGTCATATTTTGCCTCAAATGGCAACAAAAGATCTTGTACCTGAGGCTCAAACCCCGAAAAAAATGGCTACGAAAAAACGAGGTACCTTTAAAAAAACAGTGTTTTATGACGCCATCGTCGTTTGGACAAGACGACATTAAGAACTTAAATGTAAATGACAATTAAAATACCACAAAATAATGTTTATTTAACTCAACCTGACCTCGGATACACACTTGCTGTATAAGCTCTTTTAATTTTGTTTTATTTATTTAATTTTTGGTCCCTTTCATTTATTATTAGTGTGAATTTTACATGTTGAAATGTTATGTTGAATGTTATTTTGTTACATTATTTATTCCAATGCACGTTTGCATGTAGAACCTTAAATGTTGCAAAGTTAGGTATGTTTTACTTAAAAAATTTGTCTTGTGTAAAAATGCAGTAAAATTTTGTTCGGTATGCACTTGTGGATAATTGAATGAGCAGTATTAGTAGTATTAGTCTCAGTCTAAATAATAATAATAAAAGTAAAGTGAGTAAAATATCAGCTAAGATGGAGACAAAACTGCAATTTTATAAATGCAAAACAAACTACCAAAAAGTAAGTAAGGAAGTAAGTTAATTCTATTTATATAGCGCTTTTCCAGACCAGGGTCACAAAGCGCTTAAACAATCAAAACAAAACTACAATAAAATATATACTTAAAAAGATCAAGATAACACGAAAACAACACCAGGAGTCTCAGAGAATCAAGACAAATCCTGCACAAATAAAAACGTCTTAAGAAAGTGCGAAAAAGAAGACAAAAGCTAAAGAAAGAAAGGCCAGTACGGAGCGTTGAAAAAAAAACGTTCCGGCGACCGCATTTTTACTAGATCCTCCATTCTAGCGAAAAAACATCTGTTTTTAAAATCCACTTTAATTCAGAAAAGTTTCACCACAAGCACAGAAGTCACGGGGTCATGATTTCGAAATGCATTGTGGGTGATACATTTATCAAGTGACCTCGTATCGAATACGTGGTCACACGGAGGGGCTGGGGGGGGGGAACGACAAAGTGACTTGAAAGGGCCGGATTTGTCCTCCGGGGCCCGACATGTGTGCCTTAAACGTTCCGCCTCTGTTTGTTGTCATTAGACGACTTAACGATGCATGTTTAATCGGACGGTTCCATCGCTGTAGCTCAGCGCGGCCGACACTTGCCACAGGAGGCGAGGAAGTCGCGTGACCGTCTGCGGCCGCCGAGCGCCGCCGGCAGCGCCGCCAACCCCATCATCGTAATGGGTTTTTCACGGGGATTTCAAGCGTCTGTGTTGGAGAAAAGTGTCCCACAGTCAGTGACGGGAATCTCACCAAAAATACATCCACAGAGTGTGTGTGTGTGTGTGTGTGTGTGTGTGTGTGTGTGACTTCTCCTGTGTGTACGGCTGGTGTTTGCTCAGGTGTGCGTCGGCTTAATTTGGGATTCTACGTGAAGATATTAAACACCGGAGTTGTGTTTACTTCTACTCTGAGATGTGAAGGGTGTTCAGTGAGTGAGTCGTCATTAACGCTGGATAAGCGATCGTTACACGAACCTTCTTCACACGACTCGCTCACAACCGACACTGTTGGATATTTTTAAATCAAGGAAATTCAGAAGTTTTTATTTTGCTAATGTTGTGAAAGAAGATTTTCGGTTTGTTGAAGCTCCACCAAAATTGACTAAAGAAGCAAAAATATTACCGTCTCCGGAGAGGTTTTCATATTTGACGTTCGGTCGAGGAGTTATAAACCGAGCTGAGCCAGAAGGCAGAGCTCTTAGTTGTTTGTGGAATTGCAGTATGTTTTTCTCGAATGTAGCCATTTGCTCGGAGGTGCCTCAGAAGCGGCTGAAAAAAATATAATATCTAAACTCATTTATTTTTTAATAATGTTTGACTTATGAACTAAAAGAAAAATGACACATACAATCCAAAAATGCACAATTTAAAAACAAAATAAACTGGATATTAAAAGAAAAACAGGAAAAGTCTGTACTTAAAGTACAAATAAAAACACTAAGACAAATAATATAATATTAGTAATTTAGATATACAGATAAGGCCAGTACAGGGTAAATAAAAAAGACGTTCTGGTAACCATTAAATCTACAGCTGTGCACATTTTTTCCATAACAAAAGAGAAAAATGACACCATTTTGTTTCTGGCGTCTTGTTCGTCAGATCAGTGTCATTCCTGGATACCCAAAGTGTCAGTATTCGTACGGATAAATTCTAGAAGATGTTGACGAATTAAACACCAAACGTTTGTTGCAACAAAAAGCTATTTTGTGATTATCTAAACAAGTGAATGACCCAAACCTTTAAAACCTTCTTGGATCCAGATGGAACACCATCATTTTTCTTCAAATTTATCACCAATTTTCTGTCGACTCACAAGCAAAACCAATCCAACCTCGTGTCAGCGTCTCCTCCTCAAGTGTTGTCTTTTCCAAAACTTGCATCGCCTCAAAGTCAAGAGGATGTTTTCAAATCTGTCAGGGCGACATCGCTGTTTGCTTCCGGCTTTGTACCTTCAAACGGGTCTTCGCTCTCTCGCTCCGAAAACACAATCTTGTTGTTTCGGCTTCACTTTCTTCTCGGGGAAAAAAGTGTGTGAAAAGCCTTTTCTTTTTCCCTTTTTTTTTTTTCTACCATTCGCGGCTTTGAAAAGAGGAGCAAAGCCCTCCAGCTTAGTTTAGCTGCAAGTTAATACTTGAATCTGTAGATCCGTTTCATTTCAGGCCATGTTGAAATTCTAATTCCAAATGAGTGCACAGAGATCTTTTCATAACCGGGCTTATGGTGTAACCCTGCTTTTCCTTTTTGAGCTCATAAATCAGCTGCCGTGTAATTCTCTGTCAACTTATTAGAATATATAGAGCGCAGATCAAATGACGCCGGCTTTATATATACGTCGCTCCATTCATTCGGGGCTTTTTTTTCCTCCGTCATGAAAAATGCATCGACTCCGGCGCGGATCCCGACAATCAAAGAGAATCGATGAAGCTGCTTTGTTGCCGAAACTGACGGCGAGATGTACGAACGCGACGGTCAACAAACCTTGTCACGATTTCCGACGGATTCTTGTTTTTTTGCGGCTTCATTTTTAGAACATTTCTCTGTGAAATTCCTTTTTTTTTTCTTTCCCCCCCGCATCGCCGTTTCATCATGAATGACCGAGTGAGAAGGACAGAGCGTCGCTCGTGTCGCCTCTCGACGCTGGCAGCCGTGTGAGCAGCAGTCGTCTGTTGGCCGGCGCTGTGAGAGGAGAAAACACTCCGTCACGGCCCGGGTCCGGGTCGACCCGGTTTCTCAGACCCGGGTCTGAGTCGACCCGGTTTCTCAGACCCGGGTCCGAGTCGACCCGGTTTCTCAGACCCGGGTCCGAGTCGACCCAGTTTCTCAGACCCGGGTCCGAGTCGACCTGGTTTCTCAGACCCGGGTCTGAGTCGACCCGTTTTCTCAGACCCGGGTCTGAGTCGAACCGGTTTCTGGGTCTTCTGCGGGTTCAGGAAACTGAATTTTTCTTTTAATTATAAGGGAATTAAATGAGTTTTTGTTTCTCTTACCGTCAATTATTTAAATCTAGGAACTTTATTCCAAAAATATTTTTTGACAAAATCAACTTGGACCCGCCTTCGGTTCCCTGAAGACTTGCTACATCTACACACCCCAAAATAAAAGACAAAAACATACAAAATGTCTCCGGAAAAGCTGGTTCACTTTGACACTGGACCTCGGTTGATCCCTACCAACTATGGACTCTCAGGTCTGGGTTTTTGTTCTGTTTTGGTTCTTCATATATTTGAGTGTTTTAGTAAAGAAGTTTTTTAAGGAGTTTGGTTCTTTATAAAGCATTCCAAAAATATTCCTCCCCTGAAATACATCCTTTCAAACGAGAAAATAAACTTAAAAACCACCTCCGGTTCCCTGAAGACCCCGCAGCCACCCGGTCCCGGGGTCTTCTGCGGTTGCAGAAAAATTCTCGAACGGTCTTTTTTTCTCTTTAGTATAACTGAATTAAAATAGTTTTGGTCATTCATTCATTCAAGTATTTTAATTTTAACTCCACGCCCCGAAAAATATCCTTCTGAAAACAACATCATCTCGGCGCCATCTTTGGTTCCCCGAAGACCCCGCAACCATCGCTGGGACGGCACACCCAAAACAAAGACCAAAAAACACACAAACGCTCACGAGAAGCTGGTTCACATTGAAACTGGAAGTCTTGGGTCGCCTCATAGTCTGGACCTCAGATGGTCACTGAGTAGTCCTCAGTCTCCTTCGGGATATTGAGTATTTGTTCGGATTTATTCAAGTATTTTAGTTCAACTTAAGAGTTTGGATCTTGAAACCCACCTTCTGGTCCGTGAAGACCCCAAAACCCTTTGCTAAAGCGACACAACCACAAGCAAGAAACGCCCCAAGAAGTGTTGGTTTGGGTCGTAGCTCACCCCTCGGATGAGCCTGGATTATGTTCTTGATCCAGTCTGGTTTTTTTTGCTGGTTTCTGACAGCGGTGGTGTCGGACTGGTCATAGAGAATTCCGGACCACGTAGTCCATGATATCATGAACACCTCAAGATACTTATTTTGCTAACTATGTCTCGAGAATGATGCCCAGATTGTTGTAGACCTACTTGTTGCACTTACGTCCCAGAAGTCCTAACCCTATGGTAGTCATGGTTTCAGTTGCTGGACACAAGTGTTTGTTATGGTCCATGGTTAGCTCAGATGTTTGCTCAGGACCATCCCTGGAACTTCCTAAAGGATCAGAAAAGTTATCTATAGAATACCTACTACTACCTACTACTTTCTAGATGTGACGAGAAGATCAATGAAGGTCAAAGAATCTTTGCTATCTCAGAGGTCAGGAGTGTGTATCTGGAGTTAGATCTTTGGTAACCTTGACAAGGTTCTTGGTTCTGAGGGTGACTGAAGCCTCCATGAGCTTCCATTTTCTGGGTCTGAGGAATGTCTTCCCAGGTCCAGGAATGGTCTAGATCAGACGTTCTCTCACTCTGTGATCGACGTTTCAACATCACGTCACCGGGAGATTGATTTGACATGCCCGGCGTGTCATTGAACGCACCGCGATCCATGCAACATGAAGGACTGGAGGAATGTTCCTGAGCGAGTTCCTCCCTCCGCGCTCGTCGACGCTGACATCTCCAACATCTGCGTGTCTCGATCCGCTTCGTTCATCTTCCAGCTCTCAGGAGAGGCAAGAACTAAAATGGCCTCCGGTCTTTTTTTAAGTCACTTTTTGTGATTCAGTCGATGTAAGGATTGTACGAAGCTAAATGTTTGCTACATCTATAAATTTCTTTTAAAAAACCATCGTTGATACATTTTTATTCTCCTTTGTGTTTTAATAAAATAACCTTCATTTTTGGTTTGTAGCTAACGGTTAGCTCGTTTTAAGATAGCAGTTAGCAAATAACAACTATAACTCTGTTATAAAAACAGAAAATCAACAGAACAAAATAGTTTGTAAAGAAGCAAGACTTTATTTTGAACGTGTATTCAAAATACATTTTCTTTATTTGTTTTTTTCATTGTTTAAACAAAGAAAATGTACTGTAATGTTATTATTTTAGTGAGCAGTTATCTTGTTTAAGCTAGCAGATTGCAAACAATATCTTTAACTCTCTCACATAAAATGAAAATTTACGAACTAAAATAGTTTGTGATGTTAAAGAAGCGGGACACAATATTTTAATCGTGTATTCAGAATACGTTTTTTTGGTTTAATTTGTATTAATAAAAGATTGTGTCGTAATGCTAGATTTGTAGCTTTCGGTTAGCTTGTTTTAAGCTAGCAGTTGGCAAACGACAACCATAAAACTCTCTTTCACAAAGTGAAAGCGACAGACAAAAAGTAGTTATCAACGCTAAAGAAGCTATGATTTGATCTTATGATTTGATTATATGAGTCAGGCTAGCCGGGGTCACAAGGATGCTAAGCTACTCATTGCTAATCAAACACAAAGGAGTCTATTTACTTCAGCTAGTTACAGCAAATAACTATTATTTAATTTTCTACTTACAGTCTGGTTCTTCATAATATTTAAAAAGATGTCTAAACTGTGTTTTAACTAGAATTTAAATGTTTTTATTTGTGTGCCAGACGAACGTTGTCGTGACACTTTTGTTCGCGCTACGACGACGACGACGCAGCGAAGGATGGAAAAGTGTTTATTTTCCCAACATACGCAAAGATCAGAATCCAGCCAGTGAAAGAGTTAGAAGTCGAAAAAACCCCCCCGAGCCAGAAAAAGCGTAAAATGGAGGCCGCGCTCCCTCCTGACTTTGGCAGATTATTTATAAAACACAAGTTCTAGAAAAAAAGGTCGGATCCGTCCAGACGATTTCGACTCGATCTGAGATGACACGTTGAATTACTTCAGCTCGAAACGTTCCTCCGAAGAACGTACGAAAACATATTCGAGATAAACTCGTAAAGTGGAGGAACCGGCGTGGAACTCGCGCCCGGGCGGTGTGTTGCGGCGCGGGCCAGGCAGCCGATCGGCTTCTTTGTGGTCCTGGAATGTGCTGTACGTGCCTCTTCCTCCATGGTTCCCCTCTGGCCCACCCTGGGCACGTTAGCACGCAGCCACCGCAAATTGCTTGCAGATTTTTCACACATAGTAACGTGCTGGTTTGTAAACTGGGATAAGTGCAAACCGCTCGGATCTGTACGCATCACTTTCTCACCACAGAGGGCAGGCTGGCAGTTTTTTGTTTTTTTTCTTTTTTACTCCGTCCTAATCCAGCGTCTTTGTGCTCGTAGCTGGCACCGGGGGCAGGACGGTAATGTTTTCTAAAGCGAGGGGAAACACACAACACATGGTCGGGTGTGCGTCGACTCGTGTAACCTCCGAGAATTCTTTTTTTTTTTTTAATTTCTCTGAATGTTCTAATGCGTCTAATGTCTCGCAGAACCAGATATGGTCGTTCCTCGGGGAGTCAATTGTTCCAAATAGTTTGTCTTCGTGTGGACTTTTTAAGATAAAATGTTATTGTTTGTTTAAGATCGGATTAGGAAAAAAAAGGGTTTCGATGTTTTTATCTGCCTCTTCAACTACTAGTTAATGAATTAGGTTGTAAACACAATTATTGACATAAGTAAATATCAATTGTATATATGTTAAAGTAGTGAGCGGTGGCCATTTTCTTTTCTCAATTAAAAGCTAAGATGCTAACAGCATGTAGCTTAGCGTAGCAGCACATTGTCATCCATTATCAAGGATGAATTAAACACTAAAGGTTTGTTGCAACAAAGAGCTATTTCGTGATTATTTAAACCTTTTAAAACCTTCAGATGGATCCAGATGGAACACCATCATTTGAAGTTGACTTTCTATCCACTCGTGGAACATTTTCTTCCAATTTATCACCAATTTTTCTGTTGACTCCGAGCACATTGTCATCCATTATCGAGGACATGGTCCTGCTTTATACGGATAAAATGTCTTCATGGAAAATAATGATTTTATCATCAAACTCAAGCAAATACTGGACTCAAGCATGTTTTTGAAAGTAAATACCATCTTATTTTATGAATACATATAGTTTGGTGATGCAGATTATATTAAATATTTTGTCTATTTCACATAAACGAGTGCTAATCGATGAACTCTCTGAGATTCAACGTCGGTTTCGATGTGCAGTCGGATTTAATTCGAGCTAATTCAAGCCGATAAACTTCCACCAGCCGCCACTTACTTAACAATGAAATCCTCTTAACGGTCTCTTTCACTTCCCGTCTGGCCCCGTGTCAGGGGGTCAGGGGTCAGAGTCGGCCGGTGTCAGGCTCGGTTCAGGGTCACAGACGGTCGGGCCGGGCGGGGCCGGGGACAGACGAGGAGTAGGCGCCGGGTGCCAGGCCGTGGGGCCAGGAGGAAGTTTAATTGGCCTGGTGAGACGCCGGCGGGTCAGGGTTTCTTTTTTCTTTCGAGGGCGGAATACGAAAGTGGGTCGAGCCGAGATGCGCTTCGTGTAAAACCTGGAAAACGATAAACAAAATGATGAAATCATGGCGAAGAGTGTGAAACGAGACTCATTCATATTCAATTGAGGAGGAAAAATAAATCCTGTGAGAGATTGTGATCCATATTAGTAATTGTTGTGAATTGAATCTCATATTTGTTGGAATAAACTAAGAAACTTACATTTATTTTAGATAATAATTAATACAAATATTAGTTTATTTTAAGGATATTATGAAATTGAAGTGAATTAATAATAAATAAGATGGTTATAAATAAGATACACATGATTTTGACTTCAAATAACCTTTATTATTATATATTCATTAAAAAAACGCTGAAATCGATAAAAATGAGTTTCTTTGTGAGAGATTCAGATCAGGTTTTTTTCTAAATACTTTTTTTTTAATTATTCAAATTAATCTCGCAAAACATCTCCCTTTTTTTAAAACATTTGTCTCTCCACCGAAAGAGTTAATTTCAAGTTGGCAGCCTCCTCGACAGTGTCGGCCAGACGTGCGGAGAATAGAAAAGTAAAAGGACCCCAAAAAAAAAAAAAGCACCGCTTTTGTTCGGAAAATGGACACGTTTAACACCCGAATACTACACATAAATATTTAAATTAATACACATTACAGACAAGTTATAATTATTTTTATTATAAATTCATTTCTAATAACCGGTGTTGCCTTCAAGTCCGCCACAGATTTCTAATCGGTCATATTTTCCTGCTTCGCGAGTGGTTTTTGGCTGTTATATTTTCGTTAAAAAAAAGAGAGAAAAATATTCATTTGTTTCGCCTGCCAACGTGTATTTTCTCCTCCGCAGTTGTTTGATTTTTTTCCAGTTTTATTTTAAGCGAGTGTTTCTGCATCTTAAATGTTTGGCTCGTTCACGGGCCCGCGGAGCAAACGTGGCGCCGCAACTTAAAACGGCACATTTAAATAAATAACATTTAAGAAGAACAAAAAAAAATGGCTGGTGAGGAGAAAAGTGGGGGGTTCATGTCGCGGGTATTATTTTTTTTAATACTATAATAAAATCATTGTACGGATTAAACGAGTGTGTCCGCTGCGGACTTCTTTTTTCTTTTATTGTTTGACTTATTAACGGGGACCAAATTGAATGTGACACAGCGGGGCTCAAGTGTAACGTGTCACGGTGAGTAAGAAACTAGATTTTTATTTGCTTTTATCGCTTTATCTTCTTCTTTAAAAAGTGTTTTATTAATCGTTATTAGTGCTTATTTGGTTTTATCGACAACTATTAAAGTGTCAGAGACGTCGGAGATGTATAAAAATAGTTACCTAAACACTTCCGTTTTCAATTTGATTTAATCTTAAATCATAACAAAGTTCTTTGGTTTTCTTTTAAATAATTCATAATGTCGGTTTTAACTCGATAATGAAATATAAAGACACGAGGCCTCATGGAAAGTAGTAAATTAAATTATAAATGTTTTTCTTTTGCTTCTGTTTATACTGTAACAATTGTTAGATTGATGTTTGATAAATGTAACAATTATTATTATAACGTGTGGGACATAAATTAAGTGCAAATTATTAGTCAGTGTTTCACTTCACTGAGAAACGTCCTAAAAATAATGTGTCATATAAAGTGAAGCAGCAGCTCTGTATACTATGTTTATTTTAAAATATACATTTATTAAATTTGTTAAATGCATATTAGATTTGGTTATAAAGAAGCAGAATCATTTATATTTAGAATCGTGCAGTTGAATGTATGGTCATGAGAATGAAAATATTGTTTTCATTTATCTCATCATATACGTTTTTGTTGATAATAAATGTCAGGAGCTTATTCAACGTCGCTCCTGAACGACCTCACTTCCTGGAGAGACGGACAACAAATCTTTTATTGATCGTCTGACGACCGCGACAGTCCTGACTCGAGTGACTAGAAGGGATCTAAGAGCTTCTTTTATTTGTGGGATTTATCTCTCAATCCAACTTACTTCAGGAGCTTTTTTATTTATCTCGCTTTAGCATTTCCGCGAGTATATGATGCGTTTAACTGCAAGGTCACCTTCAGCGGTCGCCATGTTTGACCAGAGAGTCCAGTTTTATCATCAAGCGCTTGAGTTTTTTGATTCTCTACAGATAGTAAACACGCCTGCAGTCGATTACCTTTTGAATATTCGTCTTCATCGTCTTCTGTCGGAGCGACACACGAGTCAGAGACAGAATAACTGATTTATTGAGCGTCTTCCCTTGTTTCAGAGGGTTTTTGTTGTATAATGAAACTAGTTATTTACGGTAAACACGTGAAGATTGATAATAATTCGGACCACACGCTACTGAGCGTCATCGTCTTATCAATCTTTTGTTTAATCTCAGTTTAAACTAGTGACCAGTCAGAAGATATTTGGCAACATCTGCTTGTAGCAACACATTTACAACTTTCTTTTAAAGGCTTGGAAGTAGTGGTTTCCTTTTTCAGTAGGTGGCGCTGTTGAGTACTGTCTGGGCGAGCGTTGAACTTAAGGACGAAGCTTCATGAAGTGTCGCCAGTTGCCAGCCCTTACGCCATCGCTCGTAGCGCTCACTAGTGCTAGCAGTGCTAACTGGCTAATCTGCGCTATTTTCCTGTCTTTTGATTGGCTGTCGTGCAGTCATATGATCGGACGGACCAGGAAGTGTCTCGTCAGGCACGGATTATGTATCGTAGCTTCACCAGTTTAGGGTAAAAGTGAGGTCTTTGTGTCTCTGGTTCTAGTGTCGCATCATGAGCTCTCAGCGAGACAGTCGTACGGGAGGAAGTCTGTCGTTTGACTTCCTGCGAGGTCAACGTGTCGACCACGGCGTGCTCGTTCATCGACGAGTCTTTCTCCTCTTGTGTGTTTACAAACGGGGGGTCCGGCCTCTGAAACGACTTAAAGTTCCTGATGTGTGCATAAAGACTCTTTGTGTGGTCGTCCATTATCAACCTTCGTCGACATCGGGCGAGCGAGTCCCGCTCGCCCGATGTCGACGAAGGTTGATAATGGACGACCATTTTTTTTTTTTCTTCCCCTCTTCGTGTAAACATGGCCGTTTCCAGACGAGAGAGGGGGGAACGAACGTGTGTTCCGGGGGGCCCCCACGACGACACGCTTTAATGACGAGGCAACATGGCCGCCACCGAAACCGTCTCGCGTTTCGTGTGTCTGCGGAAAAAAAACGCCGGTCGTTCACGTGTGCGGCGACGCGGCGCGGCTGTTTTTTTTTTTTTTTTTTGGTGTTTCTTTGTTTGCTGTGGTTTAACCCGCGAGCAGCTGCCGGTGGCTCTGGAGGGATCCTGGAGCCGTGTCCTCTTCCCTGCCATCCTGTGCCAAGGTGGCATTATGCAAGGGAGGAAGGGGGGGGATGGGAGGAAGAGGAGGGTGGTGGACGATGGCGAGCAAAGATGGCTGCGGGGGGAACGTCACAACTCCCCCCTAAACTTTGCCTCGGTGTCACGGCGGAACTTGTCGATTTGGCAGATCGTGCGGTGACGGACAAGACCGCGAGAACCCCGCACCCCCTCTCTCTCTCTCCCACCATCACCCACCTGCTCTCTCTCTTTTGCACGCCGCCGCCGCCGCTACACCCGCTTCCACACCCTCCCTCTCCTCCTCCTCTCTTCCCTCCCTTTTTCGGCTCTTGAAGCGAAGGCATTGGCTGCGCTACAGGCGCGCCGCTGCCAAATAGGTGGGCCCTACTGGCGCTGGCAGAGGCTCAAGCGATGGTTAGGGAAAGAGCGCGGCGAAGGACGAGAGACGGCGAGCGCGAGGCAGGAAGCGAAAGAGAGAGAGTTGGAGAGACGAGGGGAAAAAAGAAGCAGCACTCGGCTCTGCCAGCGGTCGTACACGCTCGTCCAACATTGATTCGGGCTCTATTTTTTTTTTTTTTTTTTTCTTCTCTCTCGCTCTCTTCTGGCCCCCCCATCTGTGTGTGAGTGTGTGTGTGTCTTACGCCGGGATCACACACACCACCAGTAACACTTTGCCAAGGATTTTTTTTTTTTTTTCCCCCCAAGCACAAAGGATTTTTGTCATTTTTAAGTGCAAGTTTGATCAAATATCTTATCAACTTCACGCAACTTTTTTTTTTTTTAACCCCCATGACCTGCTGGTCCCACTCCAGCTTTTTTTTTTTTTTTTTGGCGCGAACTCTGACCTCCGCTCTTGGTCAGCCTAATTATTTTACTCCGACCTCCTAAGTTTTTTTTTTTCATCTGCTAATTCTCCACCCCCTCGCCAAAAAAAAAAACAGCGCTCGCTTTACATTGGGGAGCGAGGGAGGGAAAAAAAAACTGGTGCAGGAGATTTTTTTTTTTTTTTTTTTTCACTTTAAACCCGGTGCCAAATTTATGATGAGAGTGCAAAATGGTAACTACCGAGGCCGTCTGTCTTACTCTTGCAGTGTGCGCCGGTTTGTTCAGTTTGTTGTGGAAATGTGAGTCTGGTCGGAGCTCGCTCGCACACGCTCGCCACCGACAGGAAATGGTATGGCTGATCTCTTAGCGGCGCATTTCAACAGCGGTCTGGTAGCGGCAAAGCTTGGCGGCGGCGGCGGCGGCGGGGAGCGACCGGTGTGTGGCAACCCTGGCACGGGAGCGCTGTGGCGAGATCTGGGCTTTGTTGCTCACAGATATGTTGTGAAGGTATTTTAGCGGAGACAACTTTGACTCTTGGACGGCGGGGAATTGTTCGCCGCGGCGGACGCTCGTCACCGGAGCCTTTTTTTTGGCAGAGATGGCGGGAATTTAAACGCGTTTTTGATAAGAAAACGCTTCCATTTATTACAGTTTATTGTGTGTTTCTACTTCTACTTATTCTATTTACTTTAATTAAATGATTTTTTTCAATTTATCTCATATGCTTTAACTTTTTTCTTCCTTAATTCTTGGATATTTTAAATAATTTATCGATTTATTAGAAAGTTTCTGAAGCTAAACGTCGTATTACGGACATAAATGCATCTGTTTTCCACGTCTTTCGACAACGATAAGACGCGTTCTTCCCGTTCGAGTTGAACTCACCGCCGCCTCTCTTCCCGTCCGCAGGATGAATTTCATCCCTTCATCGAGGCCCTGCTCCCGCACGTCCGTGCCTTCTCCTACACCTGGTTCAACCTGCAGGCGCGCAAACGCAAGTACTTCAAGAAGCACGAGAAGAGGATGACCAAGGACGAGGAGCGCGCCGTCAAGGACGAGCTGCTGGGCGAGAAGCCCGAGATCAAGCAGAAGTGGGCCTCGCGCCTGCTGGCCAAGCTCCGCAAGGACATCCGGCCCGAGTTCCGCGAGGACTTTGTGCTCACCATCACGGGGAAGAAGCCGCCGTGCTGCGTGCTCTCCAACCCGGACCAGAAGGGCAAGATCCGCCGCATCGACTGCCTCCGCCAGGCCGACAAGGTGTGGCGGCTGGACCTGGTGATGGTCATCCTGTTCAAGGGGAGCCCGCTGGAGAGCACGGACGGCGAGCGGCTGGTCAAGTCGCCGCAGTGCTCCAACCACGGCCTGTGCGTGCAGCCGCACCACATCGGAGTGACCGTCAAGGAGCTGGACCTCTACCTGGCCTACTTCGTCCACACACCAGGTACGAGCCGCCGCCACCTGCTGATCCCAGAGACGCGTGTGTGTGTGAGTGTGTGTGCGATGTTTGTTCTGTAATTGTGTGCAAATTCCTCCTAATCTGTCAACAAAACCTTTTTATCTGCACACGTGTCACTTTGTCTCACGTCTATAATGTGTGTGTGCGCGGAACTGGAGTGTGTCATTATTGTGTGTGTGTGTGTGTGTGCAGCACTGTGACAGCTGACCTACTACCAGGTAGTTTAGAAGGCAAAGGGAGTCGGCACCTTCAACACATGGTCACACACTCATCGACAAACACACAGTTACACAAACAGAGACTCGCACACGGAGCCGTAAAGAGACACGCACAAGGTAATGCACACGGTGACCAACACACAACCATACACGGTCACACACGGACATAAACGGACACACAGACACACACAAGGTCACACGCACAATCGCACACACACTTACGTAAACACAGTCACACACACTTAAGTAACACAGATACACATCTAGACACACAAACAATCACACACAAAAACACACACAAACACACACGGTCACACAGGCACAAAAACACACACAAAGACACACACCCAAGGTCACGCACACAGTAACACACACAAACACACACACACTCGCAGCCATTAAAACACGTGCACATACAGACACAAACACACACAGACAGACAAACACTAACACTCTCACACACAGACACACAAAAACACGAATGCACAGACACAAATAAACACGCACAGACACAAAGACACACACACACACACAAGGTAATGCACACAGTAACACACACAGACACAAACACTCACAGACAGACAAACAATACACACACACACACACACACACAAAGAAATACACACACACACTCTCTCACACACACATACATTCACACACAGAGATACACACACACAAAGAAATACACACACACACACACACACACACTCTCTTACACACATACATTCATACACAGAGATACACAAACACTCTTACACACAAATAAATACACACACACTCTCACACACACACACACAGAGACACACAAACACTCTCTCACACACACACATACATTCACTCACAGAGACACACAAACACACGCACATACATTCACACACAGATACACACAAAGAAATGCACACACACTCTCACACACATACATTCACACACAGAGACGCACACAAACACAAACCCTCTCACACACACATACATTCACACACAGAGACGCACACAAACACAAACCCTCTCTCACACACATACATTCACACACAGAGACGCACACAAACCCTCTCACACACACATACATTCACACACAGAGACGCACACAAACACAAACCCTCTCACACACACATACATTCACACACAGAGACGCACACAAACACAAACCCTCTCACACACACATACATTCACACACAGAGACGCACACAAACACAAACCCTCTCACACACACTCTCTCCCTCTCGCCTCTGCGTGTGTGTTCATGTTTTATTTTCCACGTTGAGACGCTCCTGCTGTGACGAGAGTTAAAATAGAGAAACAAGGTTTCAGTTTCATCTGTAAACAACCGTCGGTGCTGCCGTGCTGAGCTCGTCACGTCTGCAGCTGTCGAGCAGCGACGCACGCCGAGATAAACGCACTCCTTCTCGTTCCAACCCGGAGACCGAACCCCATCATTTCAGGGGGTTTTAATGAGAATTTCAAGATAATTAAAAAGAACATCTTCGCGCTTCAGTCGCCCTGGAATATTTTACTTCCTCCCATCGATCTGGAGCGAACATCTCGTCGCACGCGTTTTCTACTTCCCTCCAACTCGTCCTCCTCAGACTGGCACACGGTTCCGCGGGCCTTAATTCCTCTCCTTGGCAGAGGGCTGCGGCGCTCCTGTGTGACGGAGAACCTCATGCCAGGCTGCTTTTCAGCCCAGTGTGTAACGCCGCTGGAGTCCGCGGGGCCTCGCGAGCCAGTCTTTCCTCGTCCACAATGCGCCGCCGCGAGAAAGCGCGGCTCAGATTAGCTCCCAGCGCAGCCGCTCGCCCCTCGGAGGCGACGGTCGCCCCCTTTTTTGTGCCCGACGCCAGCGCCAACCTCTGCCTTTACGATGGTTTATAGCGAATATTTGAACCTTTTTCATAAAACAATGAGAACAATACTCAAGTTAATAACAACATTAACAACCTAAATACATCGTTAATGTCAACATTGTCAATAAAGTTTTTGTGAAGACAACAAAGCAGAGGCTAATAACAACAATGACATTCATGCCAATAAATTATATTAAAGACCACAAATGATAATAACGGTGATGAGATGTTAACAGTTTCAACAACTTAAACAACATTGTTAATGTCAATATTGTCAATAAAGTTTTTGTGAAGACAACAAAGCAGAGGCTAATAACAACAATGACATTCATGCCAATAAAATTATATCAGAGACCACGAATGATAATAACAGTGATGAGATGTTACAGTTACAACAACATCGTTAATGTCAACATTGTCAATAAAGTTTTCGTAAAGACAACAAAGTAGATTCTAATAACAACAATACCATTCATGTCAATTAAAGTATATTACAGACCACAAACGATAATGACAGTAATGCAGACGTTAACGGTTACAACTCCTTAAATGACGGGGCAGACGAAAAGGCATCAATTTTATTGACAATATTGTCATTAACAGCGAATGCTAATGACAACAGTAACGTTAGTAAATAAATGCAATAAATATATACAAAACTTATAAAAATGCATGAATAAATAATTCAAAAGTTGCCAACAACAAGTAAAAAGTTAAGCAGATGTAATAGCAGAACAAAGGATATTATTGACATTAACAAAGACAAATATCAGTAATTGTGATGTTTACAGTAACAACAACTTGAATAACATAGCAGACAAAACTTTATTTACAATATTGTCGAAGACCATAACAGCGATGCTAGTGAGGATCATAACATATACCCCAAAAAAAAAAAAGAATCATAGAAAAAACAATAACAACATAAATAAAGTTACAGGAAGTTTATAAACATCACGACTAGGACAACAACTTTATTGACAATATTGCCATTAACGAAGACAAAACTAGCAATGCTAATAACGTCAACAACATGAATTGCCAAAAAAGTAAATCATAATTAGAGTAATAATAACATTAATCTTAACAGTAACTATAAGTCAAATAACATCATAGATAAAAACAGCAACTTTATTGACAACAGCAGTAATAACTAAGAAATGAATATTAATTTAGTGGTAGAATCTACTCCTCTGTTCTTCTTTAACCTTTATAACTCATGATTTTAATTTAAAAAACTAGTTTTTGATCAGTAACTAAGCAGATACGTTTGTTTTTTCCCGACATTTGTTTCTTTGGTTGGTTTCTTGGCCGCGTCAGGTGAAGCGACATGAACCGACACGCGTGACGTCGTCTCTCCCCCTGCAGCTGCCGACACATGTCGTCAGTCCACTCGCTTCTGCCAAAAAAGAAGGGAAAAAAAACCCTCAAAAAAAGATCAGTTTGTCTTCATTGAATTTGCATGTCCATGAGTCAGAGCCGGGATCCGCGGACCACACATGCTCCGATCACTCACATGTCTCATTAATGTGAAGGAAAGTGGAGTCACGTTGCAGGGACGTTGGACGGCGGTGCCGTGTGGGGTGAACTGGAGTTTACGTCTCCTGTGATATTCTTAGTGCCCTCGGTGTCTTGTGGAAGATATCAGCTTCCCTCTCTCTCTCCCTCCTCTCTCTCTCCCTCGCTCTCTCGAGGCGAGGGTTCCACTCCTCGTGATGTCACCGGGCCAGAGTGACGGACGCAGGTCCCTGCCTCGCTCCCCGGCGAGCTGGGACGCATCAAAGCGGGATCGGAACTTCGACGCTTCTGCTTCGCAGCTGCGCCCGGGTTCCACCAGAACCCCGAGATAAGTACCTGGCGACGGCACACGTTGGGAGCTGAACCCTGAAAGTATTTGCTCTCTGCGGCTGATGATGATAATGGCTGAAGGATGTGCAGGAAGTGGGAAAATAAAAAAAAAAAAGTCTGAGCTCATCAAGTGAAATCTGGGCGCCGCCGCAGGCCTTCCTCCACCTCGTGACCCCGGCTCGGGTCGTGTTTTTTTTTTTTTGTGTGTGTTTCGGAGCGACGTGTTCAGAATTCGTAGTATCTGCCTCGCTCCAGAATTAGTCATATCTGGAACCGGCACCGGCCCATACGGGTTTCATTACGGCTGTTATGTTAAAAAGATGTTTGAGAGTGCGGTCGCTGTATCTGTTCTCTCTCTCAGTGTGCGAGCGCCAATTATGTGTGTGTGTGTGTTCGTGTGTGTGTGTGTGCGACACTCGGCCACCACACCTCCACGCCGCTCCTGAGCGAGATGTTCATTTACCCATCAATGTGTCGGCGCCACGTTACGAATGGCGGCGCGAGCGGCTTTTAATAGCGGCGAACAAAGAGGCGAGCGGACAGACGGGGAAGGCGAGCGCCAGCCAGAGAGTCTTAGCACCTTCTCAGTCACGCTAATCCATCAAACGCATCTTATCTGTCTTGCCCAATATCCTGGGCCTCAAAGAGACGCCGCCGCCGTCAGATGTGCCGAGATAATGACGGCGAGGGACAAACAGGAAGGAGTGGGACTTTTTTTTTAAACACGCCTTTATATATATAAACCCGTGAGACTGGCACTGAGAACATTGTGATATCAAGGTGTAGCTCGTCTTGTTGTCTCACCTGCTTAGATGTTCACCTGGATTCTAACCTGATATACAGGGAAATACCGCAAGAAATCAACCAGTCAAGTACTCTAGCAATACTACAAATATCGTAGATCCTAAAGTATCACAATATATTACAAAATATCCTATCGTTGTCCCTCTATCGTCATAAGTAAGGAAGGCAATGTTTTGTCAAGTGTAGAGATTCTTGACCTAAGCTAAAGCTAAAGCTAGCTGTAGAAGTGTAGAAAAAAACTGACATGAATCGCTTAATTTCAAATAATAACATTTGTGTACTGTTCTGATGATACTATTTCCATTTATGGTGGGATGAACAAAATGATCATCTTAATTTATTAACTACCGTTAGCTGTTTTGCTAACTATGCTAACAGCTGTAATTACTAATGTTACGATCTGTTATTTGAGCAGCTTCGTTCACGTTAACTTGAACATCCAAAAGTTTGTAGACTCGCAGCTTAAACCAATGTCTTGTTAGCATGTTACTAAAATAATGCTTAAGCTAGCTCGTCTTGTTAGCATGCTAGCTCTGCACTTCGTTGCCTTAAATAATCTAAATATGATATCATGTAATCTATTATCAGTTAATAAAAATGTGTACACAGAAAGTGGCACTGATACTTTTTGAAACAATGCTAGGGCTAGGTCAGTATGCTAGCTTTGCACTACTGTGCCTAAAATACTTGCCCTGGAATCAGTAATTTGTTGTTTTTAAAAATGTGTTTATGGAAAGTGCTACTGGTAATGTTGTACTTAACTTTTTGAAATGATGCTAAAGCTAGCTCATGTCGTTTGCATGCTAGCTCTCCACTAAAATTATCTAAATATACCATGGAATGTTATCAGTAATTTAAAAAGTGTACACAGAAAATGGCAATGATATTTTTTTCAGTTCACTTTTTGAAACAATGCTAAGGCTAGCTCGTTTTGTTAACATGCTAGCTTTTCACTACTGTTCCTGAAATACTTCACTTATGTCCTGGAATGTTATCAGTATTTTTTTTATTTTTATAAATGTGTTTACAGAAATTGCTACTGCTAATGTTGTAGTTACCTTTTTTAAATGATGCTAAAGCTAGCTCATGTTGTTATCAACTACCCGCGGTTTTATTTATTTATCTATAGCCTCCTAGCTTAGAGCTGCGCGCCATTGTCGTCTACTTTTCCTTGTGACAAATTAAAGTTGAATTTGATTGACATGTCACTTAATACGAGTGGTTGACGCTCTTACGCGAGTGATTAAAAGTATAAATAGTCTTTTTTTTATGTGATTCTATTGACATTTTGCTGATATTTAAACATCAAAAAAATATGTAACGACGAAGTCAAGAATTCTAAAACACTTGGATCGAAGACGTGAATAAAAAATGGACAGAAGAGCAAAAGTAACGGCCAAATAAATCAAGTAATTGTATCTTCTTGACTTGTACTGGTGAGATAAATGGTTTTTGTTCGGGACAAAGAGTTCTGGCGTCGGCCGGGAGAGAGAGAGAGAGCGAGGGAGAGAGAGAGAGAGAGAGAGCGAGAGAGAGAGAGCGAGGGAGAGAGAGAGAGGATGCTGGGAAACACATTCATCTGGTGTGAAAACCTCGGCTGGAGACACTTCGAGGGGAAAACTTTCTTACACTTTGTTGTCGTTCGGCATAATGTGGCCAATAAAGTTTGAGCCCCGGTCGAACCCGGGGGCCGCCGTCAGCGCCGCGGCCCCCGGGGTCTCCAGCAGCCGAGCTCGGCTCCTCATCTCTAAGAGTGCGAGGGGAGAACACAGGAGGAGCTGCTGGTGAACACAATATTCCAGAACAATCGCTGCTTCCAAAACAAACTTGAGGTTTTTATATCGTCTTCTGTCGACGCGCCTGACCTCCCGTGACCCCCGGCTCTCGCTATAGGAGGCGCCGCCTCGTCCTCGCCACAATTATCCAGTTTACTGACTAGCGTTTCAAAGACGGCACGTGTACGAGTGAAAGAAATTAATTTGGACACAAAAGGTCAGGTTTGAGCTCGGCAAACAAACCTCTCGTACCAGAGAGCGCTTATTGTGGATTAGCTTTATTTCCTAATTTCACTGTACACTGGTTTTTAATTATTTGTGCAATTAAGGTTCGTAAATAAATGTAAAAAGCTGCGGCTAAACTGCTTTTTAATTTATTGTTGTGAAGGTTTTCCCCTTTCTTTAACCAAACCCATTAGTTTGACTTTAAAACACCAAATGCTAATTGATATTGAGTTTTTCATCCTTAAATTATTTATTTAAAAGTTGAGTTTTTTTTAAAAGCTTAAATCTGTGAAAGGCAAAATCACATTTTTATTTATCCCTCACTACGTATATGCCGTGGATAGTAAATTCCAATCGAGGTACAATTCCCGAAACGGAATAAAATGTTTTTTTCCTTTTTTTTCTGTTGAACTCACACCTTCATTTGCAGACTGTCCCTAATTCCTATTTCCATCATTAACTCACGGACACACTCTTACTCTTGTTGTAATGTAGCAAGAATATAAACGGCAAAATGAGATTATAACATTCCAAAATTGTGCTTTATGGCGTCTTCTATTGATCACAATAAATCCAGCCTTGATAAATATACAACAACATCTGCATTTTAATGATTTTAAAACCCAAAATACTAAAAAAGTAACTTTTGTTTGGGAATATATAATTGAAAAGGCTGGTTTAGTTTGAGCCAGTGTTTAATTTAAAACACTATTTTATAGCTGTGGTGCTGAAAATACATAATTAAATACAAGTAATTATATTGTAGCTTCATTATTAACAGAAATAAGAAAAAAGACTGAAAATTGACAAATAAATAAATTCTGACATTTTTATTAATTGATAAAGTGGCAAAAATGTGATTTTGTGTTTAAAAAAAAAAAGGAAAATTCAAAATAAATCAGTTTGTATTGTGTTGATAAAATAAAGTAAAAGGAGATTTTACGTCATGTGATGTCAAAAAAACACTATAAAACTGGACACTTAGAGAAAAAACCCCTTTAAATTTAAGATTATTTTCTTCTTTCTGCTGCTCCGTGTGTGTTTTCCCTCGCAGTGCTGTGAGATTTCACATGTGTCCGTCTCTGCTGCCAGACCCCAACGCCGTCCGAGACCCGGCAGCGCGATGTTCCGAACCGACCCGGGGGTCCGACGCACAGATCGGCGCCGCACGGTTTTTCCACCCCGCGACCCGGGTCGACGTTTCCCACACGGAATAAAAAAAAAAACGCACACTTTTCTATCGCAGATCCCAGAATGAATTTTGCCGAACGCTGACGTCCGTGGCGGCGGCAGATACGAGGCGCTGATACGAGCGAGGGGAGGAAGAAGCGAAGGGGAAGAAAGATGATGCAAAGCGGCGCCGGCAGACAAAGGGAGAGGGAGGGCAGATATTCAGGCTAGTGGGGCTGGTTGGCAGCGTTTGGCAACCGAAAGCTGCGGCTCCGTTTAGACGCTGCCAGCTTTTCAAACCGACACAAGCGTCGCTGCCAACTTCCCTGCTTCTGATCCTTTCTTTCTCCCTCCTATTTTCTACATCTCTTCCAGAAAATCCCCCCTTTTTTCTTTTTTTTTATCCCCGGCTCTCGCTCCTATACGGTCCTCGCTGCAGGGATCCCGAGAGCGGCTGCAGAGAATTTAAACGTTTTTCTTTCCTTAAGCCGGTGATGTAATGGACAAACAGCACAACAAACCCCCTTTTTTTATTGTGGGTGATGTAAGGAAGGGACAGAAACGTGCCTGCGAGCCAGGATTGTATAGCATCGCGATGATTTCCTCTTGAAATCTTCATTTAGTTGGAAAATAACACACTTGAGATGAAGGTGTGATTTAAAAATAAATGACAAAACAAAGTGTATATTTGTTTTTTCAAGCTCTTAAAGGAATAAAACCAACTGCAGTTGATTTGTTTTAAATTAAAATCAGTTTTTTATCTCCTTAATATTCACATGAGGGTTAAAACATTCATTTATGCTGCAGTTCTTCTTTAAAAAGTGGTGAAATCCACCAAAAATATCGCCTTATTTTAAATATAAAAGCAACTCATCTGCAGGAATATGTAGTTCATGTAATAATAGACTAATAACATTTAATTATACAACATAATATGTATCTTTATCCATTAAAAATACACCATTATTCAAAGTTTATTTGAGTTTCGTTTAAAAAAACAACCCAAAAGTAAAGCATTTTGTCGTGAAATACACAAATAAAAGACACAAACCGATGCACACGAGTTAATATAATCAATAAAACCATGAATAAAACCAACATAAATCTGGTTAAAGTCGACTTTTTTTTTTCATCGTGTGTTTAATCAGGAAAATCGAGGTTTTGGACTTTGGGCCTCCGGGCGAGACAGGAGGGATGTGCGAGCGAGGACGGGGGAGGAAAGGGGGGGTGCGAGGGGGGTGTCGGTTCAACGCCGGGTGGTTGTGAAAATGACCCAATAATGATCCGAAAATTAGAGCCATTATTCAGGGAAAGTAAACAGGCCTCTCCGGCTGTGAAAGGCCTCCATTCAGGCGGGAGCAGGAGCAGGACTCCTTTCTTCCTCTTCACGGATCCACCCACGGCCTCGAGAGCCTCGCTTTTGTCCGGGTGAATGTTCGGGGTCGTGGGGGTGGGCGAGGGTGGAGGGCGGGTGTGTGTGTGTGTAGGGGGGGGGAGCGTTGTGTTGTCAGCGAGGGCCGCGAGTTAAGCTGCCGCAGGTTCATAAAAGTCTCGGAATTAATGGAATCGTTTCAGTCTTTTATTCCAGTGGAGTTTGGAGGTCGACGACCCCGACCTACGGACGACCGGTTTATCTTAGTGATGTCACTTCCTGTCTCGGAGGATTCACGTTGAAACGCGGTCGATCGACGAGCGCGGATTCGTTGGACGTCGACGGTCTTTTGTTTCCGTCGGAGGAAACGAGTCGATGGTTTTTTTCTGGCGTCTTTTACACGTTTAGTTGTTGTTGGCGTTGCCGTTTATTCGTTTTTTCTTTCTTTCGTTCGTTGGTTCAAAAGAGCGAGGGATGACGTTCAAGACTCAAGTCCTGTTGCTGCGTAAATTCTTAACCATTAAATGTAGGTTAAGTTAAGTATGTAATAATCACATTAATTCTGAGGAAAATGTTATAAATATAGAACCAGAAAAACCTTTATTTACAAAGTTTTTATCGACAAATTTTTGGCACACAAGTTAAATGTAAATAAAAATGCCGATAGAAATTGAGCGAGTGATGGAATATAAATGATATTTACCAATGTAGTGTTTACTAATATAAATAATAATATTTTTAATGACTAATGTTGATAAGAATAATTTATGGATCTATTCATAAAAATGTGTATTAAGGGCCAAATATATATTTTAACGATGTATATTTGTTTTCATTTCCATCTGCGAACATTGACTCTGATGTTCTCTCCGAAGCGCCGGGCTCGCCTCCCGGGTCGGTCCCGGGCGCCCGATCAAAACTCACCTGACGTCTTCACTCGCTCGCACCATCTGTCGGCCGTGTCTCCGCTCGCGCCCGCCGCCATGTTTTCATCTCCGTGTCGTTCACGCCGTACATCAGCTGGGCTCGAGTCCCGCGGTTGCCATGACGGCGGCGGCGGCGGCGGCGTCACGTATATATTCTCCTCTTTTGTGTGTCGTGTTCTGGTCCGGGTCCAAGCTCGCTCGGCCCGGTTGGCACGGCGACTCGACACGTCGAGCTTGGACGTGTTTCCGCGGCCCACAGCGTGAGCGAGCGGCGCTCTGCCAGAGGATTCCACCCGGATCACTTTCAGCGTATAGACGGCGTCTCGCGTCGTACGGAGCCGGCTGCACGCCCGGGTCACTCACCGGGCTTTGTTTGATCCAGACTTCACGCTCTGATCACAGTTGTTGTCTTTCCTGAAATGTCACGCTGACGCGAGGACGTTTAACAAAACCTGTCACTTCCTCTCCAGTGATTCATCGACACGAAGAACACTTTCCTGCTTCAGTGACTAATAATAATAATTAACTTGAAGATTGAAAGTGTAAAAGTGTAGTTTTGTGAGTATTTGTATTATTGCACCGACGTAACTAGTTTGAACTGGACCGCACATACCTCTGCCAAGGAGATCATGTCACATGAGGATTGTGTCGGCTCATGAGAGAGACTGAGCTTCACCACAGGGAATTTAACTCACTTTAATTAGTTCCTTCTTCTGAGTTAGTCTTTCTTGGTTAGTTTTCTTCCAAGTTACTTTTTCTTAGTTAGTTTTCTTCCAAGTAATTCTTTCTTAGTTAGTTTTCTTCCAAGTTACTTTTTCTTAGTTAGTTTTCTTCCAAGTAATTCTTTCTTAGTTAGTTTTCTTCCAAGTTACTTTTTCTTCCTAGTTAGTTCTCTTCCAAGTTAGTCTTTCTTAGTTAGTTTTTCTTCCAAGTTAGTCTTTCTTAGTTAGTTTTTCTTCCAAGTTAGTCTTTCTTAGTTAGTTTTTCTTCCAAGTGAGTCTTTCTAAGTTACTTTTTCTTCCTAGTTAGTTCTCTTCCAAGTTAGTCTTTCTTAGTTAGTTTTTCTTCCAAGTTAGTCTTTCTTAGTTAGTTTTTCTTCCAAGTGAGTCTTTCTAAGTTACTTTTTCTTCCTAGTTAGTTCTCTTCCAAGTTAGTCTTTCTTAGTTAGTTTTTCTTCCAAGTTAGTCTTTCTTAGTTAGTTTTAATTCCAAATTACTTTTTCTTAGTTAGTTTTCCTTCCAAGTTACTTTTTCTTCCTAGTTAGTTCTCTTCCAAGTTAGTCTTTCTTAGTTAGTTTTTCTTCCAAGTGAGTCTTTCTAAGTTAGTCCTTCCTTCAATTTGGTCCTTCTTATTTAGTTCTCCTTAGTCTTTCTTCATGTTGATCTTTGTTTACATTCATGAAAGTGTTTTAATGTAAGATAAAGTAAGTCAGTAGTTATTTGTTAAGCATGTTTCTCAGACCAGGGTCACAAAGTAAGTCATTTTGGATTTTTAGGTATAACGTAACTAGTTGATAAAATTCTCTCGGGTCGTCAGCCTCATGGGTTGTGTGTGTGTATATGTGAGTGTGTGTGTGTGTGTGTGTATACGTGTGTGTGTGTGTATATGTGTGTGTGTTTGTGTGTATGTGTGTGTGTTGACGGTGTTGTTTTGCATGTCCACTGAAGCTATTTCTTGATTTAGTTTTTCAAGAAAAACCCCAGAAAAACACTTTATTCACTGTAATTGAAAACCGCGTCTACGTTGACGTGGTCGTCATGTTTGTATCGATGTCTCTTGGTCTCGCTCCGTCGCTCTCGACGCCACGAAGCGCTCGTGTGATCCTCGTATCGACACGTCGTCACGTCTCAGCGGCGAGCGTTCGTACGAGCGTTCGTACGAGATCCCCGGAGTGTCTCTTGAACTTCAGAGGAGCGACGTGTGTGTGAAGTGCTACATCGAGGTGTGTGTGGAGAGTGTGTGTGCGCCTCCATGCATAATAACGCGCACCATAGAAGTGACAACAAACGCCGAGTGTCCTCCCAGGACCCCCCCACTCCCCGGCACCTGAACCCACTTTGCACCTGATGCCCGGCGGGCGCGGCGTGTGCTCGGGGAAGACAACGAGCACATATGCTGGAGGACAAGCTGCAATATGTTCACGCGGCGACGCGACGCAGCTGAGACCAGAGGCTTCCTGCAGGGGGGCCGGGAACGCTTCAGCAGAACCCAAATAAGAAGCAAACCAGGCTCCGACAGGACCACCCGTGCTGGTTCTGGCTGCAGGCAATCTGTTGCCTTAAAAGAGCTGATGTCATGATACAAGTATGAGAGGAGTCGTCCAGTCACCGTGTTCATGGGAGAAAGGTTCATGTAGCCATTAGCTTCGTTAGCATCGCTTAGCTTCTGCATGCTAACAGACCTGCAGACACCAGAACGAATGTTGTACAACTTTATTTACAGCACAAAAGTCATGTGTGTGACATGAAAACTCAATTTTATTTTGTATTTTTTAAGGGCCCGGTATCGAACTTTGGTTCATGGAAATACTTGAGTAGTACCAAAGTATCGAAACATGCTCTCGATACACACTAGTGATTTAAACTTGATAATACTTGGATTTTTCCGAAGAAAAACTAACTAGCGTCAGATTGATTTGTCACCGGAAAATGATTTGTCATTAATTTTTTTTAGAAAACTGTTGAAATTAACCCGAAGATGAACAATTCAACTGAAGGTTTTTACCTTGTTTAATGTCATTTTTAATGTGTTTAATGTTATTTGTCTTTGTAGGAATCAAGTTTACAAAATTTGCATCGAAAAAAAATAAAGTATTGTTCAGATACTGGTATCGAAGTGAAAGTATTGGTGTCAGTACAGGTATTGAAAATGTTTTTTGTATTATTATTTAGTTCAACTCTAAATAGAACAATAGGGCTTTTGTTTTATTTCCTCTGTTTTTGTCTATTTATTTCAACTCCAAAAAAAGTTTGCTTTTACATCAGATAAAACCGGTTATATAAAATAAAGTTAAATAATGATTGTACAGATTATAGCTTATTTTATTAGGTTTCCATTATTTTGAGCCTTTTCACTCCTCCTTTATTTTTTGGTGGCCCTTCATAACCATCACTGTATAAGATGTGGCCCCTGACCACTTTACTAGGCGTTGCTATTCTATGCTATTCTTTTTTTTTTTTAGCGTCGTTGATCGTGATAATCTGCAGATTTAAACGATTCACAAATTCTTAGCTTTTAGGTTTTCATTGCAGAAGTTATTTATTGGTTTAATTTAATGACACCACGGGATTACGGGAGCTAGCTGTCATGCTAACTAGCATTAGCTGGTCGTCACATTAAATAATTTGGGAAAAAACATTTTGGAACGACAAGTTTCACCTGTGAAAAGGTAACGTTGAATATTCGCTTCAATAATATGTCAAATGGTGAGTTTTGGGTCATTGTTGTCAAGTAGCTTCGTTTGCTAACGCTAGCTTGAACTAGCTACTAACTGTTGCACATGACAAATTTTCGAATGTTGTCATGTTTCTCTCGTCTCTGATTGAATTTCCCGAACCTCCCTGAAGAAATGGGTCGGGCGTCGGGTCAGAGGAGATGTTTATCATTTGGCCTTTAATAGCCGCGATCGCATTACTTCGTACAAGTCTATTAATGGACGATTAGCTTTTAAAATTCTCAGTAGCTCCAGTCGCTCACCAGCTCCGCCTCGTCCAAGCCTCTGTGGTCGTCTTTTATACGCGCCGTCACTAGACCACCCTGATCCCAACCTTCTCGCCCGGCAACCCAAATATACACCCGCACCGACACCAGTGACGGAGGAGGCGATCCGCTGTTTATTTTAAGAGCGGATGATCTGGAGACGGCCATTAAAAGCAGAGGGCAAACAATTCAAGGGTCGTAAATCTGAATGGAGGAGAGCGGAGGGCGAGGCGGGAGGAAAATACTGGCGATGACGGGAGAGTTACTGCGACCCGGACCTCATTCTGTGGCCAGATTTCTATCTGTGGTTTTGGCCCGAGATCACCCCGGGTCTCTGTTACTCACTCGTTGTCTTTCATCCCAGTTCACTCTCCCTGCCGGGCCCGGCTGTGGAGTCATTACCCAGCGAGTCGCCCGGTGGGTCTCGGACCACCATTTATGAGCGTCCTGATCAGGACACGAGCAGTAAAAGTCCCGCCTCCCTCTAATGACCTGTGGGTTCAGACCCTGGCAGGAGGGATCAGCCAGACTATTTCGGGGTCACCCGTGGAAGCGGGAGGAAGTTCCGGGAACTACGCTGGACCACCTGTAATGTGTCGTGATGGAAATCCAGGATCATCCGCTCGTCTCAGAACTGAACTCATTTGACTTATTGATGAGCGGAATGTATCTTATTTCAAGATCTTTATACATAAAGATGAGGGTTTTCACCATCCAAAAACTTTCACCTCAATACCGAAAATATTTGATACTCGATACTATTTATTGATACCACGAAGATGAAATAAAGACCTTGAATTGATCAAATATTTTTTATTAACGAAAAAATTAGCAGCGTAAATGATTTACAGAACTTTAAATATATTTATAATAAAAAAACAGTTCTAATGTTGATACTTTTATTTTACAGAATTTACAGACCACATAACTCTTGACGAAGTCTTAACTGCTTTCATTTGTTTTCAAACCAAAATATGTCCAAACATCGGCTTTAAAAGCTGCTGGACTCACTGTATCCTCTCGTCCTCAGTCATCATTCTTCCTTTAGCTGTGGAGGTCGTAACGACTGCTGCCATTGCCATCAAGAGGCCAGAAGTTTAATTGCAACACAAACATGAAGAAATGCCACAAATATTTACTTTTTTTTTTTTTTTTTAAATACTTTTGAAATAAAAATTCTTGCAGTCATTATTCAATAATTCATGCGTTTAGATGTTTTTATTTAAAGTACGATAGTTCTTAATAGTAACATCTTGAAAGAAGAAAACAAGATCAAACATTGGATTTTAAACTAATTCTTGAGTAATTTGCTTTATAATGTTCCTAAAAATCGAAAAATAATTGAACTAATATTGTAGATTTAAACACATAAATAATCACATTGTTGCCATTTTAATTCAGCTTGAAATGTGATGGAAAAAAAAGATAAATCCAAGACTTGTACTGAAGCTTAAACATGTTCTCTGTACTCGTAACTTTCCTTCAAGTCTCTGCCCGTTCAGATCCACCTTTATCTCCGCTCGCTCCTCGTCATCCCGCGGAGAGAAAAGTTGGGTGTGTGTTGGTGGACGTTGACGAATGAGAGCCGACACCGCGAGCTACCAGCGCCGCCGCCGCCGCTTTAACGAGAAACACTCGATACGTTACTTAAAACCCGCCTCACAAAGAAGCTGTGGTTCCCCTTCGTCTAAACTCTCGCCTCGTCTCCCTTTCTCCGGGCGCTCGCATGTGCGGTGAAGTCATCCTCGCCGCCGTTACACAAACACGCTCTCGCCCACCGCTTGTAGCAGCGAGTCGAGATCCTTCGCCGTCGTCGGGCGCCACCTTCGTGGTCCAACATGTCCGCCTCTCCTGAGCCGGTCCACGAGCACGTTCTGGAGGTCCTGGGTTCGCTCCACTCTCTTCTTGGCATCGTTCAATCCAAAGGATCCCGTTTCATTTTCCACGCGTGTAAACCGATCCCCACATACATGTGCCAGCTGCGCCACACATGTCAATGACGTCTGGTCATACGAGGGCAACCGTCGCTCTGGGTTAGCATGCTAGCTCTTACCGCGGTCGCCTCCTTTCCGCGGATTTCACTGTTCAACGGAGCGAACGAGGAGTGTGTAGTTGTGTTGATACGGGATAGTGTTGTGTTGAAGTGCTGCATCTCACTGGGAAAAAATGAGTTATAGGTTTGATTCCATTCTAATTTAATCCGAGTAGTTACATTTAAATGTTAATTTTTAGGTTTAAATAACATTTTTCACGCTTCTGTTCTGAGTAGTTGTTTATTCAAAGGCAAACCTGACTTAAAAATACTGAAGTAACTCATAAACAAAATATAAAAAACTGTTCTAGATATAATCTCTTTCTTCATTTTAATTGCTTTTTAAAAACAAACCTGTAATTTTGCACCAAAAGGAACTTAAGTGTAAGAATATTGATAGATAATAAAAATGAAATCTGTTCTAAATTGACTGTAGGTGCGAGTGTGTAGCGTTTATCTGCCTCTTGCCCTGAGTAGCTGGGATCAGGATTAAAATTAAATGCTTGGAGGCTTTTAAAAAAAAAAAAAGAAGGTGATTATTTAAAAGTTATTTATTATTATTGTTATATGGTTATTTTTATTCATTAGATTTTGTTTTGCTTTTGAATGACTGAAGTCTAAAAAAAAGGGGGAAAAATGTCTTTTTCCATTGAAAAAATGCCAATAAAATCAAAGTTCATGATCCAGTGGGACATGTGAACAAAAATGAATGTTTAGAGAAATGTTTTAAAAAAAAGGGTTATTTACTGAAGTCTTAAAAAGAGGAAAAAATTATCTTTTCATTTGAGTTATAAACTGTCGACATCTTTAAAAATAGGAAAAGATTATGCAAAACCAAAGTTCATGATCCCGCGGACCATGTTCTCACAAATAAATGTTTTCTTATTCTGAGATGAGACTGCAGTAGCGAGATGTTCCTGAATCTGAGAAGCTAAAGAGTGTCTCGTCTGCATAGAAGTTTATTTTGTGTCGTCTTAGCTGCTCACACTGACCCCTGACATCACAGTCTTGTACCACAGATGTAACCGCTTTTATGACAAACCGGGGGGAGACCCGGGGCAGACCCAGGACAACATGTCGGCTGCTTGACCATAAGAACAATTGAGTTGTTCCGGGGATGGAGGGAAATATTTCTTGAGCGAGGAAAGTCTGTTTTCATAATGTAAGTTTCCTCTTTAGTCACTTCTGGCCACTGCCACCACAACACCTGCTGATGGTCATAATGTTTCGGCCTTCCGGTGAGGAACGCGGCGATATTTATTGACGAGAAACCAACATGGCCGCCGCTTGTTTACCGCGCCGGGAGTCGTGGCCGCGGCGCCGTCACTCAGCGGATTCATAAAGTCGTGCCGTCGACAGAGTAAACACGCCGACACCGCCGAGTGACTGAGTGTCATTTAATGGCTGCTTGTGTACACTCCGTGCCTGTCGAGTGTCGCTTTGTGGTGTGCATGATGTACTGTGCATGTGTCCGTGTAGAGCATAATGACTCGGTTAAATGAGTCACACACACACACACACACCACCGGGGCCGACATGTGTTCAGCACAGCCTGTCATTACAGCCGCCCTTGATGTGGTCGCTGGGTGGCACTGAGGCCTCTTATTATTGTCGTCTTTTACGACCACTTTTACTCTCCGCTTCTAAAATATCCCTCCTCCTCCTCCTCCTCGTCCTCCACCTCCTCCTCCTCCTCGACTCCACCAGGTCCTCCACAGGAACACACTTCTTCTTCTTCTTCTTCTGCTGCTGCTGTTTTTGTCGTCGCTTTTCTCGCCCAACAGTGGACGACATGGATGAGAAGGTTATTTATCTTTATCGTTGTGTGTAGGTGAAGAAAGAGCTGAGCCAAGAGACTGTCGAAAACCTGGCGATACGTATCACGATAAATATACAAGTATATATGTGTAGTATTGTCTAGTACTTGACTCTGGTGTTGTAGTATTTACAGACCACATGACTCTTAACAAAGTCGTAACTGTTTTCATTTGTTTTCAAACCAAAATATGTCCAAACATCAGCTTCAAAAAATGCTGGAGTCACTGTATCCTCTCGTCCTCAGTCGTAACTGCTTTCATTTGTTTTCAAAACCAAAATATGTCCAAACATCAGATTTAAAAGCTGCTGGAGTCGACTGTGTCCTCTCGTCCTCAGTTGTAACTGCTTTAATTTGTTTTCAAACCAAAATATGTCCAAACATCAGTTTTAAAAGATGCTGGAGTCGACTGTATCCCCTCGTCCTCAGTCGCCGTCCCTTGATTTCATTGTTTCTTTAGCCGCGATGGATGTAGAGACTGCTGCCATCTGGTGGCCGGAAGTATAATTGTAACACAAACATCAACAAAAGACGTTAAAATGTGGATTGTGAATTAGAAAAATTGTAAATATTTTTTAGAGCTTATGTGAGCAGCTCAGTCCTTCAGGAGAGACTCGAAGTAGAACCTCTGCTCATCCACGTAGAGAGACGTTTGCTGAAGCAACTTCTAGGGAGTCGTCCTGGACAACCGGGTGGAGACCTCGGGGCGGACCCGGGTCACGATGAACTCGTGCCACCAGAACATATGAGTAAGAGGACGTGAAGTAACTGCATGTTCTCGTCGTCAAGTGTCGTTGTGTCACATGACGTGGAGCGACACAAGATGTAACCACAAGACTGAACCACTCTTGACATGACCTCGCCAGCTTGATTTATTCGCCTCCGAGTCTCCCCCGGGGCGGGCGGGGTGAGCGGGTTCATGTCGTCGCTCCGGAGACGCTCCTGTCGGAGCAGAGCGCGACTATTAAAACTATTTTGGCCGTTGAGTAGAAGAGCACTTGGAGATTCTCCTGCCGCTGCCAAGGTCGCAGCGTTTCTGTTTTTGTTTGTCCTGAAAGAATCTGATGCGAGAAGTGTTTTTTTTTCTTGAGATGTTTACGAGTGTTAACGTTGAAACATCTCATGTTTTCTAATTAATGTTTGAATTGATAAAACAGAGACTTTATCTTAAGATGAGTTGTTTTTTTTCACCAAGTTATCTCAGCTTTTTAGTTAATAGTTTTACATCATGGAAGAGTTTTGTTCATAAAAAGTGAAATATTTTTGCTGTTGCACATTTTTACAAGTTTTCCAAACATAATATTTATCTTTTTTCTAGTCGATGCATTTATTCTTTTCTCATACTTGTGTTTTATCCATATTTATATATTTATATTTTATATGATTGAACATTTTGTATTTTATATTAAATATTGTTTTTCCTCAGAATTTTGTTATAAAGTCAACTTTTTATTCAAATTTTCCTTCCTTAGAATTTTGTAATATTTTCAACATTTAATTTTTTTTTAAATCCTCAGAATTTTCCATTATTCAATATTTTACTAAATACTTATTTCCTCAGAATTTTGACACTAACTTAACATTTTCTTCAATATTCTTTTCCTCAGAATGTTGTTATTTATTAAACATTTTATTCAATATTTCCTTCCTTTGAATTTTGTTAAGTCAACATTTTATTCAATTTTTTTTGACAATAACATAATTTTTATTTAAAAAATTTGAATCATGTTCATTTACTTTTTTAATATTCTTTTCTTTACAACAAATGTGTTTAATGGTATCCCTTGTGTTGTCTCTAGGTCAAGGTGAAGGGATTTTACAATTACCTTTGTTTTTGGGCCCTCGGGTCAACTTGACCCTGAGATAACACAAGGGTTGAATTAAAAGTAAGATAAAAGTATGAAGTTTAAAGAAAGCTAGCTTTAGCGTTAGCTTCCATTGACGGTAGAGTCGAGCCGATGCAGATCCTGAGACTCGAACCCGTGGAAGGAAATATTCTCGTTAAACACTCGCGCTGACACACCTTCGTGAGCGCTGGAGTCACCTCAGGACAGCACCAGGTGAATCCTGTTCGGATCCGCCCAGAACCAGACTCGCGAACGCACCCGGAGGTTCGCTGGCGTCCCTGCATGTGGACGGTCGGGTCGGCGACCTGGACCGAGGTCAGCGGAGGCACAAGGTCGCGCCGACCTTTGGCCGGTGTTTCAAGATGGTGATGAGACGAGGACGCTGCTCATCACCTTTGACTTTGTTAGCGTCTGATTTAATTTTCCTCTGAAGCCCCCGTGACCGGCCCGCTAACCTCTCGCCGCTAGCCTCGCGCCGCTAGCACCGCTAATCCACCGACGGCACTTTCTCTCTCTCTCTCTCTCTCTCTCACTCTCTTTCTCTCTCTCCGTCTTTTCATCTCTTCAGAGTCAACAACGCACATTTAAAAATATTCCAAACATGGACTTCACAAGCGCTTAAAGGATGAAAAATCCTTCCAAACAAAGTTAAATTCATTCCAAACACGTTTGTTTTCAGTCGGACACACGTCATCGTGAGCTCACTCCTTCTTCCACCTTTTCTTTTATCTTCCGAGAGTCTTTTGTTTCTGGTGAAAGAGCCAATATTTGACTCCGACCTGCACGAGAGAATGAACTTGTGTCGTTTAAAATGTGTTGTTGGTTTATTCAATTATGGAGAGACTTTCAATTAGAAGCGGGTTTGAAAATGTATACGATCACAAAATGGAATATTAAATATATGAATATTGTTCACACAAGCTTCATATTTTTCTACTTTTTAAAAAATGTATTTACTCTTTAAATTCTTTAATTTAATTTATTATATTTTGTTTAGATTTGTCATTTCATTGTTTTCCATTTATTTGAATAAGTTTATGTTTAAGTCAGTTGTTATTATTATTATTACTTTTCTCCATAATAATGACACTTATAACAATAACAATAATGACATTTTTACAACTAAGTGTGTTTTTAAAAAAAAAAGTAAATATTGGCATTAATTTGAAACAAAATAAACATTTTAATAAGATAGAAAGAGACAGAAAAAAGATTAAACAAACATTATATTTAAGTGTATTTATTTTTTCTATACTTATGTTTTATATCATCAACATAACCTTTGTATAATTAACATGTATTTTATACACGTTTTTAATTAATATCAAAAACAGTAATACGTTAAAACAATGATATATTCCAAAAAAACATTGTTAATAATGATGATTTAAAATAAATCTATACAATAAAATATTTTTTCTTTTAAAATCTAGTTTAAGTAAAAGCTTAAATTAAACTTAAGATCCCTATTTCTAAAGTGGTTTAATAATGTAATAAACAATAAGAATAAACCAGAATAAAGAAAAAGTTAATAGATTCATGAAATAGAATAAATTAAAAAAAATATATAAAACATTAAAATGTGTAAATGAATAATTAAATACATCTAAATAATAAATGTAAATTAAATTAGAACCCATCATATTAAAAAAAAGGAAGATTATTTTAAAAAACAGTAATAAAAGTGATATTTATGTCCTGTCGTAGCTTCTTATATGTATATCTGGTGCAAATTGGCTTTAAAGTCTAATGTTCTCCACACGTCCGTCCTTCACCTCATCAGTTCTTCGGCGCCGACAGCGTCGCTCCGGCTGCAGAGAGGAAGGTGACGAGTCGGGTGTTTCCAGATCCTCGCGGCGACGACTGCAGGAGTCGAGCGACTCCGTCGGACGAGTCGTCGCCGCAGAATTGATGTTGCAGCTGCAGCTCGGCTGAGGGACCGAGAGGGTTTTTTTTGGAAAAGTTCTCCGTCCATCTGTTCTCCTGGTGTGAGTGTAACTTACAGTAGCGTGGAGGGTCTCCTGAGGTCAGGGAACTGAAAATCACAAAGACATGTGGAATGCTGAGCGGCGGCCAACGCAAACAGAGTCGTCCTGGCTCTCCATCCGAGCACCGACCGCAGCTCGCATGTGGCCACTAGGAGGCTCCAGGAGGGTTTTCTGGTGGAGATCCGATGATATGACAGCGAGCACTTGGTTTTAAAAATGTGTGTTTGCTTCGTCGGTTTGAGTTTAGAAACAATATATTTCTCTCAACTAGCTGCGCTTTTATCAGAATTTATTTCTAGCTAGGTGTGTGTGTTAGCAAGAATCTGGCGATACGATATATATCGTGATTTAAGTATATAGTATTGTCGAGTACTTGACTCTGGTGTTGAAACTCTGGTGGAGTCAACTGTATCCTCTCGTCCTCAGGCATCGCCATATTTTTATTGCACCTTTGGCTGAGGACATATTGACTGCTGCCATCTAGTGGTGTGAAGTTTAATTGCGACACAAAAATGAACAAATGCTGTAAATATTTGCATAGATTTTAATCATCATGTCCACACATTTTTAAAAATACTTTATTTTAACGGATTAGTTCTTAGTTCACTAAGTCACTGCTGCTAATATAATGCTAGTGTTACTTTAACACCACTAACAAAAAATCACCTTATGGGTAGCAATATTTATAAGTAGCTTCTAACTGTTGCCCTTGATAGATTTAGCTTCTCTGCTAAATTGCTAAAATCCAAGTTGTGATGTCATGCTACACATCAGGTGATGTTGTCTTAGTTAGTTAGTAGCGTTTGTGATCTTTGAGTCTGGTTGTTACCTTTGCTAACATTAGCTTCCAAGCTAAATTGCTAAAACCCAAGTTGTGATGTCATGCTACATATCAGGTAATGTTAGTTAGTTAGTAGCATTTCCGATATTTTAGTCCGGTCGTTACCTTTGCTATCATTAGCTTCTGCGCTTAATTGCTAAATGTGCAGACCCAAGTTGTGATGTCATGCTACTCATCAGGTGATGTTGTGTTAGTTATTCAGTAGTTTCTGCGATCTTTTAGTCTGGTCGTTACCTTTGCTAGCATAAGCTTCTGTGCTAAATTGTTAATGTGCAGACCCAAGTGGTGATATCATGCTACATATAAGATGATGTTGTGTTAGTTAGTAGCATTTGTGATATTTCAGTCCGATTGTCACCTTTGCTAGCATTAGCTTCTGCGCTAAATTGCTAAATGTGCAAACCCAAGTTGTGATTTCATGCTACACATCAGTTGATTTTGAGTTAGTTAGTTAGTACCTTCTGTGATCTTTTATAATGGTCGTTAACTTTTCTAGCATTAGCTTTTGCGCTAGTTGCTAAAAGTTCAAACCCATGTTGTGATGTCATGCTACACATCAGGTGATATTGTATAAGTTAGTTAGTAGCTTCTGTGATCTTTTAGTCTGGTCGTTACCTTTGCTAGCATTAGCTTGTGTGCTAAATTGCTGAAGGGGCAAACTTCAGTTTTCTCTGTGAGTGTTGTGAGCTAGCTGGCTAAGCTAGCTGCTTAACATTAGCGTTAGCATTTTCTGGACAGCCTTGTTCTCCGTCTATGGAACCAACAAGGCGACAGAAGTGGCTTCTATAGTGAAGGTTGTCGTGTGCGTCTCTCGAACCCGATGACTGACAGCTTGCGGTCCTGCTGCGACAAGTGAAACCTAAATTAGCGCCGCCGCATGATTGGCTGATGACTGGGTGAGTGCGGCGACAACCTTCAGCCATCTTTTTCTTTTGTGGGACGTTTATTCGTGACAGCAGCGAAAACATGACAAACTCCAAAGATGTCGAGGATGTTTTCTGGTCGTGGACCAGGAATGGAGAGAGAGACCGAGGTGGTGGGGGGGGCAGATGCAAAAACAAACATTCTGGGATGGTGGAATTATGGGTAAGGACAACTGAGGCTAACCAGGGTTGGTTTCCACACGCGGCTGATTGAAAAACAAAGTCTACGCATGAGTCAGACTCCAGCTCAACATAAACAGTCCAATATAACGGCGAACACCTTCAAAAACATTAAGCTCAGCGGTTACAAAAATGTTCCACGTATCCTCCGGGCCTTTGCCAAGAGGGGAGGCGGGGGGGAGGGCGGGGGGAGGAGGGATCGTTCCTCACATTTGCTATCAATTTAGTGCACTGAAAATAAGCAGCAGGTTTCTCCGGAGCCAAGTGGAACACCAGGAATGTTTTTCTATATAAAAGCCGATGGAGGGAGGGAGGGGGGGAGAGAGGGGGAGGAAGGGGGGGTGAGATTGAGAAGAAGCCGGAGATACAGTTCAGAAACGGACCTTCTCGTAACACCTTGGATCCAGATGTGAAGCGTCACCGACGGCTCACCGTTGCGGGCGAGAGCAGCGACCTCGCTGACCTGCAGGCAGGACGCCATGACGGCAGCGAGGAGGCTTTTTGTTTTTACGGCTTTCGTCGGAGGTTTGTCGTCGTTTGTGAAGCGACGTTGTGTTGCTGAAGGTCGACGACGTTGTGTAATTGCGAGTCACAAACAGTCTTGGTGCCTTTTTTCTTAAATGTTACATTATTTGACAAATAAAAGGTGTTGCCATGAAGACAATATAAAAAAAACAACAATTAAATAAAATCTTATTAATATTCATTATAAAATGAGTATTTTTGTTTGGAAATTAATCTTAAAATGATCATTAAAAAGAAACATTTGAATAAAAAAGAAACATGTTTCTATTTCATAATGAAAGGATTCATTGATCTATCGTTGTGGACACAGGTGCTGGGCTAGCGCGTCGCCCGCTAACACAGCAACAGTGTCTCGGAAACAAGAACCCGCTGGGAAGTTGTAACTCGGGCGAGTCGAGTGTCTGACCCGGCAACAAAAAAAAACCCCTTCGCCCGACTCGTCCCACCAACAAAGTGCTGCTCTCGACCGAGGTTTGAAAGAGCGCAGAAACAAAGAAGGAGTTAACGATAAAAGGGGGGTGATGTAGGGGGGTGATGTAGGGGGGCGGGGCGGGGGGGTAAAGAGCCGGACCAGATGTGTCTTTTGTTTAGATTTGATCCGAGCGAAAAGTACGGCTGCAGGAGTTAGGAGGCGAGGAGAAGGAGAGTGGGAGTAAAAGGTTTTTTCTGTAGTTTTCGGGGCGACTGTAATGGAACCAAAGCATTCCTCGCTGAGCGCTTGTGTGTGTGTGTGTGTGAGTGAGAGTGTGTGTGTGTGAGAGAGAGAGTGTGTGTGTGTGTGTGTACAGTATGTTATTACCTACCAGCAAAACCACATTCATTATACTAATTGCTAGAATGGTCCCGGCGGTCGGGGGCTGGAATCGGGGCAACACAAGAGGGGGTGCATTGTTAACATTTGTGAGGCTCGTTGACTGCAGCGTTGTCTGTCGTGTGGAGAGACTTGAGCTTCACGTCTGCTCGTGTGTGAGAGAGAGAGAGAGTTAACGTCCACATGTGTCGACGGGTAGAAAGTTAACGTTTAGAAAAGTCAAGAACCATCGTTTGTTTGTCTCTCGTCAACGTTCACCTGTGAGTGAGGCAGAGCCACCGCTGACCAATCAGGCGCGAGTGCTCCGGTCATGTGACGTGAGACGACAATAAAGTTTTGTAACTTAAGTTACAGCGAAGACTCACATTTTTTTTATGAAGTACATACAAGTACAACAATACGTAATAAGTGTTTTTTTTTTGTGCTATACTAGTTGTAATATGTTCATAAATTGAAAAAAATAAATACATGTTGAGTAATACTTTAGAGTTATACTTTGAAAGTCGCGTAGTAATACTTTAAAGCCTTGTGTAGTAATACTATAGAGCCTCACTGAGTAATACTATAGAGCCTCACTGAGTATTACTATGGAGCCTCGCATAGTAAAACTATCAAGCCTTGCGGAGTAATACTACGGTGACTTGCCGAGTAATATTATGGTACTTGGGGAGTGCTACTACAGAGCCTCGCGGAGAAATACTACTTGTTGAGTAATACTATGGAGTTTTGCACTAATACTACGGAGAATCATGGAGTTGTAATATAAAGCCTCACGGAGTAATACTAAGACGCCTGAGGGAGTAATACTTTAAAGCCTCGATGAGTAATACTACGTAGCCTCACGAAATAATACTATGAATCCTTTCGGAGTAACACTTCGGTGACTCACGAAGTAATACTATCGAGCCTTGTGGATCAATACTACGAAAACTCACAGAGTAACAAGAGAGCCTTGTGGAGTAATACTATAAATCCTTTCGGAGTAGTACTACAGAGCCTTGTGAATTAATACTATAAATACTTTCGGAGTAGTACTACAGAGCCTCGTGAATTGATACTATAAATACTTTCGGAGTAGTACTACAGAGCCTCGTGAATTGATACTATAAATACTTTCGGAGTAGTACTACAGAGCCTCGTGAATTGATACTATAAATACTTTCGGAGTAGTACTACAGAGCCTCGTGAATTAATACTATAAATACTTTCGGAGTAATACCACGGTAAATCACGGTGCTGGTTCTGTGATACATTAAACATTTTTGAGGTCAGAAGGCTTCTAAGACATTATACATTCATGAGAACGTCGAAGTATTTGAAATGTACCTTGTGGTCTGAAAAAGTACGCTGAATGAAGTTCTGTGTGTGTGTGTGAGATTGTAAACGTCGACACGGCGAGCGCGAGCATGTGTCCATCAGCATCTGCCAGAAACAGAACGGCGAGATTTAAAGAGTTCGGCGGCTCGTGTCGATCCATCGCTGTATATATTTGAGGGCGAGCGGCGCCTCCGGAGCAGATGACGACGGTGACGGTTCGCAACATGTGCGAGGGTGAACACACACACACACACTCACACACACACACTCACTCACACACACTCCGTTCAATCTGTCGAGCGCCTGCGCTGCCAGTTGTGATCGTCCAATATGGCCGACAGTTGTGGGTGAGGCGTGCGCCTGGAATCTCTTCTCTGGACTCAACACTCGCACGTCTTCAAGACATGAACAAACGATCGGAGATTTATCTACTTCCTGATGTCGAGCAGTGATTGTGTTGAGCTGAGTGATTGTGTAGCTGCTTCAAATAGTTTGACAAGTTGTTTTGATGTACGACTGTTACTCGGCGTTCTTCAGGGATGATCTCATTGGTTGATAGAAAATTAGCATGAGTTCAATTAGCCGCGAGAGTATGTTCAACCAGCGGAAACATTTTGACAGGAAGTAACAACTATGACAGGAAGTAACGGCTATGACAGGAAGGAGCAACTATGACAGGAAGTAACACAGCTATGACAGGAAGTAACAACTATGATAGGAAGTAACAACTATGACAGGAAGTAACAACTATGACAGGAAGTAACAACTATGACAGGATGTAACAACTATGATAGGAAGTAACAACTATGACAGGAAGTAACAACTATGACAGGATGTAACAACTATGATAGGAAGTAACACAACAATGACAGGAAGTAACAACTATGATAGGAAGTAACAACTATGATAGGAAGTAACTGCTATGACAGGAAGTAACTGCTATGACAGGAAGTAACACAACTATGACAGGAAGTAACAACTATGACGGGAAGTAAGAACTATGACAGGATGTAACAACTATGATAGGAAGTAACAACTATGACAGGATGTAACAACTATGATAGGAAGTAACAACTATGACAGGATGTAACAACTATGATAGGAAGTAACAACTATGACAGGAAGTAACAACTATGATAGGAAGTAACAACTATGACAGGATGTAACAACTATGATAGGAAGTAACAACTATGACAGGATGTAACAACTATGACAGGAAGTAACAACTATGACAGGAAGTAACAACTATGACAGGATGTAACAACTATGACAGGAAGTAACAACTATGACAGGATGTAACAACTATGATAGGAAGTAACAACTATGACAGTATGTAACAACTATGATAGGAAGTAACAACTATGACAGGAAGTAACAACTATGATAGGAAGTAACAACTATGATAGGAAGTAACAACTATGACAGGATGTAACAACTATGACGGGAAGTAACAACTATGATAGGAAGTAACAACTATGATAGGAAGTAACAACTATGATAGGAAGTAACAACTATGACAGGAAGTAACAACTATGATAGGAAGTAACAACTATGATAGGAAGTAACAACTATGACAGGATGTAACAACTATGACAGGAAATAACAACTATGACAGGAAGTAACAACTATGATAGGAAGTAACAACTATGACAGGATGTAACAACTATGACAGGAAGTAACAACTATGACAGGAAGTAACAACTATGACAGGAAGTAACAACTATGACAGGATGTAACAACTATGACAGGAAGTAACAACTATGATAGGAAGTAACAACTATGATAGGAAGTAACAACTATGATAGGATGTAACAACTATGACAGGAAGTAACAACTATGACAGGATGTAACAACTATGACAGGAAGTAACAACTATGACAGGAAGTAACAACTATGATAGGAAGTAACTGCTATGACAGGAAGTAACACAACTATGACAGGAAGTAACAACTATGACGGGAAGTAACTTGACTAAGATAATTTTGTGTTCGATTTCCTGGATGCTAATGTTAGCATGTAGCATATCCGTGTGTTCGTCAACTTGCTAGTATATGTGGATTACGATGTGTTTATTTATATACTATTTGTGTACTTTTAGTTATTTAATTTAATTTTAACGGCTACATTTGTTTGGAAAAACAAACACTAAAACACTAAAATACTCACTAAAATATAGTTGATGTTGCTATTACTAAGTCGTCCAGAGGAATCTATTGTACCTGCAATGCATTCTGGGACACTCCTCCAGCAAAAAGCCAGCTTGTCAAGTGACCGTCTGAACACGTTGTAGGTTCTCATCCCAGGCATCCGCGGTCAGGGCTCCGGGGGAAGATTTCCGGGCCGTTAAAGTCGCGGCCGCGTTGTTATGGTTGTCCGGGCCAGCAGAGACCCGGGACAGCTCTGGGTCTGGCCCGGGACAGCGACTCTCGCCGCCAAAGTAAACGGTCTCTGTGAGGTTTTGAGGGGAAGTCTCTTTATGTGCGAGCGGCGCCCCCGGTGGTGACGGACACCGGTTGCCTCTCGCTGGACCACGTGGGTCTGAGACTCTTGAGATCCTGTTACTTCAAACCCTCGCCTGCTCCGTCTTCGACCGGGTTTAACCGCAGGCCTGACTAATCAGACCACACACACTGGAGAGCAGCAGAGCATGAAGAAGAGAGAGTATCAGCACCGGTTCTGGTTCTGGTTCAAACACACATTTATGTCTTGGTGTCATTTACACAAGTTTAATTTGAATGTGAAAAGAAAATCACACCTTGTTAATGTCCTCATGCAAACACAATTAATAATGACTTGGTTAAATACCAGGAAACACGATACGATATATCGTGATACAGTAGTAACGAGTGTGTAGTATTGTCCAGTACTTGACTCTGGTGTTGTAGTATTTACAGACCACATGACTCTTGGCGAAGTCGTAACTGCTTTGATTTGTTTTCAAACTAAAATATGTCCAAACATCAGCTTTAAAAGCTGCTTGAGTCACTGCATCCTCTTGTCCTCAGTCATCGCCGGGATCTCGCGGGATTTCTTTGCTCTTTTAGCTGCTGAATTAGACAGTATCCTCTCGTCCTCAGTCATCTCCTGGTTCTCATGGGATTTCATAGTTCCTTTAGCTGCTGAATTAGACAGTATCCTCTCGTCCTCAGTCATCTCCTGGTTCTCATGGGATTTCATAGTTCCTTTAGCTGCTGAATTAGACAGTATCCTTTCGTCCTCAGTCATCTCATGGTTCTCATGGGATTTCATAGTTCCTTTAGCTGCTGAATTAGACAGTATCCTCTCGTTCTCAGTCATCGCCTGGTTCTCATTGAATTTCATAGTTCCTTAAGCTGCTGAATTAGACAGTATCCTCTCGTCCTCAGTCATCGCCCGGTTCGCATGGGATTTCGTAGTTTCTTTAGCTGCTGAATTAGACAGTATCCTCTTGTCCTCAGTCATCGCCTGGTTCGCATGGGATTTCGTAGTTTCTTTAGCTGCTGAATTAGACAGTATCCTCTCGTCCTCAGTCATCGCCTGGTTCGCATGGGATTTTGTAGTTTCTTTAGCTGCTGAATTAGACAGTATCCTCTCGTCCTCAGTCATCGCCTGGTTCGCATGGGATTTCGTAGTTTCTTTAGCTGCTGAATTAGACAGTATCCCCTTGTTCTCAGTCGTCAGCCGGGTTCTCATGGGATTAAATGGTTCCCTTAGCTGCTGAGGACAGAAATTAAAATTGCAACACAAAAATGAACAAACACTGTGAATATTTGCATGTTAATTATGATTAAAATTAGAATTATTTTGAATTCAAACACACTTTGCTGAAATAGTCAAAGATAAAGTGTATATAAAATATAAATTGTACTAAAAATCGTCAGATTAAAGTATTTAGTTAAAGTTCTTAGAAGGGCTTGAGACCCAGAGGTTCCTTCAGCGACAGCTGAGCTGCTCTGTCCGTGGCGCCCCGTGCCGTGGAAGTGTGGGGGTGTGTGTGTGTGGGGGGGCGACGCTCCCCCCCCCCCAGCCTGCATTTGAAGTGGCTGCTGGGAGGCCCCGGAGCGTGCCGACAGGTCAAAGGTTACGACAACTGGGCCTCCCCGGACCACACGCCGCATATCACTTCCAGACGTGTTTGTTTGCTGCCGGCTCAGGAAGTAAATCCCGCGCTCGCGACGTGAAGTCATCGCCTCGTCACCTGTGGCAGGTGTCGGGGACCCCCCCGTCCCCCCCCGTCCCGAGGTCCCTCCTTTCCTGGAGATCCATCGCTGCTCCAACATCTGTTTCCAGTGAGGACCAGGAGGGGGGGTTAGGGGGGGCAGCTCTTAAAATTAATTAGCGCATTACTGGAGCCGGAGAGGCCTCGCCGGACCCCCGACCCCTCCTTCTTCTGCGGGGCCTCCACGAGTCCCGGGGGGCCGCGGGGTGAAAGGAGTTTATCACAGAACCAATTAGAGGAGGAAGTGAGGTCGCTGACCTCCTGTCAAGCCTCATCAGCTCCCGTGTCACCTCACACGGGTCGTGCCACCGCGGCTTCATGCTGCTGCTGCTTTTTTTCCTCCTCCTTGAAGAGCGTCTTCATCACCTGTGACGGCGCCCTCTGGTGGCCCGGAGACTCATGTGTTTTTGACCTTTGATGCTAACGTTTGCTTTTCTTTCTCTTGTTTCATGTACGACCTGCTGTGACCTCGACAGGTAAGAATCACTTTTGTTTCACTCTTGCTTTAGATACATGTTAAAAAGAACTAATACAAAACTATATAACAAATACAATAAAAAACACTTTCTTAGAAAATGTGTTAACTCTAAGAAAACTAATTTAAATATAAGTAAATATATAACATTATATATTTTTTAAGGTTAAATAACCCTACGAAAAGATGTTTTTAGCTTTAGTTTTGATTTTGCACTCTGGTTTCCTCCCGTCACATACATATCCATCAACGCTCATCGTTGTCTGTAGTGAACTGAGCCGTGCTTTCCAGTGTGTCCACACATTTGACCACAGGTTGCTCATGAAGTGACTTTTGAGCGCGAGAGCAAAACGTTGTTACGTTACAAACAACAACACGTGAAGAAGTGTGTTTGTGTTAGTGGTGTGCGAACGAAGAAGTGTTACAATGAGTGCGAAGCGTTTACACTCTGGAGCAACTCATGTGGTGTTTCTCTACAATGGAGGAGCAACGGAGGCTTCCACTCCTCTTCTCCTTCTTCCTCTCCTCCTCTCTTTATTCCTCTCCTCTTCTCCTTCCTCTCCTCCTCTCTGTCTTCCTCTCCTCTTCTCCTTCTTCCTCTCCTCCTCTCTGTCTTCCTCTCCTCTTCTCTGTCTTCCTCTCCTCCTCTCTGTCTTCCACTCCTACTCTCTGTCTTCCTCTCCTCCTCTCTGTCTTCCACTCCTACTCTCTGTCTTCCTCTCCTTCTTCCTCTCCTCCTTCCTCTCCTCCTCTGTCTTCCACTCCTACTCTCTGTCTTCCACTCCTACTCTCTGTCTTCCTCTCCTTCTTCCTCTCCTCCTTCCTCTCCTCCTCTCTGTCTTCCACTCCTCCTCTCTGTCTTCCACTCCTACTCTCTGTCTTCCTCTCCTTCTTCCTCTCCTTCTTCCTCTCCTCCTCTCTGTCTCACTCCTCCTCTCCGTCTGTCAGAAGCTGCAACACCTTCATTTGTTCAGACTTAGTTCCGCTCTTGATCATCTGTCTCTCCGCCTCCTCCACCTTTTCCCCTCTTACTTCTCTATCTTCCTCCTCCTCCACTCGCAGCTTATCTCACCCTCCTCCTCCTCCTCCTCCTCCTCCTCCTCCTCCTCCCCCCTCCTCTTCTTCGCGTGTGTTTACCTTCATCGCTCCACCAGATGGTTCGTGTTAAAATTCTCCGTTTGACAGATTTTACATTTTTTTTCTCTGGCGATATTATTTTAACATGGATGGGATGGTGGGAGCAGGAGGAGCGGAGGAGGGGGTGAGGAAATTAAAGTAGGAGAACCCCCACCTCCTCCTCCAGAGCAATTACTCCATCAAGGGGAGCGGTCGTCACCAGGCCCCGGCGCTGGTTCTGTTCCCCGTGTTGCAGTAAATAAAGCCCTCATATTCTGAAATATTGGATCATGTTTCATCTGTCGGGGTGACTCACCCGCCTCCCTCCCTCGCTAGATATAATGACTTGTTTGCTTTCTTAAAAAATCTGTCAGAAGGGGAGGAAACGTGAGCGAGCGGGAGGAAGGAGCGCTCCCACGAGTCGGCCGACGGTAGTCGTCCCTCCTGGCGTACGAGCCACGCCCCTCTTTACCAAGTCTGAGGTTTATTAGTTCCACTAAATTAACCAGAGTCTGAGGCTTCTGGGCGTCATTAAAGGAGGGGTAGGGGTCCCTGAAAACGGCGAGAGATAACTATTATTTGATTCTTGGAAGTCTTGGTTTCGATGCTAGTGCTTCCTAGTTTGATTGACAGATCAGGATTTTTCAAAGGGCATCTTAAAAAAGTTGACACCCAAAGGTATTGTGGGTAGATTGTGTGATATCCTGCAAATCAAATGACGTCTGAACTTTATTTACTTGGACCGAAAGTTTACCGAAAGTAATTGTATTCTGTTAAGTAACTTGATTGACTCCACACGGTCCCAGAAAATAGAAGATGATTGGACCAATGGCTGCATTCTTTGTCATAAGCTCCGCCCATTGAGTTGGAGCTCCAAAAGATTTGATTGGATTATCCAAACCGTCCGTTAGACTCGGCGATACGAGGATCTCCGGATTAAACTAATGGAATGTTGTGATTGCTTCCATCCCGATGATTCCCAGGTCATCCTGCTAGTAGCGTTAGCATCATCTGTCTTCTCTGTCGCCTCTATTTGTCCCCGAAATAAACCGAAAATCAGATCAATTTGATCAAATTTGATCGTTGTTTCTCTTATTTTGCTAAAGATTTCTCATTGACGGCGCAGACACTAAAATAAACTGTACAGTGATGTGGAGATTAATGAGATTACGAGAGGAAGTGCTTTGTAATCTGGTCTGAATAATCTTCCTTTATGGTCCATTTTGATGCTCGGATACATAAACATGACGAGGTTATCGAAGGCTCAATAAAGCGGTGTGTTGTCTGATAGTGGAACATGCATCTAAGATGGCGGCGCAGTCGGTTCCAGGTCAGCGCATCCGCCGCACGACATCTACATGCGAGAGATGAGAAACCAAAAATATGCAAATGTGGATTTCTTTCCAAAATAAGAGCTGGATCTCGGTCCTCCCACGACTCAAGACGCTTGGCAGGATCCTTGACTGATTTGTTTTTCTTAGCGCCGAGCGGCGCCACCTGCAGAGTGACGGATCGACGCTCGGCCCGGTCTCGAATCCACACGAGTCCTTGAGCCACGCAACGATGCTGACTTAACCCTGAAACCTCCAAACTGCCTGTTTTCTTTGGAGATGGAACGAAAATTGGCCCATTTATGGTCTCAGAAGCTGTAAAAACACGTGTCGTCTTCGCACCCTCGTCGTCTGGAGGTTTGAGATCCGAACGAGCAGCGACGACTGGACCTGTTTTTACTAGTTATTAGTATTGAATGAAGAAACAAAACTGATCATGTTTCACAGAAGATGATCTTCTTGTATCCAGCATTAGTCCGATTCGAAATATGACTTTTCCTTCTTTTCTTTTGTACTTTTAGTGATATTTCTGGTCCCTTATAACAAGGGTCTCCAACCCCTTAAGCACCACTGACTAGTTGAATGTCGGTCCTTGGATAAAAACATTCAAAAACATTGTATTTAGTTTGTTTTTCACTAGTTTACAGGTTTATTTTCTAACTAATCTTGACTTTAAAGGATGTCAAAAGTCACAGAATACTTAAAAAAAAACACCTTCCAGACGGTACATTTAAAATTAAACATAATTATTTTAATTATTTTTTAGTTTTTTTAAGTTTGTGAGGCCTCGTAACATACATTTCAAAACACTAAATCCAAAAAGAAAGTGCTTTTATGTCATGATACAGTTATTTAATGATTAAATTGAATTTAAAATTATATAAATTATACGTTGGTGGGGAGATGCTATGGGCGATAGCTTATTACTTTTTTTGATTTTGTCCATAATCTACATGATAATACTTTTGTATTTTATCCCTTTTTAGGACCCGTAGAAAACTGTCAATCATTCTCCTGCGTCTCACCAGATATGTTTCAGTCTCCGTTTCAAAAAAAAAGTATATTTAAACGCTGAACATTTAAGAAGCTTTGTGCTAAAGTCCTTTAGCATTCTTGGTCGTGAGCTGAACCGAACGTTTATTTAAAACATGTATAACCGTCCTTTTTTTCCGATATTGAACCATCTTAACTATCTCCAAAATATACGTTTCTCATCTTATCTCAAACACTGGCATCTTCGTAGATCAACGTGAACATGAATCTAGTTTGAGTTGGACACTAAAATGACTCGTCGGGACGGATTTGGCCCCCGAGCCAACCACCAAAGATCTCCAGGAAACGAGTCTGATTTCCCGAGCGCTCCATTTGTTTGGTCGTCAGACTCTCCCTCCCTTCGTCTCCCGCCTTCACCCCGTCTCTCCTCCTCGAGTCTCTCCCTCCCCGAAGAACTGCAAACAATAAACCCTCTGTTACATCTGACTTCCTCACGTGTTCCCCCTCTCTCTCGCTCTCTCTCTCTCTCTCTCGCTCTCTCCCTTCCCTCCCTCGGTTCTGCCTCACTTCTTCCTCTCCACCTCTCATTACGATCCGGTTCCTCCCTGCAGGCTGTTTTCTGGAGCTCGCCCGGGCCTTCGCTCGCTTCACGCCAGAACCTCGCCGTCACGTAGCGTTAGCGGTTTGGTAAATGGAGCGTCGGCGGCGCCGCCGTCCCCTCGTAGTGACGCCGGCGCTCCTGACAGACGGATGTCTTCTCTAATGAGGGTCCGAGTCGACCCCGGCGTCCTCGGTACCCGGACCCGGGTCCAGATGAAGCTTCGTAAACCAGGGGCGAGTCGTGGGCGTTGGATTATTCCACGCAGCACTGAAATAACTTACATGTGTTCAGTCAATCAAGTTGTTTTTTTCATATTTTAGGTATAAAAAGTAAAAAAAGAATCACGTTTGAACACGTGCATCAAATTTGATTTTTTTTTCTCTGTGACCTGCGTGAGCTGAGAGGAATGTTTTCGACTTGTCCGTGCTCTCACTTGAACTCTGTAGGAGCTGCAGCCGCACATACCTCTGCCAAGGAGCTCCTTTTACCCGATTTGATGGAAAAACTAAAGATTCTATAAAAACGCATATTTCTGATCAGGCTTTGAATTAAAACTTTTTTTTAAAGCGCTAGGATGACACATACCTCTGCCAAGGAGCTCCTTTTACCCGATTTTATTAAAACATAAAAAACTAAAAGTATTTTTAAAGCACTAAGACGACACATACCTCTGCCAAGGAGCTCCTTTTACCCGATTTCATTAAAACACAAGAAACTAAAAGTATTTTTTAAAGCACTAGGACGACACATACCTCTGCCAAGGAGCTCCTTGTTAAAGCACTAGGACGACACATACCTCTGCCAAGGAGCTCCTTGTTAAAGCACTAGGACGACACATACCTCTGTCAAGGAGCTCCTTTTACCTGATTTTATTAAAACACAACTAAAAGTATTTGTTAAAGCACTAGGAAGACACATACCTCTGCCAAGGAGCTACTTCCACGCGATTAGTTGTCGTAGCGTCGTAACTGAAGCTGGTTAAGTGACATTTCTTGGAATCAGAATACGTTTGCGATGACGACAAAAACTAATTTGTTGTCGCAGTCACATTGTTTTTTGCTTAATTTTAGCGACTTAATTGTCTAGTTTAAATCTTTTTAATTCTACTTTTGAACGAAACAGTTCTAAACGATACGAGTGATTGATGAGGCTTCAAAATGTTCCTTAATCCAGATTAAAAACGACAAAAAAAAAAATCTCTCAGCGATTTGATTTTTAAGAAAAACTTTAAATTAAAAAATGTCATATTTTTATAATGAATGAATGACGTTTTTTTACACATAGTTTGATGTTGTGATACTAGAAAAATCCAAAAATAAGTGTAGTAGTCGTTTAAATTCAACATACAAATGTTGGTATAATAGAACATACTATAAGAGTGTTTGACATGATTTTTCTGAAAGTGTCACTCAAGTGACACACTTCTCTCGGGACCAGATCGACATCTTTGATTTCATTAGGCATTAGTCTGAGACCAGGAAACAGTCGCCGACACACAGGAAGGACTTTCATCCGACGACCTTTACGAGTCAATTAGATTAGCGCGCCGCTAAGTACAGATAATGCTCCGGATTAACTCGTCGCTCCGACCAATAAACAACTGCAGCGAGTCTGTGATCCTCGGAGTCACTTTCAGGGAGCGCGAGTGCGTTTTACCCAGCATGCACTGGGTGTCGCCGCTTCAAGCTTGAACGTGTCAAACTTGATGAGTTCTGACCCGCGGACCCTGTACCGATCCAGACGCACGAACGAATCCGAACCCTGGATATAAAAGGCGTCCTGTGCGCACACATGGACGCGAGGTTAGCGAGTACGTTTCCCGCGAGCGATGACATCATCCTGGCGTGGCGGCGGGCCAACGAAAAGCAGACAAGGAGCTCGCGAGCGGGCGTCGAGGAGTCATGTGTGAAAGTCCCACCGGAGGGATATAAAGTTACGTGAACAGCTCGCTGGAACAAGGAGGCTCAAGATAACTGTCGGATCTGTGAGCGCCGCTCGTCCTTCTCGAGGTTCTCCTCTTGGTTCACAACTTAAGGTCAACGTTTTGAGGAACATCTACCCCTCCTTCAAACAAGAAGAAGACGCTTAAAAACAACAATAAATGACTTGTTGATGAGTTCATGCATTAATAGTTAGACTTGTTGCCTCTATCTTCTTAGTTCTTCTGGCTTATAATGTAGCCATTAGCACATCTGTCAAGGCCAGCGGGACATGTCGAGTAGTATTGGGCTGATGGCACTTCAAGCATAGTCCACTAGAGGGCACTTTTTGTTGTATACAGTTTAAGTAGGTGTGTGTTTTATCAAGAATCTTTCGATACGTATCATGATACAGGGTCAACGATACATTGTGATACTTTAGGGATATATGTGTAGTATTGTCGAGTACTTGACTCTGGTGTTGTAGTATTTACAGACCACATGACTCTTGATGAAGTCGTAACTGTTTTCATTTGTTTTGAAACTAAAATATGTCCAAACATCAGCTTTAAAAGCTGCTGGAGTCGACTGTATCCTCTCATCCTCAGTCGTAACTTCTTTCATTTGTTTTCAAAACCAAAATATGTCCAAACATCAGCTTTAAAAGCTGCTTGAGTCACTGTATCCTCTCGTCCTCAGTTGTAACTGCTTTCATTTGTTTTCAAAACCAATATACGTCCAAACATCAGCTGTAAAAGCTGCTGGAGTCACTGTATCCTCTCGTCCTCAGTCACCGCCAGGATGTAGTAGGATTTCCCTGTACCTGTAGCTGAGAAGGACGTAATGTCTACCGCCATCTAGCGGTTCGGAAGTGTAATTGCGACACAAAAATGAAGAAACGCATAAACATTTGCATGTTAATTGTAAATTAAAAAAACAATAACTATTCGATAAAACTTTATTAATATAATCGCAAAATGATTTTAAAGCCTTAAAAAGAAAGTAAATTGATATTTTTACAGTCGAGTATCGTGAAGAAAATAACAAAAACAAAACATCTATATTTTCTTACACCCCTGACTATTAGCAACCATTTTAATAAAGCCTTCCGTCGTATTCAAGAGAGGAGCGCCACCTACTGAGCTCCATAAGTGACTACACTGTTCCACGAAGCTTCATGAAACCCCGTGTTAGACACGAGTCTCCGAAGTGCAGCAGGATCTCTCCTCCCTGCAGACCCCGAGCTCCCGCCGAGGCTGAAATTATCCTGCGATAATCATCTCCTTCTTTAAGCGCCGGGGCCTGTTTTACACTCCATTGACCCTCCACAGAGCAGCGACGTGCCTCGGTGACCCCCTTTCTGTGGCCCCCCAGACCTCGGCCACTTCTCAAATTAACACCTAGAATTAAACGTCCAGCTGCAGCTGATGTTCCTGCACACACACACACACACACACACACACACACACACACACACACTTTCACTCTCGACCCGGTTGCCTCTCCGGCCTCCTCCTCCCAAAACTCTCCGGCAGCCTTTTGTTTCCCAAATCTCCTCTTTCCGCCTGATTTTGTCGGAGAGTTTGACTCGCCACGGATGAGGACGGCGGCTCTATGGATGAAAGCGGCGCCGCTTATTCACCGCACGCCTTTGAGTGGCGGATGATTACCACACACACACACACACACACACACACACGGTGGAAAAAGAAAAAAAAAGAGCGAGAGAAAAAGGAGTGAGACGTCGGGTGGGTTGAGCAGGATAGCATGAGTTCACGCTCGACCACGTGTGTTGTGGTTCTCGTTCACTCCGGCGATACGATTAAAAAAAAAAAAAATGGACAAACACGCCGTGTCCGGAGCCTGTGTGTGGCCCCGGGGAGCCGGGACGTGGAGCAGGAAGTGTGCGAGCCATGAAGGCATGTGTTTACGCTGGCCTCGCTCGCCCATCGCCAGCCAGAGGGAAAACAGACGCCGACTCCCTCCTGCTTCGCTTCCGCGACCTCGCTAACGTGCGCTAGCTTAGCCGCGCCAATGCTAACGTTGCTACATCACTGATTGTGAGTGTGGCTTTAATGGCGGTTTCTGTTTTTTTTTATAGTCTTCGCTGTGGATTCCTTATTAACATGTACAAAATCAAAACTAGCTAATGTATGCTAGCTTACACTTTATGCTAATGTTGCTAGAGATGTGTTTATTATTGTTGTTTTAAAGTCTGTTTCTGTTAAAAAACGGACCAAGATAATAATGTCTTTATTTATTAAAAACAAGCTAATATATGCTAGCTAACACTTTGCTACGTTAATACTAGCATTGCTACAGTAGTGATTATTATCCTCGTTTTAATGGCTGTTTGTGTTAAAACTATTGAAAAATAAAACTAGCTAACGTATGCTAGCAATCACTCAGCTACGTTAATGCTAACGTTGCTACATTAGTGATTATTATTTTAGGTTTAATTGCTGTTTGTGTTAAAACTATTGAAAGATAAAAACTAGCCAGCGTATGCTAGCTAACACTTTGCTATGTTAATGCTAGCGTTACTACATAAGTGATTATTATCCTCGTTTTAATGGCTGTTTGTGTTAAAACTATTGAAAGATAAAAACTAGCCAATGTATGCTAGCTAACACTTTGCTACGTTAATGCTAGCGTTGCTACATTAGTGATTATTATCCTCGTTTTAATGGCTGTTTGTGTTAAGACTATTGAAAGATAAAAACTAGCCAACGTATGCTAGCTAACACTTTGCTACGTTAATGCTAGCGTTGCTACATTATTGATTATTATTTTGGTTTTAATGGCTGTTTGTGTTAAAACTATTGAAAAATAAACACTAGCATTAACGTATGCTAGCTAACACTTTGCTACGTTAATGCTAGCATTGCTACATTAGTGATTATTATCCTCGTTTTAACGGCTGTTTGTGTTAAAAACCAAAAACCAGATCCTCTGAAATAATGGTCTTGTCAAAAAAGCTCCTTCACGAGCTGGAATCCTAGAAGCGTCGTAAGTCACCCGGAGATAAAAACCCTGACGTTTTCATCAAACTGCGTCGTCTTCTCACCTCACTAATAACGGCAAAATAAATAACCTCGGCTTGTAGGACTTGGCTCCATCGCGCTTGGCCGCCTCCCCGAGTCAACAGTCGCTAAATCATCGCCGGCTATTTTTCCGCAACAGTTGGAGTGGACGGTTCTGGAGGGTGAAAAAAAATCCTGGTCTCACGGTTGGATGAAGCTCGAGTTCCCGGCAGAGGCAGCAGCAGCCGTCGGTGTTTGTTGTGAGTGATGGATGTGTGGAGAGTGGAGATGCTTTATATGAGGTGTGAGGAGGACGAGTGATGAACAGCATCAGTCTCTCGCTGCCAGACAGAACGACAGAACATATTAGATGAACACCCATTTATTGTGTTTGTTTGACCTGTCGTGACCTCATGAGGTCAAAGATCATGTAGAAAATCTTTTACTTTGTGTTTATTGATATTATTCATTACTAGTCTCTAAGTATGATACATGGTTTTTGTTTAAGGACTTTTTTGAGATTTAAGAAAAATATTTGGCTTTTATATCAGATTAAAATCATTTAAAATACAATAAAATAATAATTTGATCATATTTATCTTAATTTGTATTACTTTGTTTGATACTTTTTTTGCTATATAAGCACAACTAGTCTAAGAGGTTAGTTATTAATGATTAAAAGGACTTGTAACCGTTAAGAGATAAAGTACAGATTACAGTACAATAATTAGATTAGATGATGACGGTAGACGACTGCAGGGATGAGTTCACAGAGAGGGAGTGAGACAACGAGAGAGTCTTTATTGATTTAGAAAGTGAGTCTGAAAGTTATTCTATCGATCCACCATTTTGACTCTCCACTAACTTTAGACCCTTCGGCAACTCCGTATTTTAAGAGTTAGGATTTGTTGCCGTGAACCTTGAACACTGCAGGAGCTGGTAGGTTTTGTGAAAACACACATTTGGTGATTTTATTTGAGTATATTTGAGTTAAAAGCAACATAAAAAATATTAGATTAGATTAATTTTATTAATCCCTCTGGAGATCTACGGAAAATTATCAGTTTTCAGTTCCGAGCAGATGAAGTTTTATAAACGCAAGAACAAAAAGGCAGTGCAAATAAAAAGAACAAAGTACATATAAAAAGAAAAACGTTCCAATAAAAACAACAAAATGCAAATAAAAAGAATGAAGTTCAAATAAAAGAAAAAAGAGCAATTAAAAGAACCCAGTGCAAATAAAAAGAACAAAGATAAAAGAAAAGGGTTCTTTTTATGTGCACTCTAAAAATGTCAAAGTGCAAATAAAAAGAACCAAATGCAAATAAAAAGAAGTAAAATTGCAAAGAAAAAAGTTGTGCAAATAAAAGAAAAAAGTGCAAAGAAAATGTGCACATAAATAAAAGTGCAAAGAAAAAGAACAAAGGGCAAATACAAGAACAAAGATCAAGTAAAAAGATTGAAGTTCGGAGAGATAACAAAGTCCAAAGTATTAGTTTACTTCTAAGTCCCACCACGGCATCTGCAAACATCTGGACACAGACTTGATAAATAAAAACTAAATAAATCCAACAGTGTGTAACTGTGTGTGTAGCTGTGTGTGTAACTGTGTGTGTAGCTGTGTGTGTAACTGTGTGTGTAGCTGTGTGTATAACTGTGTGTGTAACTGTGTGTAACTTCGGTCATATGTGAGTCTATGTCGAGGCTCCACCTGCTCCTGTTAGAGCATCTTCAGCTCAAAGACCCTTCAGAGGAAGATCTGGGGGTCACGGGTCAGAGCCGGAGCAGGTCTGGGGCTGCTAGCGGGTCCATGTCGGTGGGATCTCCCGAGCTAAGTCCCCGTGAGCGTGTAGATCCCGGTGATTGAGTGATTGAGCGCTTATCGTCGGGGGCCGTGAGCAGCCCAAACAAGTTAATCCCGCTCGGCCGATAACTCCTTCCATCCCTGCTAACTCCACGGCAGCACATTTAAAGGACGAGGCTTTAGCCGCGGCCGAAATCTCCTTAATGATTTAATCAGAGCAGATATTCACCAGCGCTCCGAGCCGCCAACAGGAAAAATTGTGATTATGGAGCTTAAAGGACGATGTTGTGCTTTTCTGATTGAGGACAGAGTTTGAGCCGGAGGTCAGGAGAGCTTGTTGGGTCCTGATGATCCTTCATGTGCCCACAAGACTGCATCAGTCCTGACGTGCAAGGGTTTTACTCAAGCTGCTGTTTGGACAAATACACTCAAGGAGCCACAACTCTCAGCATTAACGTGAATATATACGAGTAGAAGTTAAATAATAATGTTCACAAAAATAATCTTGTTTGATCAATAAATTTATCATTCAAGTCAAAACTGTGTTTTACTTGAAAATTGTTTATTATAGTTGAAAATATTGTTTATTGTAGTTGAAAAATTGTTTGATTATAGTTAAAAAATGTTTCACTATAGTTAAATATTGTTTGATTATAGTTATAAAACATTTTTGATTATAGTTAAAACATTATTTGATTTTAGTTAAACTATTGTTTGATTATAGTTTAAAAATTGTTTGATTATAGTTAAAAAATTGCTTGATTATAGTTAAAAAAATGTTTGATTATAGTTAAAAAATTGCTTGATTATAGTTAAAAAATTGCTTGATTATAGTTAAACTATTGTTTGATTATAGTTAAAACATTATTTGATTATAGTTAAAACATTATTTGATTTTAGTTAAACTATTGTTTGATTATAGTTAAAACATTGTTTGATTATAGTTAAAACATTATTTGATTTTAGTTAAACTATTGTTTGATTATAGTTTAAACATTGTTTGATTACAGTTAAAAATAGTTTGATTATAGTTGAAAATAGTTTGATTATAGTTAAAAATAGTTTGATTATAGTTGAAAATAGTTTGATTATAGTTAAAAATAGTTTGATTATAGTTGAAAATAGTTTGATTATAGTTGAAAATAGTTTGATTTTAGTTAAAAATAGTTATTAAAGTTAAAAATTGTCTAATTATAGTTGAAAGTTGTTTGATAATAGTATTGAAAACAAAAGTCATGACTGCAGCAGCCGTGGTTCTGGTCCGAGTCTCTGCTGGAGGAAGAAGCTCCACGAAGAACAAACCCTCGAGTGTAAAAGTCAGTGAACGTCTCGGAGACGTTGGATTCTCCACCTGTGTTCTTTCACTCCAGTTGATCTTGGCCTCGGCTCCTTCTAAACTTTGCTGACTCCACCATTTTGATTGGAATAATCACCCCCCCACCCCTCCTTCCTTCCTTCCTCCCCTCATCCCTTCTTCTTCTGCGGTCCATCTTTAACTGGAGTGGAGTAAACGAAGGAGACAGAAACGTGGAGAGAAAAAAAAGGGAAACTCTTCCCCGAGGTCGAGCGATGCAAATGAGCAGGAAAAAGAGTCCGAGGAGGGAAGAAGTTCTTCAACAAATGTCAGGAACATTCGCGGCTCTGGTGAAAACATTAGCTCCGAAAAAAAAACCTCCTTGTTTTCCACTGTGTCCTTACGATCCCGCCGAGGTAGCCGAGGGTCTGCGCCTCGTAAATCTCCCTCCGGCGAGCGAGCGCTCGCTTACATCACCTGGGGAGCTTTGAATCGGCGCCGGTGCATTCAAGGACTCACTGTTGGCCCAGAACTTTCATTTCTGCTCCTCGTAAGTCAGCGCTGAAGTGTTGTGTAGCTCGTGTTGTGTGCGTCCACAGCTACACAACCTGTGTGTGTGTGTCGGCACTCGTGGTCTCTGGAGGTCGAGTCGGGTGAAGGTTTATTTTTAGATTTAATATCGATTACAATCTTCAACAAGATCATCTTCGAAACACAAGTCTGTTATTATGAGCTGCCATTTTGACTCTCCACTAACTTTAGACCCCAAGCAAAACTTTTGTTTTTGTCAAACTTAAGATTTTACCGCTCAACAAAACGGCTTGAAAAAAAATACAATGTAGACTAATGGACCCTCTCAGTGAGACTTGATCAGGTCAAAGGAAGGGGGGCGGAAAGACCCCCATGAAAATTAAATATGTTCAACTTTCATTGAATTCTTACCATATAAGTAAGAGGAGTTTCCAAAAAATGTCAGCTCCCTTTGTTAAATGTTAGGGGGCGGAAAGACCCCCATGGAAATTAAAATAGGTCTAATTTTAATTGAATGTATAACGTAATTAAAACATATTTAGTAATGAGTAATGATTTATATAATTTCAGCTTGTTTCCGTAATTGTAAGGGGGCGGAAATTGGGACAAAAGAACCCCCCCCCCATGAAAATTCAAATTCTGATAAAAATTTGCACCAATTTTTCAAAATGGTGGAAAGGGAAGAAAAACACCATTTAAATTAAACTAACCTTTGTTATATTTAAGGGGCGGGAAAGGGGGGCCGAAGAACCCCATGAAAATTCAAATGGGTCCAATTACAATGAAATGTATAACTTATTTAAAACATTTTTAGTAATGAACACTAATATTATTGCAGCCCATTTCGATAATTGTAAGGGGGCAGGAACGGGGGGGCTGAAGACCCCCATTAAAATTCAAATATGTCCAATTTTGATTAAATTGACAACATTTGTATTACATACTAAGAATAAGAATTATTTTCTAGAATAACAGCCCCTTTTTGCAAATTGTAAGGGGGCGTAAAGCCCCCCTGTAAAATTGAATCATTTTAAATTTCAATACAGTTAAAACCATATTCAACACAAATTAGATAAAGATTAACCTGAATTTTTACTCTTCTTTCCTCATTTTTCAGCGTTTTTTGCGAAATTTGGTTGTTCAAATGTATTTTAGACCTAAAACTCTTTCACTATCTTTGTTTAAAAATATTTGACGTCCATGTTGTTACACAACACGAAGAACCAGAACACAACAACAACAACAACAACAACACACTGAACTTACAGCCAGAGTTCAATGGATTCAGTCTCTAACGACGACAAACACACTATTAAATAGACACCGTGTCACATCACACACACACACACACACACACACACACACACACACATACACACACTATCTCTGGTGAGGTTGTGCGTGGTGTTATCTGGTCTCAGATCAGTAACGAGAGCAGACGACGGCTCACATGGATTATTCTGGTTCATATTTTTAGATGCTACACCTGTTGGTGTGTGAGACACATTTGTTCTCAGTCACTGAGGCTGGATCTGTTTGTGGTCCGTGTGTCATGAATGAAGAGAGAGAGTGACGGAGATGTTTACGCAGGAGATGGTGGAGTAACGGCTGCACTAATGGCTACGTTCTAAATTTAAATGTTCGCTTATCGTCGAATCTAATCCTTTCTTGACGACGACGACGTGGTCAGACTGTCAGAGGTTTTGGACCTTAATGTTCCGTAACCAGCTAAAGCATCAGATCCAGTTCTTCGATGCTGAAGAACATCCTTTTATGTTGAAGAACATCCTTTGATGTTGAAGAACATCCTTTGATGTTGAAGAACATCCTTTTATGTCGAAGAACATCCTTTTATGTTGAAGAACATCCTTTGATGTTGAAGAACATCCTTTGATGTTGAAGAACATCCTTTTATGTTGAAGAACATCCTTTGATGTTGAAGAACATCCTTTGAAGTTGAAGAACATCCGTTGATGCTGAAGAACATCCTTTGATGTTGAAGAACATCCTTTGATGTTGAAGAACATCCTTTTGATGTTGAAGAACATCCTTTGATGTTGAAGATCATCCCTTGATGTTGAAGAACATCCTTTGATGTTGAAGAACATCCTTTTATGTTGAAGAACATCCTTTGATGTTGAAGAACATCCTTTGAAGTTGAAGAACATCCCTTGATGCTGAAGAACATCCTTTGATGTTGAAGAACATCCTTTGATGTTGAAGAACATCATTTTATGTTGAAGAACATCCCTTGATGCTGAAGAACATCCCTTGATGCTGAAGAACATCCTTTGATGCTGAAGAACATCCTTTGGTGCTGAAGAACATCCTTTGATGTTGAAGAACATCCTTTGGTGCTGAAGAACATCATTTGATGTTGAAGAACATCCTTTTGATGCTGAAGAACATCCTTTGATGCTGAAGAACATCCTTTTGATGTTGAAGAACATCCTTTGATGCTGAAGAACATCCTTTGATGCTGAAGAACATCCTTTGATGCTGAAGAACATCCTTTGATGCTGAAGAACATCCTTCGATGCTGAAGAACATCCTTCGATGCTGAAGAACATCCTTCGATGCTGAAAAAGTTCAAGCAGTCGTGGAAGTATATTGGCTGCATGTTTGTGTAGGTGTGGACGGCAGCACCGTCGCTGAACCAGATGAAAGATCTGCTCATCTTTGCTCAAGTGAAGTCACATGTTGGACCGGGTGTCGGACGAGAACCTTGACGCTGGAGACCAGGAGGGAAGTCGATCCAGATGTCGGAACGCTTTGATTCACTCCTGAATATTCCAGATCGAGACTCGACGTACTTTTTTAATGACGCTCGGAACGTTTGCAAGATGAAAATCTTTTCTTCTTCTGGATTGAACTTGTAGCTGGTGATTCTTGAAGCTTCGTGGAATGATGTCGTCGGCTCAGTAGGTGGCGCTCCTTGCTTTTTATTTGAGAGCATTTATGTTGTTACTACTTAAAATGGAACACACAATACAAAAATTTTCCCTGGAAAATCAAACACATTTATTTTCCTTCAAAAGTAGATTTATAAATGTATATATATATATATATATATATATATATATATATATATATATATATATATATATATAAACGCTTCCTTTAAAAAAAACAAGTTATTGTGTAAAAGAACATAACATATAACTTGGTAACCTCGACTTCAGAAGCTCTATTAAATCAAAGAAACTAGTGTCAAGTATACAAAGATATAAAGTTTTTCTAAAGCTTCTCCTCTTTATACCACAAGGTTGTTAGTTAAACACGTTTTCATCTCCTGAACATCAGACTCGTCTGGAGCCTTCAAGGTTCTCGTCTTTGATGGACTTGTTTGTTTGTGAAGGAAACGATGTAGAGACGGAGGTGTTTCTTCTATGAACCTGCGTCTCCGAGCTGTGGGAGTGGATGGAGGGTCATTGAACGCACCGCTGAGTGCTGCACTTGAACACAATCACTGCCTTCTGAGGCGACGACTTGAGAGTTCGGCTGCGTTTCTCAAGGTCGAGAGCGTCGCGCTCCTCCTGACATTCTTGATGGAGTCGAGTGTCTTCTTTCTCATCTTCTTCTTCTGATTTATTTTCTTATTCATCTTCTTCTTCATCAATTCTTCATCTTCTTCCTTATCTTCTTCCTCTTCTTCTTCTTCTTCTTCATCAAATGATTCATCTTCTTCATCATCTTCTTCATTATCACTTCATCTTCCTCCTCATCTTCTTCATCTTCTTCATCATCATCTTCTTCATCTTCATCTTCATTTTCATAATTTTCTTCCTCATCTTCATCATCTTCTTCATCTTCTTCCTCTTCTTGATCATCTTCTTTATCTTAATTTTCATCATTTTCTTCCTCATCTTCTTCATCATCTTATTCTTCATCTTCCTCATCTTCATCAACTTCATCATCTTCTTCATCTTCTTCTTATTCTTCATATTCTTCCTCATCTTCATCATCTTCCTCATCTTCTTCCTCATCTTCTTCTTCATCAAATTATTCATCTTCATCACCTTCATATTCCTCCTCATTTCTTCTTCCTCATCTTCTTCTTGATCATCTTCTTCTTCATCTTCATCATCTTCTTCCTCATCTTAATCATCATCTTCTTCCTCATCTTCATCATCTTCTTCCTCGTCTTTTTCATCTTCTTCGTTGTCATCTTCATCATCTTTTTCATCATCAAATTCATATACGTTTGCATATATATATATATATATATATATATATATATATATATACTGTATATATATTTAATGGTACAACTTAATATTTTAGTTTAACTGCTTTTTATATTCAGGAAATGTTAAATACAAATATTTCTATACTTTTTGTCTGGATAAAAGAATCTAGAATCCGACACATTTCATTTTATTATTTTTGTTTTATATAAAAGCCGTTTAAACCTTAAATTAAAGTGACATTTATTTTCCCATCATACTCCAAAACATTTTCTCTCCCTTCACTCGACTATGTTCCTCTGCAGACTCTGGAGTCTCATCCCTGAAAAAAACAAACTCTTTTGTTTTGCGTCTCGCAGCATAAAACCGTCAGAACGTTCAGCCATGATCACACGTTGCTCTGTTGCTCTGGTCTGGCCTTGTGTGGACCGTCCCTGTCGTTGGCCGGCGTCCAGATTGAGCAGCATGTAGCTCGCGCTCCTTCAACCTCCACTTCCTTCCTGGGAGTCCACGGCGAGGTCTAATCCCGTCCCTGGTGCCGCTCGTAATGCAGCTTTGATTTCATTATGATGTTTAATGGGCATAGCAACAGACTGGGTTACACGCTCGTGTGGCCTTTGTTGCTCCCGGTACCAGGGGGGGGGTCTTCCCAGGGGAGGGGCGGGGGCATAGCTACTAACATTATTTTATTATTCTTGATTATTAAGCGTCAGAAACGGGAGAAGCTTCAGGAGAACATGTCGTCACGTGACGTGTTGTCGACGGATTAAAGGGTTTTGTTTTGAACATTGAAGAGTCGGGGGCGGGTGGGGGGTGCGTGGGGTGTGGGGGGGGGTCTACGTGGCCCCCGGGAGGAACACGTCGGAGTCTTGTTTGCACATGGAAGTCTTGCATCATGACGCCTCCACACACTTTCACATTCATGCTCAGAGAAGGTTCTGCTCTGTGGTGCGGCGTCTGCCCGGCAACCCTCAACCCACCGCCCCCCCACAAGTAAACATTCAAGACCACCTGAGACCAGAACCAGGTCTGATTTATTTCCGTCATGATGTCGTCCTGCATTTGTATAAATCAAATCTTTTAATGTTCCCTTTTTTCAGTCATTTTTTTATGTTATAAAGGCCTTAAAAAATCTAGGATATGATCCTGATACAGATTATTTTCAACTTTCTGTTCAGTAAAGTTAACTTCCTGAATCTCAACTTGTTAATAAAGGCAGCGTCGAACATTTAATTGAATTAATTTCAGTCTATTTTCAATTTTATTTTTAATTTAATTTTAATTGTATTTGCTGTGGCTATTGGAAAAAAAAAATTCAATTAGATCAATAAAGTTCTACCTTAGCTTAAACTAAGCGTCATCTCACTTCATTAAAAAATAGAATTCATTACATACAAATGAAGTCTATTGTATCATAATGTTTGTATTATCTTATTAAATTTTAAAAATATATATTCAGACATGTATGTTGGTTAATAAAGTGATGAACATAAAATAAAAGACATACATCAATGGTCACCTAGGTATGTGTTGCTTGGCCGCCCAGCATGAAAAAACATGTATTTAAAATCTGCTCTATTCATTATTATTGTATGAAATGTGTTTTTTTAATAGATCAGCACCTTACTTGCTTTTTACTTTTAACTGTTTTAATATATATATATTTGTTTAAATAATGTCAACAATAAACGGGTTGCGGTGCTAAAAAATGAACTATAGCCATTTTTTTTAAACCTCCATTTTTGCTATTTACCTTTTTTTGTTTTTCAACCCGTTAATAAACTCAGCATCTGACACTTTTTTAATTAAATTAATTTGAGTGTTTTCTGCTGCCAGACGAGAGAATCCACCGTTACCTCGCTTGACTTCGTACTACTTCGTCCTGGTCACGTATGAGAGGAAGAAACGATCCTCGTACTTTAACTTCACTTTTCATCCCAGTTCCTCCGCGAGAACCACAGCTTTGGCAGGTCCGTCCTTCTCTTCCCCCTCTCTTCCCCCTCTCTTCCCCCTCTCCTGCTTTCTACCACTCACGCCTCAAACTTTCCATCCCTCCTCACTGTAAAAGTCAAAAATCCCTTCTTTTTTTTTTTTTTTTTTCATTTGCAATTACAGTAATATGTAACATCAGGCGCGCGGAGATTTAGAGCTTTACCTTGCGTAACCCTGGATTTAGCTGCAGGGTTTTAAGGCCTCGCTGAGCCGCTGAGCCGGGGGCGACCGGGCCTCTTTAAAATACTTGTAAATGGCTGAAATCCCCCCGGGGGCCAATGAGGAGGCAGGATAGTGAGGTTTGTTGTAGCGAGTGTCATTATTTTTCTATTACCATGGAGCCCGATCCAGTTCAAACACCGGCTCCTCCGCCGGGATAATGGACCCGGGTCGACTCCTGCTCCACTCGTCACGACGTTCTCTTTCTGGCCCCGAGGCAGCAGAACTGGATCCCGGTATCTGGAGGGAAACTGACGTACCGGACTCACCCCTGACCCGCCGTCTTCCTGTGGATCCGTAGAGGTCTTTGAACAGGAGAGATTAGGGATGTTACGACCGCCATGTTCCGAGATTCGGGATTAGATTCACATGGAATTGTTTGGTACTTAAGGATGTTGAACTTGGCGGCACGACCGGGGTCTTCTCTGCCTTTTGCCCCGGGTAGCTGGGATAGGACGTTTGTGACTGCCGCACCACAGTGTGAGCGAAGTTACCTGTAAAAACAACCGAAGAAGAAATTTGCGCGTTAATAAGAAGCAACTCGTCGTCCCAGACTTCTCTGTGATTGGTTGGTACTTGTCAGGTGGTACAGAAGTACTCGACGCCTGTTGAGATTGAAAATAATTAGCACTTCAAAATAAAACGGGGTCTATATTAAGGTTTTCCAAAGGTTTTTAATTTTTTTAAGGGGGCCATATTTGACGTAGTAAAAAGTTACGTACACCAAGACTTCGAAGTAAAACGTACGATATCTTCGGCCAGTTCAACACAAAGTTTGAAACATATTGACGTACAGTACGAAGAAGTATTTAGGAATAATCACTGACACCGTTACGTTCAATTTACGATCTTGTCTTAAAAACCTTGTAGTGTTTTTCGTTGTCTGGTTGAAAACTACAGTTTATAACAGGGACCGCATAAAATCTTTAGTAGGGCCTCAAATGGCCCCTGTATATATATATGTACATGTATAGATATATTTGGATTGACTTGAAAAAAAAGTATCAATATTTAGGAATATCGTAAAAGGCTCTAACAAGTTTTATTTGTACACCTTTATAAATGTTATATATTTTACATTTGCTGATTAAATACCAGAACTGTTTGAAAATCTTTTTCTAAAAAGTTCCATAATCAAAATGAATGTTTGGTTTAGTTTCGTGTTGTTGTTGTTGTTGTTGTTGTTGTTGCTCCGGTTCAGTCGGCAGCAGGTTGCCGGTCGTATTCCCCGGAGCAGGATCGTAATATTCGCGTCTGTGCGTCTCCTCACCCGGGACGTTTATAGACGGCAGACCTCGAAATAATCGCGATCATTTTGTCCGGGATTAAGGACTCGCGTTACGTTAAGCGAAAGAACGAGACTTCGCCGACAGGAAATGAACGTTAAGTCCCGGACGGTGGAGTCGCTGGCGCAGGTTCGAGGCGCTTTTATAGCCGGCGTTTTTATTTGATATGACGTTAAAGCGGGACGAGGCAGGGACGGATCAGGGCCCGGATTTGGCTTCACCGGCCCAGAGCCCGACTTTTTATTCCCGCTCTCCGCCGGCCAAGCGGACAGACCGTAAATTAGAAATAATGACCCGCTTGGAACGACTTGAGTGAGCGAGTTTTTTTGTTTTGGAAACCAGTTCGGACCTGAAGAGAAGCAGACGAGCGAGCGAGTGACTCGAGGACACGGCGTGAGGTGAACGTCCAGAGGAGAAAGTCTTGGGCGTCTTAGGGGCACATTTTTTAATTTAGGACGTAAAGCCCTGAGGATTAGACCTGAACATGAGGATGAGCCGCCGGAGGGTTTTTTTTCGCTAGTGACTCTTTCAGATGGTTTTACGCTTTTTTCCTTCAAGTGCCGCTCACGCCGGGATGAGCCGCAGATTAAAAAAAACCCAGCGACATAAAAGTGTTGATCAAACCGTCCGAGTCCGACGAATGAACCGGGAAAAAGTTCCGTCACGCGGAGACTTTTTTTTTTTTCGGGACTTTTTAATGCCACAATAAAAGTTCAATGAACCCGTTCATGCACATGTGTGAACGCCGCCATGATTGAAATGCTCTGTTTAGACTTTCTCCTGGTCTCTGCCAGACCTCCCTCCCGCTCGTCCTTTCGGTCCGTTTTTTACTGGGGTTCCTGTGTTTTAACGGGCGTTTTTTAACACGGCTGCAGCTGCAGAACCGCGCACGAGGGCCCGGCAGAATCAGAACCATATTTCCATATTTCTCTGCGGCTTTTACCCGTCTTCCACATTCCCTTTGTTTCGTTAAAAGCGTGCGCGTCGTCGTCTTTTTGTTTTGACTCCTGCAAACCTCAAGTGTCGCTCTCGCTTCCCGCGATCTTCTGTTTCCTCCCGCGGCCGTTTGTTTAGCCGCGCCGCCGCACGCCAGTGTTTGTCGAGCATCTTGAAGTGATCGCACGACGCTCGTGTAAATATTACACAAACATCTTCTTCGCCGAGAGAAACGACGGAGAAAAGCCGAGTCGCGTTCATTCAATCGGGGCCAAACCTTCAGGAAAAAAAAATAGTGTTGAGCTAATGAAGCTAATGTAGCTTCACGAAGCTAATAAAGCTAATGAAACTTCACAAAGCTAATAAAGCTAATGAAACTTCATGAAGCTTCACGAAGCTAATAAAGCTAATGAAACTTCACGAAGCTAATAAAGCTAATGAAACTTCATGAAGCTTCACGAAGCTGCTAAAGCTAATGAAACTTCATGAAGCTTCACAAAGCTAATGAAACTTCATGAAGCTTCACAAAGCTTATAAAGTTAATAAAACTTCACGGAGCTAATAAAGCTAATGAAGCTTCATGAAGTTTCATGGAGCTAATAAAACTAATGAAGCTTCATGAAGTTTCACAGAGCTAATAAAGCTAATGAAACTTCATGAAGTTTCACAGAGCTAATAAAGCTAATGAAGCTTCATGAAGTTTCATGGAGCTAATAAAACTAATGAAGCTTCATGAAGTTTCACGGAGCTAATAAAGCTAATGAAACTTCATGAAGTTTCACAGAGCTAATAAAGCTAATGAAGCTTCATGAAGTTTCACGGAGCTAATAAAGCTAATGAAGCTTCATGAAGTTTCACGGAGCTAATAAAGCTAATGAAGCTTCATAAAGTTTCACGGAGCTAATAAAATAATGAAACTTCACAGAGCTAATAAAGCTAATGAAGCTTCATGATGTTTCACGGAGCTAATAAAGCTAATGAAACTTCATGAAGCTTCACGGAGCTAATGAAGCTTCATGAAGGTTCACAAAGCTAATAAAGTAATGAAGCTTCACAAAGCTAATGAAGCTAATGAAACTTCATGAAGCTTCACGAAGCTTCACGAAGCTAATGAAACGTCACAAGACTTCACAAAGCTAATGAAACTTCACAAAGCTGTCTCGTTCAGTTTTCCAAGGTTACTAGACTGGAGGTTTGATTAAAATAGCAAAGATTATGTTGTCTAATCACCCATTCAAATTATATGGATGCTTCATGAAGCTTCATGATACGGTCTGATTCGTTTTTTCAACATACTATACAGTTCAAATAGTTGCTCAAAACCATGAAGCCTGGAGCAAAGACTGCTGTCTAGTTTGCCATTAGAATTAGGACGATGCTTCATGAGGCTTCATGATACAGTCTGGTTGTTTTTTCATGCTTTCAAGTTCAGAGATGCGTTAAAATAGTTGCTCAAAAGCAACATTATGATGCACACAGTGCTATATAGTGGGCCGTAACATTTGGACGATGCTTCCTGAAGCTTCATGATGCAGTCTGATTCATTCGTCAAGGCTACTATACACAATGCTTTGTTCAAATAGTTGCTCAAATCCATAGATCATGCAGCAAAGGCTGCTGTCCAGTTGGCCATTAGAATTAGGACGAAGCTTTGTGTAGCTTTATCACCAATGAAAAATGATCCCGACTGAGATAGAACTACTGCCACCTGCTGGCCCCTGAGCTCATCACTGTCAATGATATTTGAGATGCTCAATAAACGTCGGGGAGTCATAACGGGGACGAGCTGCTTGGCGGAGGTCTGCGCGATCTCTAGTCGATCATCTCGAGATGAAAAATGTGTTGTTGTGTGGATCAATGTATGCTGTGCGACACACAAACACGCCCTGGTTGTCGTCACTTGTCGCTCGTATGGAAACGAAACCAGCACTGACCAATATTGACAGACTCGCGTTCTGCTGAGCGCCGCACGAGCGTCCGACCCGAACGTGCCTCTGGACCAGATGGTCGAAGGATTATTGCCTCCAGTTTAGGTCAAGAGGGTCGAAAGTAAACAAATTACATTTCGGATTCTATGCCCGGAATATTTCAGCGGATCAAACGTTATTAGCTCGTCCCTGGTTTTGAAAGATTGATCTGATACGTCAGTGCCTGAGTTCCCTTGAGCAACACTTTCTCCTGCGTGAGCTGATGTCGTCCTGATTGATAATACCACGTTAATCCAGCATCACTTCCTGCTATTTCAAAGTAAGAGCGTGTACGTTCTTCAGTTTAGTTTTTCCATTCAATACATCGACCTCTTCGCTCTGGCTGCTGCCCCCTCGACATAACCTCTGATGTATCTCAAATAGTGCTGTAAACTGAATTAACTACGATTAATTAATCTTGTATTTTTTTAATCTCAGCTCAGAATATCTGAGAAATTATTAAATAAATTACTGATGCAGATAAAAAAAAGATAAACGTGGCTAAATAAAGTTATTTTATTGTTTTAAACAGACATTTTGAAAGTGTAACCTTTAGTCTCCAGCAGGGGGCGAACATTTCTACAACTTCCTTTACTAAATATAAAATAAATAAATATATCAACAGGTTTAAATAAAGTTTAAGTGAAGTTTATGATCCAATTCAAAGCAGCTATAAATGTCCAGAAAGGTCCGAAATTAAAGCGCTAATTATGGCTGCGATTAATTAATCGTAATGTTTGACAGCCTCTGCATGACTGAAAATCCTTTTTTTCAACCTTGCAGTCTTTTAGATTGTGCAACGATGAGTGTTGTGTAGCAGATTTATCCGCTTCATACGCCATCAATCACGTTGAGCCGTTATTAAAGTGTTGGACTCACTTTTATCTGAACCTCCATCCATCATCTCCGTCGTGACATGAACCCCGACTCTCCGGAGACGCTCGGGATTTTTTATTTTTCAAAACCGTTTGTCTTCATGACGACAAAAGCTTTTTGAGTGTGTGTGTGTGTCGGTGTGTGTGTGTGTGTGTGTGTGTGTGTGTGTGTTGTGGTGCTGACACTGGGCAGACTCTTGAACTCGTAGACGACTCGGACTCTTGAGTATCGTGAAGTGACTGAAGCAGAGAAATATATACGTGAAGGTTCTCTGGCTGTGGCAGGATGCACGGGGGCGACCGGAGAACCGGTTCGTGTTCGCTCTGAAGTAGCTTGTGGTTAATTCTTCTTCCATTTCGATCGACACTCCATCACTTTATCTCCTGTTTTTCATAAACTTCTGGCCGAGCGATTCCCGCAGGCGCTGAGAGAGAAACGTTTTCTGAGCGTCTGCCAAACAGATGCGAGCTCCGGCCCCGGCTGCTGCCCCGGGACGCCGGGAACGTCCCCTCGGCGCCGCCGCCGACTCTTTTGCACGACTCGTAAGGACTCGAACGAACCGTCGTGTCGGGTCAGGAACCCGGCGGGTGGAGAGAGCGGAAGTTCAGGTGTCATCGGAGATGAAAGTCGAAGCGTCTCGAAGGTTCTTCGTCTGGTTTGATGCTGAAAAACATCAGTGAAGTCGAAGGAAACACTTTGATCCGACAAGAGTTCATTCATTCAATAATTACTCCAGGTGACGATAAACATCCCATTACTTCATGTAACACTGGGTAAATAAAGCAAATATCTTCAAACTAAAAGAAAAACGACGCACAGAAACACAAATAAACACAATTTTATGTCATGGATATGAAAACTTTTGGCCATAAACACATTTATGCAAAAGTTCTTGTTCTGTTTCGGATGACTTTCAAGGGACCGTCCACCAATTAACAAACATAAAGAAAGTGAAAAAGTTTGTTTTCGCTTTTTTTAAGTTTCCTTCTTACATCTTTTTTTTTCCAAAATCTGTGTTGATGCAATATTTTACTTTTTATAATAAATAACAGGTTTTTTAAATATGTTTTCACTCATACTTAATAATGCTACATAATCACTACAAATAACCGCCACACAGATCTTACAGTAGAAGTACATTTTTTTAATACATTTTTTAAGAAATGTTTTTCAAGCAATATTTTGCAATCATTTTTTTTTAAAACTTTTTAAATACTTCCATAGCTTAACAACTGTTTGTCACAATATTCAAGTCACTAATGGAAGAACTGTTTTAACTGTTTTTTATTTTATTTATAAAAAAAACATTTTGGTCCGATTTGTGTATTTTGACCAGAAAAATGTTGCAAAAATGTTTTCTCCCCTAAAAGTATCATTATTAAAATAACATGTATACAATATACAAGTTTAAATATTTGAACTAATGTTTAAATATTTTTTCTCAATATGTTGTTTTTATTTATTTAATTGAAACAGTTTGACATTTTCAAAGCTTTTATTCACAGCATATCGTATTTTATATATATAAAAAAACAAATAATAATTAATATATGAAGTTATATTAGTTTTACTTCAGCGCCACGAACCGTGTACTAAAAGGATGTTTGCGTGACGGTCCAGCGGACGCCAGTGAAGGTCGTGGTCGACCCAGATGTGACCTCTGCCCTGCTGCCCCGTGAGGTCACGTTACAGATGAGGATTTAGCGACGACTGATATTCTGTGTATGATTTGACCTAAATCTGTCTTCGGCGACTCACATGATCCGCCTCAGTTTCAGCGCTTCTGGTCCCTGGAATCAAACGTAAAAGGATTGGAAGTGAGTCGGATAATTCTGCCGAGCTCGGCGTTTATCGATGATTTTTGTTGTTTTTTTTTTGGTCGATAAGTGGATCGACTTTAATCTGACGCTCGATTGTGACGTGAAGGTTTTACAGCTTCATCCGGTCACTGAGCGAAGAGAATAAATCTCTAATTATGGGCTTGACGGCGGGAGAGACCGAGCCGGTCCGAACCGGCTTAATCCGTCATGGCCGACGTGTAGAATATGTTTTATTATCGAGTGTTTCCTGCTCGTCTGAGGTTCTGGTTCTGACCCGGGACTTAACGTCCAATTACAACTGCAAATGTAATACCTTGTTAAAGTCTTTTATCTTGAGGTTTCAACTGTTTCCACATCTTCATTTTTTCAGTTGACCTTGACGTAGGTCAAAAGGTCATGTTGCTGAGTTTTTGTTCGAGTGTTTACGTCGAACAAACCTGAGAAGATTCTTTCGTGTTCGAGTCACAAGAAAACCTTGTTCGTTCCATAAGTTGAATTAGCGTCCTAGCTAACATGCTAGCAGTCAGGACTCATTTTTCTTTTTTTTTGGATTTGTAGGACTCGTTACGACCACTTCCTGTTTTTTACTCCTCGCCTGTCAATAATTGATGTCGACTCAACTGCAGGAAGTGTTTAGTTAATGAGTCATTATTACAGACATGTTGAGTCAAACTCA